>NC_092231.1:2175696-2415696 GCF_036320965.1 Panulirus ornatus
ATTTGTATCACTGATACATCTAAAATGGAGAATTCTCTCCTGCCAGTGTACAGGTGGTGAAGGTGTACATAATAACCATGCATGCTGTGGCCCGTGGGCATGGAAGTGACATCATTCATATTTTTCCTGTCTCATGCTGTCGTAAAATGCTCAGCCTTTTCACCTTGTCTTCTTTGGATAGCATTCCTTGGATTACCAACCAGTGGATGTTATCAGCATTATTTTACTGTTTATTCATGTTAAGTGAGAGCACTTATTCGATATACACAGATAACATAATGTACAAAGTTACCTTACCACTTCCAGAGAGCTATGTTATATTGTTCAGATAATTCAGTTCTGGATTACGATACTGATTACCTGAACTCTCTCTTGATTGTTTGATTAGTTATAGTGCAATGCTTGGAGTGTTTTCAGTGAGAACAATGATAACTAAAGAAAGACAGCTTTATCTGAGCATTAATATTGAATGAACTACCACGGTAACATGTATCATGATGATTGCATAACCTTTGAAATGCATTTGCTTTTGCCTGCTTCAATTTGTTGTATGGTGCAACAAAAGTTCGACCTGGTGTGTGAACATTTTATTTTCTGTAGCTATCTCATACACATCACATGAGCCTCCTAAGCCAAAAAATTATATTATTCCCCTGTTTCACTACTCATCACTGCATTTATTTTCTTGTGCGTAAGCTGAATAATTGTATTTAGTGATATGAAGCTTAGGGCAAAATATGCTTACCAAGGTGTGTTGCACCAAGTAACTATTATCAAGGGATTACCCTGTAAACTTTTACGTGAACAATGAATCGTGATGAAGTGGATACACAGCCACAATGAAGCTCAAAAATCAGAAAGTGGAAACATTGTATTTAGGGAGAGATGATGCATCACTTCGAGAGGCTAAGCATAAAGGTACAGGATATAGTATGAGGTGATGCCTCACTTGAAAGAGAATCTAAATGTACTTCATTATACTTTACACTGAGGGAACTGGACAGAAAAACATTGAAGCTCAAAAAATGTCAAAAGAGGAAAACTTAAGAATATATGATACATCAAAAAGCACTTGAATTGCAAAAAATGCAACAAATGAGCTGAATTAAGAGTGTTAAGGGAAGCATCTGAAAGTCAGTATAAGATTAGAGAAGAGATGGAGGAGGAGAATCAGATTTGTTATGTATGGTAAGATACAGCTAAGTATAAGATGTTACAGGACTGTGAAAGAAGTCGAACATTTTTCTTTTCCATTCATAGTGTGCCATGGTATGTGGTTAAAAGCTCTGTTGGGTGAAAAATGATATATGAAAATGAGGAAAAACTGCCAGACAAACTAAAATGATGGGGGTTGGAAGATTACCTTGAAAGAAATCATGTGACTTGGCTCAACCATTTCAGTTCACAAAAGGGAAGAGTGAATAAGAAATGGGACTGACAATTTGCGTTATTAGGGTTAGAGGAGGTGTGTGATTAACCATAGCATGATAACATCAAGGAAAGAAGGATAGAAAAAGAGAAACTGGAGATAATAAACATTATGGTAATGAGTGGTTTTAGACTTAGAATGGTAATGAGGAATTGACAGGTACAGCCATGACATGAAGAGTCATCATGTAAAGATTATTTTCACAATAAAGAAACCTAGCATGCTTATGCTAACACAGTTCCACATATCAGCAAACTGCTGAAAATTCATTAGGGTCTTTATCAGGATATACAAAATCAATATGGAGAATGAAAGTTGTTATTCAGAACATTAAAGAATATCTTGGAAAATGGAAGAGCTAAACAATCAGGAAAACAATCAGGAAATGCATACAGCAGTAGGACTAAATCAATAATAAGTGTGCACAAATGTGGATGGATTAATTGGCAGAGATGAACTACTAGATATATTGATTGCTTCAGTAAGATCAAGTTGCTTATAATGAGAGAAAAATTTAATTTACAAGAAGTGTCAGTGGATTATAGGCACTTCAGTTAGTTTATATTGAGGAACTGAAAATTCTTCTTAATTATTGATCTTATAGTCGATAAAACTAAGTAGTTCAGTGGTTCAAAACAATTCTTTAACAAAAAGGAAAGTGAAATGATATTTGGCAGCGGAATCATGTGGTAAAAAATTCTTATTAGTCTGAATTCAGTAGAAACCGACAGATCAAACTCAAAGGCCAATGAAGAAACAAGGCCATACAAGTTGATTTGAATTAGTGGGAAAAGCACTAAGGCTGTACTCTTTAGAATGTAGTTTGTAGGTATACATTACATAAAGGGTGATGTTTATTTGAATAGAGAAGTGGTAGTTATGATACCAGAGAGAGAGAAAGAGATCGAGTTGAGCATATCTTACTTTGCTTTATCTTCCTGCCCAAGGTTCCCATCTGTGGGGTTCCCACAGTGCTCAGGAAACCAGGTACATCCAGTGGGTGGAACCACAGAACAAGAAGTGCAGTGATCATGTGTGTGTGTGTGTGTATGTGTCTATTTTTGGGGTGACTGCAGGACAGTTAAGGAGTAAGTGTTTGTTGTCTTCCATATTGAAGTTGAATCTGGGATTGATGGGGTCTTGTAATATGTTGAATTGGCATTTGGAATGTTGTAAAAAAGTGGAAAGTATCCAGAACATAAATGGCATAGCTTAATTCATACATTCCTGGGGAGTATAATTTCAAATAGCTTTGCTGTGTGTCTGGTGGAGTGGAGTTTAATACTGGTTTGAGAGGGTAATTGTTTATACCTTATCAAGTCATTATGGTGTATATATGTTGTGTCAGTATTGTTTTTGTTGAAAATAACATCTGTAAGTATAAATTCCTGAATTATGAAATACAGGTAAGCTTTTTATTCTTACTTGGGGTTTGATGGTTGTTTTAAAGTGGTTTGAATGGGAAGGGTCTTGTGCTTTTGCAAAGAACTGAATGCTAATCATGTTGAGGTGAGATTGTATTGGGATATTTTTGTTTCAGTGTGTAACTGTTGAATGTTTGTGGTTATTAGGTAGCCTGTGATTTTCTGAGTGCTCTCTTATGCATAGTATGCATCTTTGTTGTATTTGGTTAGACAGGAAGGAATGACCTAGTAGGTAATGCATAGTCTGGGGCTGAGTAGATGAATTGTTCATAGAGGATTCTAAGTGATTCTTTTTCGTGTTCAAGCATCATTTAGAGGTACTGAGGGCGTTTAATTTGCTTATGGCCTTTGTGATGATAGTGTTGTTGTGGCATTAATGTTGTGTGTGTCATGTGCGATGCGTAGCATGGATTGGTATTTAGTTGGAGTAGTTGACTACTGAGGGTTATAGGGTTGCATTTTGTTTTTGTATCTGTCACGGGATAAGAAAGACGATGATGACTTTTTTCTTTGAGAATGCAGACATCATTCTGTTTTGACTGAGCCATTGTGTTGTGTTACATGTTTGTTTTTGCTGAGTGGAGTAGGGTGTTGTGATGTAATTGTGTGGTCTTGTGCATATATAATGACTTTCATCCTGTGGTCTGCAGGAGGTAATGTGAGTCATTCGGAAAAGATTAAAGAATGTTTATCAAAAGACCTGCTCCTGGCAAACTCCAATTTTAGGCTCGGATTTTTTTTTGGGGTGAATCCTTTGTGAATGATGTTTGCTTGATGGTCAGCTGTGAAGTTTTTGTCTTTTGTTGAGTATAGTATCAAGTATTTAGTGTGAAAATGCTTTGTTGATATCTGTTGCCACTATGACTGTGGGAAGGGTTTTATGGTTGGTTGAAGCCATTTGAGGTGTGTTGTGTTTAGTTTATATGCAGTGTAGTAGTGGACTGATTGTGTCTTAAGCTGTGCTCTGTGGGTAGGATATTTCAAGCCTTTCAAGAAGTTTGGATATAGATGATAACAGTGATATAGGGTAATAGGGGGAGGTGGAGTTGGATGGTTTTGAGGATTTCAGCATGGTAATATGGTGGCAAGTTTTTGGATGTTTGATATTTTGTTGTGTAACCATGAGTGGTTGAATAACTGCACAATTTTGTTAAACCTGTTGATATGTATATGCTGTATCATTTAATGAAGAGATACAACATTTCTCACATTCAGAACAGTGTGAGACATGCAGAATCATTCGTGAACATTTCGTCACTGACAGTTTCCATACTGGTAAATGTAGAAGATCCAGAAACAATGCCAAAAGTAATTGTTAAGATATTCTGCAAGAGGTTTGTGGCTACCAATTAAATGATGGAGTTGCTGTTTGCTCTCACTGTAAGAAGTGGGAACATATGGGAAGGAAAGTAGTTCAGATAGTTAAGTGAGTCTGCCACTGTATACATGATGAAGAGTAGTAAGCACAAAAGGAAGCAAATGTGGAGAAATCATAGATAGGTATCATTGAAGGTTATCTTGAAACTGATGGATATACTACATCATTTGTTAGTAGCACAGTGTAGAGATAAACATAGAAAAGAGCTGTTAATGGGAGAAAAGGAAGACCATTATGTCCACAACAGTCCTTCCATCAAAACTGAGGTCAACTAATCCACTGAGTAATATTTTTATTTACTTAGAAATACTGATGAACCATATTTAGATACTAATAAAAGACTTATTCAGTATTATAATATTTATGATGTAATTCCAGCCCACCTTGTCTATAGTAGTTATTAACATTTTTTTCTTTGAGCAAGAAACTAACTTGGAGGTGGAGGAGCTATGATCAAATTCTGTCCTAATATACCCTGTACTTAGTTGTGACTCAAAATTCACTTTACAACAACTGATGCATTCCAAAAAAGGTTTTTATTTACTCTTGCTATTAGCCTATATCATTACCATTATCTAATATTGAAAACTGGCCTTCAAATGGCATTTTTACTTGGTAATTCAACATATATTCATATGATGAAAAATAAGTTTTGGAAGTAGAGCATGACTTCTCGTATTTTGCTACAGAAAGGATAGCTGCCATTGCATTTTAGCAGATGTCTGAACGTAATTATTTAATCTCCAACTACAGGGGTTATGGAGACAGTGACTTCTGTTATGATTTTGCACAGACAACTTTGCATTGAATTTAATGATTGTCATATTGACATATACATAAGTGAGAATTTCAGTAGTTTGTGATGATCAAAAGAAATTTTGCTCATTACGTAAGATTTATATTTTATTACTGTGTTGTGATGGCTTGGAATTACATAGCTCATTATTCATTTAGCCTATTATTACCAACAAAATTTTCTAATTCCTCAGTAAATAGCAGGTCAACAAATATCTTACCAAGAAACAGAAAAAAAGGGATATATATTTATATATTTATAAGAGAGCATCAGTTGATGACAAGAGAGAGGATTTTGAATTATTCAGTTACATCTTCTTTGTATCTTAATCTCTGATTCTAGTGACATAGTCAGTTCTTTATATATGAATTAGAAGGAAACAGGAAATCAGATAAGGGTGAGGATTTTTTACCGTTTGACTTTCTTAACTGCCACTTGTCATGTAAGAGGTGTCTTTATTGGTGTCCAGTGGTGACCCATGAATTGTTATGAAAAGAATATTGTGCTGTTGCATAAGTATACTCTTTGCAACTAACAAATCATTGCATTTGTTTCCAGTGTATGAGTTGCCCTTCAGTCATAGATAATAAATGTTCACATGCATGTGATTGTCAGAGTTTGAACTTAACAAGAATTCTTCCTTTATGCTGTAAAGGGTAAATGCTTGTTTTGAATGTTTACTGAAAATCCTCATCTCCCTTATTTGTGGCCTCGAGCTTGTATTTGATTCCCTGTTGCAGTATTGTGTGTTAATTGTTCCTTCCCTCTTGCTTGCAGGAACTCATTCTAACAGCTCTCTTTGCGGTGCTTTACATAATAGCTAGCATTGTCCAGATAACCAGCACTGTCACAAAACCACGGCCACCAAGACGGCTAAAACCCTTCTACTTGTTGTCAGGGGTGAGTATCGTCCACTGGCTGTGCCACCTGTGTCTCCTTACCAGCTCCTTATTCACGTGGCAGCTGTAGACACTGTAGGCCTTCTTGCAACTGACTGACTGACCATGTACCAATGACCCTTGGCTCTGCTTCTTTTCAAGAGGCTCCAAAAATTCATCTGCATTCAAACACATGGGAAGTGTAGAAAATGCAGATTCATCAAAATATAAAACCCATTCCTCTGGTGGAAGAGCTTGAAACTCTTCCAAAGCTGTGGACCTATCCTTTGGACACAGTCCCTTTTGGTTGCTGCTACGTAGGACACATTTTTCTTTCAGGAGCTGCTCAATACCGTCATTACCACTCTGCTCTATCTCATTGCCGTCATTGTGCAGTTCTGCAGCATCTTGATGGAGCCACAAAGAAACATCGCTGCAGGGGTAAGCTGGCCACCTATCTGACTCACCTGACCCTGTCCTCCTAGCAACTTACTCATGACTTACCTGTCCATAATCCCTACTGCCATTATTTTATAACAGTCTTTAATTGCTCTCTGTACATGTTTTAACCCTGCCTAATATCAATCAGTGTTACTTTCACATGAAGGAAGCAGTGCTAACTCTGAATATTTTGACATGTCTTTGTGGGAGTTGTGACATTAAATGACAGCTCTGTGTAGTTGTATTCTTGCTTCCTTTGACAGAGTCCCAACTCATATTTTATACTTGAAAAGGTTTAGCACTATGTAGTATTTTCCTGATATGGTTTGCCTGATTTTTTAATGTCTTCTGATCTGAAGCACCAGATCCTTTCACATTTCTTTTCAGGCATGACCCATGTCTGAACTCTTTATGAATGTGACTTTGTACATTGACAGACTGTGCTTGTATTTGCCTGATTACCAACACATGTATGTACAGTTTGCAGATGTTTAAACTGACCTATGAAGAATCTTTGTGATAAGAGCATATCAAAGTCTTTCAGATTAATGTGATATCTTTTAAGTCAGCTGCTTATTAATTACCTGCACATTCATAGCTTTTCAGAACTGAAAAATTCAGCCTTCAATGAAAAAATGTAGTGTATAATTCTGAAATCTATTATATATATATGTATTGAAATGTAATACGAGTTTAAACTCATGGAAAGCTATTACTTGCTACAGAGGGGAGCAGAGAGCTAGTTGAGAAAAAGGCATATTTTCTTTAGCAGTAATATGGTAATATCCCAATAATCACCAGTTTGTAGACTTGCTGAGAACAGGACCATCTCATGTGAACCATTGCTGGCTGTCTCCTCTATAGGAAGGAGATCTATGTCAAATTCTGTATGTACACAAATTATCACAACCAAGTCATTTTACAAAACATAAAACCATGCTACATGAAGTGTAAGAGATGAAAGGAAGGGAAGGTGGGTTAGGAAGGAAAATGAAGGTTTGCTCATTGACCTTTGGTTGGAAAAAATAGCTTTTTATGAGCTTAGATCTCATTTTTTTCTAAACAGGAATCAGTCAGTGAGCAAAGTAGATGAGGACATATTCAAGTAAAGGTCAGTGGGAAACTCAAGTTTCCCAACACCTTGAGGCTTTAGAACTCTCTACCTTCTCTTGCATTTCCCAATAACTTGACATGGCACATTTTAAAAGACAGATATTTTCACTTCCTCTGAAATTCATAAATACTTTCCTTATCTTTTCTTTTATCTTTTATTAATCTCTATGTTTTGATTAAGGCTTGTCCCTTATGTATGGACTTCTGTCCATGATTGGTGCCTGAGAGAGAGAGAGAGGGGGGTGGGTGCTTGACAATTCCCATAACACCATATTAGGTGCCCTGTAGATCCCGAGATGATGTTGAACAAAAGTCCTGGCAAAGCTCTGCAGTCTTCAGGTAGGCTAGAGTGGAAGTCATCTTCATGACATTAAGGGTACAGGTGTTTGGGGTCAGGTTGAGGCTTCAGAATGAGATGTGAGGTAAGGAGGACAATATTTCTTGCCAACAGGGGAAGATAAGAGATAGGAGAGGCAAAGAGACAATCTCCAGGAAGTCATTCCGAAATTCACACAAGTTTTCAGAGCACTCATTGGACAGAGGCTGTGATGTGTGCCCTTTTTTTCAACTGGAAAGGATGATGTCCTTGTTAGCACATTCTATTCCATTTTTGGTGAGAAAATTGTTGTTAGGGCAGATTATTAGTCACTCCAAATCTTGATAAAAAGTAAGGCTCATGTGATGTGAAAGGCATGAATCCCTACTACTCTGATGAAGAGCAGGAATTTCTAGATAAAGGCTTTAGCAAGAAATCTGGAAAAGAAGGAATCAAATTGAAGATCTAGATGTTTCTCAAGGACCAAGTTGGTTGAAAAGGTGGAGCCTGGGATTGTTTACTGAAGAAGGAAATCATTACTCATTTATTTCATGGAACATGGAAGCAAGGAATCAGAGGCCCATTCCTTCTGAGATAGTGTCTTTTTGGTCTATTTCTACATGTTCTTGGAAGGTTCTCCTAAATGACTGAAGATATAAGGCTGTGGAGAGTTTTCTTCATTGGGAAACATTGAAGAGAGATTCTAGATGTGTTATGCTGAAGACTGAGCAGTTGAGTTTGTCATGGCCAGTAAATGTGAGAGTAGGTGATTTGGGTAATGACAGAGCAAGGAGGGGTATCAAAAATTGTGCTCTTAGGGTTGTTTATTTCTAAAAATGATTCAGTTTGTTAAGAAATTGTGAAGGGAAGAGGTAGACATTGTTCCACTGGTTGCCTTTCATTGGAAACATATATGCTGGGAGGAAATGATTGGATTTGGTGGAAAAGATATCTGCTTCGGATGGAATCTCCTGAGTAGGGATCCATCTGAAGGCCATCTGTCCTAAGGTTGCTTCTGAAGGTAGGGACATAGATCAGGACAGAGTATTCATTCACTTGTTGCAAACATTCAGAAGGTACTTGGCTGCCACTGCGAGACTTAAGTTCCCATGCTGATAAGAGTTACTCTTCTATGGTGTTTAGGTGTGGTTGGTATATTCTTCGGTTTGAAATGCACTAGATTGCTGTAGTGTTGTTTATGATAAAACAGACATGTTTTCTCAGCAGAGGTGACTGGTCTTTAAGGAACAATTGTTGTACTATGCAGTGAGATGACTTTGTGTGTGGGATATTCTCAAAGAATAAAAAGGAAATCTCCATGAGTTTGTTATAATGGTTAACTAGAGCACAGTTTGTAAATAAATTGACATGCAGCTCGACTAGGTGAAACATTGATGATGAGTTAAGGATGAAAAGAAATGAAGTTTTTCTGGAGAAATTTGAATAACTGTACAAACGATTTTGAGAATGAGAGAAATGTGGGTGTATTGGGTGATATGAAGGCAAAAGTGGGATGTGATGAAATTTGTGAGATAGTTGGTGATTGGGGAGTGCCTAGAGTAAATAAGAATGGAAGCTTTGTGGATATTTGTGCTGAGAGGGGTCTATTCCTTGCAAACACTTTTTTTCAGCACTAGATGATCCACAGGTATACAAAGATGAGGAATGATGGAAGAGAAGAGCAAAAGGCTATGACTGACTATGCTCGATGCTATACTCATGAAAGGATTCTTTGGAGACTGACCATTTCACAGTTCTTGTGGGGATGATGATCAGGGAGAGATGCAGGTATGGTGTAAGGAAAATTGAAGAGGTAAAAGTGTTGTAAGCAAGAAGATGAATCAGGAAAAATACAGGGAGAAGTATGAAAGGAAGGTAAGTGAAAGCTTAGATGGAAGTGCAGTGAATGTGGGAATGCAGTCATGTGTGAATGAGGTGTTGATAATGTCTAGAGAAATACTTGTAAAAGTTGTAGAACCATTAGTTGGATATAGAAAAGGCAATGGATGGTAGACAGAGGAGATTAGAAATGCTGTGGGAGAGAAGAAAATGGCATATGGTAGATTGCTCAATAGGAATGTACCAGTGGAAGTTCAGCAAAGGAGGTGGGAAGAATACAAAATATGTAAGCAGAATATTAAGAAGCTGATAGAGGAAAGCAAAGAAAGTAGATGAAGATTTTGGAAGAAAGAAAAGTGAAAAGTTTAGGGATAATAAGAAACTATACTGGAAGAAGACAAAAAAGGAAAGAGGTGGATGTAAGACTGGAAATGTTGATATAAGAAGTAAGGAAGGGGAATTACTGAATTAAAAGGAGGATGTGAAGGGAAGATGGGAAGATTATTTTGAAGAACTGATGAATGTGGGAGAAAGGGAGGCAGCAGTTGTTACATGCATGGGTATGGAAGAGGGAAGGAAGAGAATATAAGTATAGGGGCCTAAAGCGAAAAGGGAGGTAAGAAGGGGAATAACAACGATGAAGGTAGGAAAGGCACCTGGAGTAGGTGGGATTATGGCTGGAATGCTGAAGTATGGAGGAGAAAGTGTGATGGAGTGGATGCATTTTATATGTGATTTAGCATGGAAACAAAGGTTGTCCCTGAGGACTGGGTGAAAGGTATTATTGTTTCTTTATTCAAAGGAAAAGGTGCTAAGGATGTATGTAGCAATTATAAGGGAATAAGGCTGTTGAATATATCAGGAAGAGTGTATGCAAGAATATTAATTGATAGAGTGATGGGAGTGACTTAATGCAGAATAAGGTAGGGGATATGTAGATCACATTTTTGCAGTAAAGATGACAGTGGAAAAGTATTTAGTGAAAGGTAAGAAGTTGTATGCTGCTTTTATGGTTCTGGAGAAAGCGTATGACAGAGTCAAAGGGAATGCTTTGGGGGATGTTTTAAGGATATATGGTATAGGGGGACAACTGTTGGATGGTGTAAAAGTCTTCTATAGAGGAGCAAATGCATGTATAAGAGTGGATGGAGAGCTGAGCGAAAGTTTTAGGATACATGTAGATGTGAGGCAGGGCTGTGTATTGTCACCGTGGCTTTTTTATGTATATATGAATAGAGTGATAAGAGAGATGAAAGCAAAACTATGGAAAAGGTAGCAGAGATGGAGTGTGGCAGTGAGGTATGGTAGGCAGTGGCAAGCCTGTGTGCGGATGATACTGTCTTGTTTACTGAGAGTGAAGTGGAGTTGCAGGTTGTAAGTATGTTTTATGATGTGTGTAAGTATGGTTGATTGAAGGTAAATGCAAGTAAAAGTAAAGTGACGGTATTTGAAAGAAACAGAATAAAAGAATAGATTTTGTAAAACCATATAGAGTGAAAGAAGAGAGTTACTTGATTGTGCTGTGGATATTTGGGGGGTGGGGATATGGAAGAAGCAAGGGAATTTAAGTGTCTGGGAGCTGTCTTAGGTAAGTGTGGTGATATGGAGTGAGATATGATGGAGAGAGCAGTACAGGGTAGAAGAGTTAATAGGTCCCTAAATAGAATAACGAAAGGTAAAGGTGTAAGTATGGAAGTGAATAGAGGATTAAGGACAGCATAGTCCTCTCAACCCCAGGCTGTGGAAATGAGCTATTGGAGAAGAGCATGTGGTATGACCAGGTGGAATGAAGAGAGAAATGAAAGGGTGTATGAGAAATGTGATATGGCAGGGAATGCAAAGTGATTTTTGAATGCTCTGTGTAGAATATGGAACACTGACAGGCAACTGCCGGAGGTGTCCAGTGCCATATGAGTCATGTCAGCCGTCAGTGGCTTAAGGATTATATAGTGTTTCATGATGTAAGAAGAAAATTTCAAGTAGCAATAAGCTGGTTTTACTTGTCATTGAAATTACTACTAGTGATATTATTGTTAAAAGGTACAGGAGCTTCTCTACTGCCATCTTTCTCTCCCATGTTTGTTTTTTGTAAGTTACATACTCACTCCAGTCTTATTGTTCTGTTTCATACCGTCAGAGGCAGCACACTTCTACAAGCATTATAGTTTATCCTTCTTTATGCTTCAGTTAATATACTACTCCCTTTCTTTGCCTGAGTTACCTCATTTCTCAAGTTCAACCTCAGCTTTCATAGCTCAACAGTTTAATTTCCTGTAATGAAGGCAAAAAGTAATTGCTTTATTTGAGTACTAGCTAAACCAGCTTTTAGAGTTATCAGCAATCATTTTAACACTGCTCGTTTAGTGATACAGTAATACACTTTATTCCACAAATTGTACTTTCAGACTATATGACATATTAGTTTGTAAATGCATTAAGTAGGGTATATAGGAAGCAATAAGTGTTTGGACAAATGTCTTAATGTACAGTGACTATATTGTCTGGAAATTACTTTGCATGCATTACAGTTCTTTAAAAGCAGAGAAAAATAAGTATGATATATGATAGATTTGTATAATTTTCTACAACTACCAAAACTAAATTTCACATTTGATTGCAGGTCTTTGGTGTTTTCAACATGCTGACTTATGCTGTTGGCTCTTTCTACCTGTATCGTGATTGGAAGGACTCACATCCACACTCATCTTTCTCTGGCTCTGTCCTCAAGCGTAACCCATAAACTGTTGGCTAATAGACGGAGATCTCCTTAATCATGCAAGAAGCCCCTAAGTATATCTATGGAGCAACTTGTTTATACCAAAAGTAAACCCTCACCTAAGCATATGTCACAAATCAGCTCACATTTTAAACTTCCCTTTGAAATCCTTTCCCTATACTGTATCTGGATGTGATTTTTTTAATCATATTATAGATTTTACCACCAAGAAAGAGTACACAAATCACTCCTTTTGCAAATGGAAATCATTTGATCTTATCTTTTCAGTCTCCATGTATAGTGTATGAAGTTTTCACCTTCAAAGCTTGACAGAGGGATGGCCATGCTACATCTACTGAAAAATTTCCTTCAGATGGGCAGAGCCATCCAGTAATATGTCTATTTAAGCCAAAGGCAGCCAAACAGTCTGTGAAAGAAGATAAGGGTATGCTTCTTCTCTTGTCATGACTCAGTATTTGGCTTGCCATAGCCCAGTTCCCCAAGTACAGTACAAGCCTCCCTGGAAATTCTATGTTTTTGTATTATCAGTGAACTTCCATATGTATAATTTTGCTTTTCCAGAGACTGCTAATTAACAATCCCTAGTCGACTCAAAAGATCCTCATAACTTAGTAAATTGTTTTAAATTCTAAAAGTTATTAAAGTTGTAAATGCTTACTAATATAGAGCCCCTAATTTGAAAAACAAGTTATATTTGAATAATTAGGAATAGTAATTACCCCTGTGAAAACACCTATATATTATAGGTATTCAAGTACCCCTGTGAAAGCACCTGTATATTATAGGTATTTGGGGCTTGCAAAGATTCATAAGAATAACAGTAGTTATTAGTCAAGTTATTAGATTATGACTTCATTTAGGCTTTAATGTATAGTTAACAAGATAAATAATTACTGTAATTTATGCTCCCAAGAGCACTGACAGTCTAGCACAACGTCCATGCTCTTCTGTCCATGCATACAACATTCACATCTTTTTTGACTTGAAAGTTTTTCCATAATTGAAGTCAGTAATATTTTGTAAAGCTGACAACACGTATTCATTTTAGTCATTTTAACTAACTGTGCAGTGAAGTGTTTGGATGGAAGATAACTGTTGTACTAAGTATTGTGCATCAATATTCATATATTGAGTTGATATCTTCTGTATATTATTTTATACATTAACACATTATCATTAATTGATATCAGTTTAGCATGTAATGTAAAGCTTTTATATCACAGGATGCATTTTGACATCAAATGAATTTATGCAGAATATCTAATGATTTGTTTCACTGAAACACTGTGTGGCTAGAATTTTGAAATCAGGTATTTCAACAAGCTCTTGATGTATGAATGTATTTCAGGTAATTTTTGATTATCATGCAACATTGTATGTAAGAAATCAGTCAACATGATTATTGATGTATTCATACAATGCTTGGAGACTTGTAGGACCAGAAAGCACTGCTGCTATATACTGTGCTGTTCATCATGTCTCATTGTGTAAACAATATTTTACCTATAGGATTTTGGTGACTGCAGTCAATTGAAGCACTGTTTAAATAAAGATTTAGAGTTACCATTTATATTATTAGTCATGGCCATTATTTTGAGCGTAATGACTAATTAAAAGTATGTTTTGTTCTGTTGGTTGAGACAGGTTTTTGTTACAAGTAAGGATTAAAGATTGTGCATTGTAGTTTGTTTTATGAATATGCCTAGGCCTTCTTAAAGAACTATATCATGAAAAGCATTTGGGATCTTAGATCTTGTCTGATCGGGTAGGATCATATGTACTTCATTTGTACTTCATTTGAATTAGAAGGCCACATTCATCCTTCTGCATTTTATGCAGTACCACAGTGCACCACTTTACTTCCTATTAGATATTTGCAATTGTATGCAGTCATCACAGTAGTTATCACTTCATACCTGTACTATCGTCTCATAATGAAGATTTCTCTTTTGTTTTTGTTTACTGCATCTGTTAATGTTATTGTGGGTACAATAGTAGAGCCAAAATTGGATTTCTTGATACATATGAAGGACACTTATAGGTTAAGCATTGTTAAATGGTACATATGTATCAGAATGCTGCTGTTATATATATATATATATATATATATATATATATATATATATATATATATATATATATATATATATATATATATATGTATATCTGTATGCTGAATCTGCACTTTGAATTAAAAACTCGTGCACCCAAATTCAGTTATACTACATACAAGTAACAGTCACAACTGATTGTGCTGATTGATTTGTTACTGCATTGCATGATGAGCGTATCAAGGAAACTGTGTATTTTCTACATGTGACTCCAATCATCAGCTGACTCACTGGCTCTTTAAATCACGTGTGTTTGTCTCCTTTGTAAATATTTTCTTAAACCTGTCACTGATTTTATTCAGTCTTGGACATTTGCATTCGTCAAGCACACTTTAGTGCCTCTGATGATAAATGTTGTATATCAAGAAATAAATCATGTAACTGATTATGATTATGAAAAGCAATGAGTCGGATTTGAATCATTATATATGTATAACTGTGCATTGGATAAAGACTTTGTAATGTACTATCACCATGTCCTCATTCCTTTGTAGCAGAAAGTACTACTTCTATCAGATTATGTTGTAGAATGATACTTATATTGTAAAGAGTTCAGCTCTGATATCAAAGGTAATAGATGGTGAAGCATGGATAGTTTGTAAGTTGTGCTTGTAAAATAATTATACAGATTAATTACCTGTGTTCACTGCTTGAAGATGTTCAATAAAGAGAATTTTTTACTAATTTGGTATTTTTTTTTATCTACATTTGATAGAGAAAGTATGAGATTTCACAAAGATGAAAAGACTTAGGGTGTGGTTAGGTTAGGTTAAGACTACTTATACAGTATAAAAACAGTGGATGAATGGACAAACTGTGATGAAACTGTGAATATTGAAAAAACAAAATTTTAGAGTCAAGAGATGGAGCCCTATGAGTTTAGAACTTCCTTCCCATACAGTGCAAAAGATGGAGCCCCACGAGTGTAGCACTCCCTCCCCATACATCACAAAAGATGGGGCTGCATGAAAGAAGAACTCCTTTCCTGTACAGTGCAAGAGATGGTGCCTCACGATTGTAGAACTCCCTTCCTGTACAGTATAAGAGACGGGGCACAACGAGTGTAGAACTGCTACCCTTACAGTCCAAGAGATAGGGTCTCACGAATGTAGAACTTCCCGTACAGTTAGTGCAAGAGATGGGTTGCATGAGTGAAGAACTCCCTCCCTATACATTAAAAGACATGAGTGTAAAACTCCCTTGTACAAAAAAGAGTTAGGTCTACATCAGAGTAAACCTCCCTTCCCATACAGTGGAAGAGATGGGGCTCCACGAGTGTAGAACTCTCTCCTTGTACAATACAAGAGTTGGGGTCCCAGAAGTGTAGAACTTCCCATACAGTACAAGAGGTGAGGCCGCTCGAGTGAAGAAGAGTTCCCTCTTCATACAGTTCAAGAGATGGAGCCCTACAAAAGTAGAACTCCTTCCCCAAACAGAACAAAGCATTAATTACAATACTCTACACATACTCTGAATGTGGCAGTTAATCCAGCCTCACAAGGATGTATTTCCCTAGCTTATCACCAATTTTTATTCTTCCTATCATTACATTACAACTAATCTTTCTAGTTGTTGGATGGCTAAGGATTTTTTGAGCCTCATGTAGGCACATGCGGAAGTGGATATTTTGCTAGGAACTATGCAATAAAAATTTTTTCTATGAGTTAACCATTGGTACTAATTCTTCACGTGGAAAAGGAGCCTCAGTATTTTGGAGGTTGAATGTACCTAGACATGTTGCCTCCGTACCAGTCAGGTGATAAGAAATTGTTTATCTTGAAATGACAAGATTCGGGATGAGACAACCATACACACACTCACACATATATATATATACTCAGAGACGCCGAGTATGATAGTCCCATTACTGGGTTTCTCAGCATTTTAGGGCCATTAGCGGGAAGATGCCTAGTTAATTGATACCTTCTAATTAACATATTGCCTTTCCATTCTGGTCGTTAGACAGTTGTGGGAGATTAATGTTTTATGCAGACTGAAACTATCCTTTGCTGAACTGTGATAATTTGTTGTTATGCCGATTATCGGTGTTATTATGACTAGTTATTTACAGAATTGCTAGTGCCGTATTACTAAGTCTGAACACTGTTTAACTGTCAACAGTGATCTGTTTTCAAATTGCTATATTATCTGGTTTTTGGATTTATCCATTTTATGTGATTATCCAGCTACTAAAATATTGTTTTCTAATCCTGTTTTCGTCGTGTTGTATTGTTGGTGAGTGTGTTGTGATGGTAGGCATTAGTTTAATCGTATTACGGTTGGAGGTTCTCGCGGTTACTTGTCTCCAGTGGTGGAAGCCGTGCCATTGAGTTACAATTAACGGTTAAGAAGGGCAGCTACGCAGGTGGGACAAAGCCTTGGTATTGTGTCATTAGACTGAAAAACAGGAGCACTAGAAGCAGGGCACATAATAGTGAGAGATTCCGCGAACTCCATAGCAGGCACCGTCTGCTGGGTACAGATGTGAGGTCATTTAGTGAGGAAGAGGGGTGGAGCTAGTGAATCTATCCAGCCAATCAGAGAACGAGAATAAAATGTGTAAGAGGCCAACCAGGTAACCAATATAACGTATGTAAAGTGTACATAAGTTAAATGTTTCCTTGTCATGATGATCTGCCAGAAGAATTATATTTAACGTATATTATTAGAGGTTAGTAGTAGTAAGTGATTATGCAACTAGTATGAGTAAAGAGAAATGTGTTTTTGGAGCTAAGAAAGTATTTAATTAATTCTGATGCTAGGGATCGAAGCTCAGTAATGGGAGACTTGAATGCAAGAGTAGGTAATATGGAGGTTGAGGATATGATTAAGAGTATAGGGTACTCGGTGTAAAAGTAGACGGTGAACAGCTTGTTATGTGCTGAAAGAGGGTTGGTAATGGAACACCTGATGTAAAATGAGAGTGGGAAGTAGCGAGAAGAGATGATGCCGTGGGAGTGGAAAATCCGAATATTAGGGAAGCGCTGCTGAAGTGTGCGAGTAGAGTGTGTGGTATGCTGAAGTGAGAGGCAGGTGTGTGTAATGAAGGGCACTGAGTGGCTGGATGCGATATTTAATTTGGTGGGTGTTGCCTGCAGCGATGGTGTACAAGTGATTCAGAGATGTACAAGAGAAAGCATCGTGAGGTTAAAAAGGGAAACCAGAGAGAATGATAAACGTTTTGGAGGGATATGAATAGGGTAGGAAGAACAAATGAACAAATGAGACTGTCAAAAGCGGTTGAAAATATGGTAACAGACAGTGATGAAGTGAAGGAGATGGAGCGAGGATTTAGAATGACTGCTGAGCATATTGAGTGATGAGGTAGAGGGCAGACGTATGTAGTTTGGGAGGATGTTATAAAGAGCGAGTCATGGCGGACAGGTTAATGAACAGAGTTGGTGAAAACCAAACCTGCGATGGAATGTGGCATGGATTTGCCTCACATTAATACACTTACTGAGTAGTACTATGAAGCCGCAAGATTAATGTGTTTGTGAATAGATTCGTTGTAAGTGCTAAGCAAATGATGGCCTATTGATATAACCTGAATGCCAACACACACACACACGCACACAAGTTCAGTGGTTCCCGACCTTCCTTATCTGGTAAGAACTTATAGTCAGCCACCTTTTATTCTGTCAACCAGTAGAATGTCAAGGAGACAAACAAAATTGTAATACTGTAAACATTCTAAAATAGTGTAATTGTATTAAAATGTCATATACAATAACCATATATCATGTCATTCACACGTGATCATATATTGAACCTATGATACTCCCCAAAGTTCACTTAAGATATTCACCCAAGGTCTACTGGCAGGGAAACACAGCTAGTTGCATGAATAATAGAGGTAATAGTTTTTCCAGTACGAATAAGATATGCAGTACTCTAAGGGATGTAGGTCCTTGATTGCATCAGGAGACACACGCAATGTGCTGAGACCTTTTCTCTAAAGTCACTGTCAGTATGAGCTGTTGTCCATTCTGTAAGGTTGTGGCTCACATGGACTAATGTTCATCCTGGAAGATCATTGGCACCATGAACTGGCGTCTGTCCTGGAAAATGAAAGCCCCCTTAACGTCAGTTCACCTGTCATAACCAAAATGGAGAGGGTGTAAGCTGCCGGACGTAGAAAAATTCCTTAAACGGTTTTTCACCTCTTGATACAAGCAACACAAATACTTTCATGATATGTATTTATTAAATTTCAATTAATTATATCATAGCTGAGGAAAATGTCAAGGTGGAGAAAAATTATGATGTTTAATTCTGGTATGATATGTTGGTTCGCGGAAGGGAACGTTGCTAAGGTTAGCAAGTTCCCGCGCTTTCCTCGAATACCAGAGTTCGTCTTGTATCAGGAGGTGTTGGACGATAGTGTGTTTCCTGGCCGTTTATGGTCACACGTGCCGTGGTACATGCTCATATGGTGAGTCGAAACTACTGATCACGTGTACTATTATTACCTACACGTCGAGTTGTTACTTGGAAGAATATTAGTAAAAAGTAAGTTATACGCATACAGATACAATACTTAATCCCTTGTTTGCTTGTAATGTAGTGTCATAGCCCCAACAACACGGATTTTATTTCTTAATGAATGCTCGATCCATAAAATGAAGGTATTTTAATGCCAGTTGTATTTTTAAAGCGTTTGTAATAAGAAGAATTTAAGAGAGAGCATTTAAGTACAAGCTCCAGGCATTTGCGACGATATTTTAAGTTAGATTTGCTTATATATATATATATATATATATATATATATATATATATATATATATATATATATATATATATATATATATATATGAAAGGTTTAGGGACAATATGTAATAAAGTGGTATAATCGAATAAGTAATGAAAGGGAAAGAGAGATGGGTAATAAGTAAGGTGTGGTTGAGAGAGCTGGAGAGGGTGTGCTGAAATGGTTTGGACACATGTATGTAGAGAAGTGAGGAAAGGTTAAGAGGATATATGTGTCAGGAGTGGAGTGAACAATGAGAACATGACCAAATTGGAGATGGAAGGATAGAGTGCAAAAGATTTTGAGTGAACGTAACCTAACCATACAAGAGGGTGAAAGGAGGTGCAAGGGATAGAGTGAATGTGAACAGTGGTATACTGGGGTCGACGTGCTGTCAGTGGACCAGGGCATGTGAGACGTCCGGGAAAGGTCAGTAGGTGAAGTTACCATTTGAACGATGTGGTATACTGGGGTCGACGTGCTGTCAGCGGATCGAACCAGGACATGTGAAGCGTTTGGGGTAAATCATGGAAAGGTCTGTGGGGCCTGGATGTGGATAGGGAGCTGTAGTTTCGGTGCATAACACATGACAGCTAGAGAATGGAGGCGACTAAATATGGTCTTTCCTCGTCTGTTCCTTGACGCTACTTCGCCGTAGTTCATTCCACATCAGTCACATTCACCCTATCCCTTGCACTTCCTTTCACCCTCCTGCATGTTAGGTTCCGTTCATTCAAAATCTTTTTCACTCCATCCTTCCATTTCCAATTTGGTCTCCCGATTCTCCTTGTTCCCTGTACCTCTCACTCATTCTCTCCATGTGACCAGATCATTTCAAGACACCCTCTTCTATTCTTTCTACCACACTTTTTATTACCACATATCTCTCTCACCCTTTCATTACTTACTCGCTCAAATTACCTGACACCACATATCCTCTAACTTTTCATTTCCAACACATCCACCGTCCTCCGTACAACCCTATCAAGGGTAATATTTCTGGAACTACTATACCTTCTAACACGTATTTTTGCCCTCCTACACGCTCGTCAGCGCTCCCAGAACCTTCGCACCCTCACCAACTCTGACTCACTTCCATGATTCCATTCGCTGCCAATGTCCACTCCCAGATATCTAAAACACTTCACTTCCTACACTTTTTCCATTCAGACTTGCATCCCAATTAACTTGCCTTCAATCCTGCTGAACCCAGTAACCTTGCTCTTATTCACATTTACTCTACTTTCTCCTTTCACACACTTTTCCAAACTCAGTCACCAACTTCTGCAGTTTCTCAGTCGAATCAGCCACCAGTGCTCTATCATCGGCGAACAACTGACTCACTTCCCATGCCTCTCAATCCTTACAGATTGCATATTGGCCCCTCTCCAAATCTCTCGTTTGCCTCCGTCACCAACGCCCCATCCATAAACAAATCAAACCATAGTGACATCATACACCGCTGCCGCAGACCAACTTTCATTTGGAACCAACCACTCTCCTCTTCCTACTCGTACACACGCCTTAACATCCTTGATAAAAACTTCTCAGTTTTTAGCAGCTTTCCTCCTACATATTTTTCTTCTTAAGACCTTCCACAAGCCGTCTCTGTTACCCCAAACATATGCTTTCTCCAGATCCATAAATGCCACAAACAAATCCATCTGTTTCTCTAAGTATTTCTCACATTCTTTAGAGCAAACACGTGATCCACACTACCAAAACCACACAGTTCTTCCTCCCCAGACTGATGCTATGTACATGCCTTCACCCTCTCAATCATTACCCTCCCTTACAACTTACCAGGTATACTCAACAAACTTATACCTCTGTGTTTTGAACACTCACCTTTATCCCCCTTGTCATTATGCAGTGGCACTATACATGCATTCTGCTAATCCTCAGGCATTTCATCATGACCCATGCATACAGTAAAATCCTTATTAACTAATCAGCAACACAGTTGCCCCCTTTCACGATGAATTAAACTGCCATACCATCCACGCCAGCTGCCGTGCCACATTTCATTTCGGATGAAGCTTTCATCACCTCTTCACCAAACCATTCTCCCTGACACTCAAACTTCGTATACCACCTCACCCTGAACACCTTACATCTGCCTCTCTATCAACAAACACATTCAACATTCCCTCAAAATACTCACTCCGTTTCCTCCTCCTACATCAATGGTATCACCTCCCCTTTTGCTCCCTTCACCGATGTTCCCATTTGTTCTTTTTTCGCATACTATTTATCTTCCAAAACGTCTTTTCATTTTTCCTAAAGTGTACTGATATATATATATATATATATATATATATATATATATATATATATATATATATATATATATATATATATATAAAGGAAAACTGGATGATGTTTTAAAGTAAAACAATAAACGCTAAGGCATGATTAGATCTTTAAATTTCATTTTAAACGCACGTACAGAAGCTTAAGAACGAGTTTAATGGCCGTGACTTTACTGCCCTCAGTAAATTCAGGCAAGAGAGAAATACGAGTGTGGTAGTGGAGGATTTGCTGCTGGGAGGGTGGCGCTCGGCCGTGAAGGGGATCAACGGAGATGTGTTTACCCCTGTTGGAAGTTCATGCCAGACTCTTCAGCTCAACTGTACGACCCTTGAGCACGACGGTACGACCCTTGAGCACGACGGTACGATCAGTCATCAGTGATGGCTTGGCCTTTGATTCGACCCTAAAGGATCAGGCCACCATACTTGGGAGTCGTGCTCCAGGGTCGTATCTTAGTGCTATAGGGTCGTACCATCATGCTCCAGGGTGGCATCTTAGTGCTATGGGGTCGTACCATCGTACTCAAGTAGCCAGGTTAATCAGCTTCCTTTTGGTGGATTAGGTTATTCAATCAGTCGAATCACATCACTTAATCAGTCAACACAGGATATAATCAAAATAGCTGGCAAGGTGAAAATGATTTTAAAGTATGTCGATTTCAACATTAATTAACAACCATCACTGAATCCGGGAATCAGTAAGGTCAAGTCAGGTCAAGCAAACGAGCCAAAGACGTAATTTTATCAAAACGAGAACACGATCGTTTGAGCAGGATCAGACTGGACATACTACATCAGGTGAACCAGAGTCGGTCAATCAGGTGAACCAGAGTCGGTTGATCAGATGAACCAGAGTCGGTTAATCAGGTGAACCAGAGCCGGTTAATTAGCTGAACGGGAATCGGTTAATCGATCCAAGTAAACCGGCCAGTAAGTCTGTGGTGGTCAGGCTGGTAGAGTGATTATGTCATGGCCGGTTGTGGCCTGGCGCTGCCCAGCCTGAGTTATAATGTCTCCCTGAAGGATTAACATTATTATTATTATTATTATTATTATTATTATTATTATTAGTCGACGTAGTATCTACCAGGTGATCTTGGCACTGGAGGGAACAAAGATAGTTTCCGATATTGCTGGAGAACAAATAATGTTCACTCACTTCATTTCGTATAGCATAATGTTCATCCTTGTCGTCTCAGTATAGCTCTTATTTTAACTCCCCTCGTACAGTATAGCAGGGTCCTCACTCGCTTCCCCAGTATAGCAGGATTTGTCCAACGTCCTCTTTTGTAGCACTGCAGGATTTGCGCTAGCAACATCTTAGTTATGAGGAACTTCCTGCTACATTTATAGGATCCGCATTTATCGCGTCAATATAGATCTATACCGCCGTCATCCTAGCGTAGCAGAGGTTTGGTCCTTATCGTCTAACATAGCAGGGTCATCCCCCTAACTGGTGTGTCCAGTTCATCGATGGTTGAATCTTAACTTAATCTTCACAGTATTGACGCTCATGACTATGTGTATGGCAATGATTGTCACTCACCAGGTCAAGAAGCGGTTTACTTATTTAGTCCTTCACTCCATGAGCACGACGGTACGACCCTTGAGCACGACGGTACGACCCTCGGGCACGATTAGACAATATATGAGGGTCAGGTCACATCCCAGGTCATGGAAGGATGGTACGGTGGTGCTCGAGGGTCGAACCCTCTTGTTCAAAGGTCATACACTCCGCCCACAGGTCGTGCCGTCGTGCTTAAAGGGTGAGGGAGGGAGCAAGATAATGCAACGCTGGCCTGTCTGCTCAGAGGAATATGATCCAGGGCAAGATTTTCTGGCGTTACGATCGTTGTGCACTTGGTTACGACCTTGACAGAGATTATCCGTACGTTCTTCAAGACGAGGAAGATCCTCACACATGCTGGAGGAGGACGATGGAGCAGGATTCTCGTCCGTGCAGTCTAGAAGGAACAAGATAATGGTTTTAGATTAGATATACTTGCTTGGGAGAGCAAGATTTCTCACACGTGTTCGTTCCTGACCTGGATTTAAAACATCCTTTCTAAGGTTGAAATGATTTCCTCATATGAGAGAGAGAGAGAGAGAGAGAGAGAGAGAGAGAGAGAGAGAGAGAGAGAGAGAGAGAGAGAGAGAGAGAGAGAGAGTTGAGTGGTGATGAGTTTTAAGCCGGTTTAAACACGTTCAGTCCAGAGGTCAGAGGTCAGGTACCAGGCAGGTAGATCAGGTTGAGGACTCTACTGTGAGAGAGCGAGGCAGAACGGTCAGACTTTCCACCGTATGATGACTCTACTTATATAGGAAGTCCTGTCACTGCATGACCCACTGTGTCTGGGTATTGTATTGTATCACTGCATGGCCCCACTCTACATGGGTATTGTATCGTACCACTGCATGGCGCTCTCTACATGGGTATTGTACTGTACCACTGCATGGGCCACTGTATTGTGCCACTGTATGGATAACTGTAAGGAGTGTGTCATGATAAGTAAAGTCATGAGAGGTAGTTTGTCATGAACACAAGACTACATCTCCATGTTAAGTTGCCCCTGATATTTGAGCTTGCCTCCCAGCGAGGTCTTCAAGGCGATAGCTTGGTTATATCCTCGGTCATGTTGCCGCCAACAGCCATGCAACACGAATGCCCCTCGTGTTCTGCAGGCTGCCTGTTGAAATGTCCTACAGACACTCACAAAGTATCTGAGAAAATGATTCGAGAAGATATGTACACACGTGTGAGGGAGGGAGGGAGAGGGGAGTTTGGCCCTTGTTCGTGGGTCGGGAGGTATGAGTGTCTGTGTTGTTAACAGTTGTTCTGACGTTGTGGTTTGAGGGTTGTGCACGAGGCTTCAACATGCTGGACGAAACAGTTTGATGAAATGATCCTATTGTTGGATGTTCAGGTTAATGGTGTGTTGTGGTACCTTGATGGATGCTGTGGCTTCTGGCTTTCTACCGACTCACATGTCTGGCCTCCGACTCGGGTGTCTGGCCTCCTACTCAGATATCTGGCCTGCTAATGACTTAGGTGTTTGGCCTCCTACTGAGGCGTCTAGCCTCCAAACTAAATGGACGAACACTCTCCGGGAGCCTCACAGAGTAGCTTCATCTATCGCAGGTCGAGGCTAAAGTGGCATCGTTAGCCCCAGCCAGCTACGACGACTGCCACTGAACGGTCTTATGTATGATATGAACAGCTCTATGGATCATTCATATACTTGAAAGCTATCTTGACATTCGATAGAACATAGTTTGTCTCCTGAACTGTTCTCATGTGGGACAGGCGACAGGTTAGGGACGAAGCTGGCTCCAGGTCTTCACACAAAGTCATAAAGCTTATTTTCCTGTCATATGATGATTACATTGAGGCCGTCTTTGACTGTGTCTTGTCCCCATCACATTATATATGCTTCCTGAATTTCATCAGCCCCGTGTCAGACCAACTCTAGGGTCTGTTTTAGATCCCCCATGTATGCTGATGCTGTCCTCATCGTAGTTCACGTCACGTATGAATCTTGCATCATCTACGTACATATTCAGGACAGTTGGGAGCCTGGTGGACTGAACAACATGGAAGGGGATGGAGTCCTGTGGGACGCGGGAGGGGAGGGAGAGGAGGGATAGGGCTTGCAGCGAAGTCGATATGCATGACCAAAGTGTTGGTCTGTTTGATGGTGATGTGGTTGGCGGTGGTCCAGATGTGTAGGTTGGTGAGGATGTTGTAGGAGGGCGATGTTGTCGGAATGATTCCTGTCAGTGTTGATGATGGAGCGATGGACCTACTGGCATCGTGATCATATCAGGAAGTCATTAATATTAACTAGGAAACACAATCGTCTCACTTTTCTTGTCCTGTGAGACGCAGCGTTTGAGGGACTGGAAGGTGGTGGAGGTGACCTCGGATATGCCGAGCCAGACGCTCGCTGGGGCTGTCAGCGAGCCACGGGATAAGACATCTGCCCAGCGTTATTACAACTTCTTGTGGAACTGTTGTAGAGGTTAAGGATGTTAGAGGTGAAGCTTTTGTGAGCGAGTGTGGCTTAGCAGTCGTCATCCATGGCGTGGGTCAACCATTTTTTGTTACTGATGTAGAGGATGATTTCAAGTATCACGTGTGCGAGGATCTGCCAGAGGACGGTGTCAGATGCTTTCTTAATATGTATTGCCACTGATACTGTGCGGGAGGGGGGCTAAGGCTTGTTAAAGCCATCCAGGATGTGTTGTGCGAGGTGCTTGTTTAGTATGGTAGTAGAGTCATTAGGTACAAAACCAAGTTTGAGTGGGAATGGGATATTTTGCTTGATTCTGATAGGCTGAATTTTTCATTGTGTGGACGCTGAAGACAGTGGCGGTATAGTGAGGACTAGGAGGTAGGTGAGGGGCCCTCGTGGTGGGGGTGTGAGGGTCGTCGTTGTTCAGGGCCCTCGTGGTGGGGGTGTGAGGGTCGTCGTTGTTCAGGGCCGTCGTGGTGTGGGGTGTGAGGGTCGTCGTTGTTCAGGGCCCTCGTGGTGGGGGTGTGAGGGTCGTCGTTGTTCAGGGCCCTCGTGGTGGGGTGTGAGGGTCGTCGTTGTTCAGGGCCCTCGTGGTGTGGGGTGTGAGGGTCGTCGTTGTTCAGGGCCCTCGTGGTGGGGTGTGAGGGTGGTGAAGGGGAAGAGGGGCGTCGTGGGTCATCGCTATCAGTGGTGGCGCGGGAGGGGAGCCTCGTCCATTGCTTGGTGTCTGGGTACGCCCAGCGGCAGAGGCGGGGTGATCCTTCTTGTATGGATGAGAGAGAGAGAGAGAGAGAGAGAGAGAGAGAGAGAGAGAGAGAGAGAGAGAGAGAGAGAGAGAGTCACAGGTCCACCATCGGTCGAGCAACAGATCGGTGACATTGGTAACGCTGACGGCAGTTGTGGTCTTGGCAACAGCTTCCCAGGTTTGTGTTGTTGATCGTTAATAATAATGTTACATAACCCTGGGGATAGGGGAGAGAGAACACTGCCCACGTATTCCCTGCGTGTCGTAGAAGGCGACTAAAAGGGGAGGGAGCGGGGGGCTGGAAATCCTCCCCTCTCATTTTTTTTTTTTTTTTTTTTCTAAAAGAAGGAACAGAGAAGGGGGCCAGGTGAGGATTTCCCTCAAAGGCCCAGTCCTCTGTTCTTAACGCTACCTCGCTAATGCGGGAAATGGCGAATAGTATGAAAAGAAATGTAGGACTGTGTGTGTGTGTGTAGGTATGTGTAAACCATATGAAGGCTTTGGTACATATTTGTATATAGGGCTAATATACATGTGTATGAACGGCTCGTTAGCATGTGTATTGTAGGCCTGTATATATGCATGTGTATATAAGCTTATCTTTGTATAGCAAAAAAGTTTTCTCATTATTAGTCTGGATTTTGGAATAGTTTTCAGAAGATTACGTTATTTTTCATCATTCGCACGTTTCTGCATGAGTAAGTTAGTAACGAATATCCTTAACCAATTTATCACGTTAACTGGCGCAAGATTTAAGGATGGTAAATTTCGTAGCACTTTCCTCGGATATGTTCTTGTTGTCTTCTAACACTCACAGTGTTCAAAGTTTTGATCCAACATTAAGTATTTTCTTACCATTTGTTTGAAAAGTTAGAAGAAAGTATGGTAGATTTTATCTTCAACGCTGATTGGTTCGTTTCCCATGACGTCACTGTCATGGCGGCGGAATGCGTTCGGGCAGGGTATGTCTCCCGTGGTCGGGGAAGTTGTGTTACGTGTGGGCCGCTGGGTTCCGTTGCAGGAGAGAAGTTAAAGGAGAAGAGATCGTCGCTGAGAGGCAACGGACGCCATCATGACCAGCGTAGAGGCAGCGGGCTCAGTGATGACCAATGTAGAGGCAGCGGGCGTCGTGATGACCAGCGTAGAGGCAGCGGGCGTCGTGATGACCAAAGTAGAGGCAGTGATGACCCTTGGACTGCCGTATGAGTGCCTGTGCACGGAGAGGATGATGGTCACTGTAACAGTGCTGGTCTGTGGCGAGCTCCTGATGCAGGAACGCTCCCGGGGCCTCAAGCCTCTTTTGTGCCTCTCCTCCAGGGACAGCTCCTCTCCCTGGGAGACAATTTCTCTCCCCGAGGGACAGATACTCTCCCGGGGGAGATCTCCTCTCCCTGGGAGACAACTCTCCCCGGGGGAGAGCTCCTCTCCCTCCTGGTAATCCACTTAGGCCAGCCAACTAAGAGCAGGAGCGGCAGCGTCTCCCTCCATCCTCCGTGCAGCAGCCCAAGTGTTGAGGTCTTATCACCAGCTAAACCAGTTAGAGCCACGCGACCTCATTCGGGCCTGTGACCTGTTTTAGCCAGTTCAGAGGTCACGTGGGCCTCACACTCGTCGACTGAGATCTGTACAATTGACATCTTCTGGCATTGTTTTTAATGTATGTGTGTGTGTGTGATTACATGCTCAGGTTAACGAGTTGGTCGTGATGGTTGTTAAGCATCCGCTGGTTCTTCACCTTCACTGATGACGAAGTTCCCACATTAGGCTCGTGAAGTGGAGCTTACGAGTCGATACGCTTCACGAGTATTTACAATGGTTCCGGCTTAGTGACCCCTCCTCGTGTCGATAGCCGCAGATATTTATAAAAATTGGAGGAAATAACAAGTTGAATTTAACTCCTGAAAGTTAAAATTAACTTTAGAAAGTTAAATTTAATCCCAGGAAGGCATCCAGAGATTTCCTAGACCAGTTGGTCTTCCCCAGATGTTTGTGACGGCTCGAAGCGTCTCGTTATCCGAGTCATTACCCGAAGCTGTTTCGAACTCTCGCATTCCCGAGCGTTTTGACTCCCAGCCGGGGACAACGAGACCCGAGTGTTGTGCAGCACATCAGAAAACAGGAGGACGGTTGCTCACACCAGCGGTTATTGTCACGTGACGGTATATAGGCTTCAGCTGGTGCTGTGCGGCTGAACGCTGTCTCAACTGTTTCAGAACTGCAAGACGGCACTAGGGTCAGACATCAGCAGCTGACGTGTATTTATTCAGGAGTTCGATGATAATAACTTCATGTCTCGGCTGTCAGCCTCTGCTCTACAACACTGGTACGGTTATTGTACGAGTCAAACTCGTGGCGTTTGCGATCGTTCGGCCAAACAGGATCACTGGTTTAAAACGAAACGACCTCGTTACAGTCGTTACCATAACAGTTCCTCTTCTTCAAGGGCCTGGGTCCTGACTGTTGTCGTTGGTGGTTGTCGTACCACTGGTAAATGATGATGAAAATTGATTGCGATTTTTATCATTTGTGATCGCAATTTTGTTTTACCGTAGTTAACCATAACATTGTCAGGGAACATTTTGTTGGATACAGGGTGTTACATTATGAAGTTATGAATAATTTCAGCTCCATATATGTAAACTCGTATGTATATACGGAGGAGGGTGGATGTGTTGGAAATGAAATGTTTGTGGACACTATGTGGTGTGAGGTGGTTTGATCAGTGAGAGGGAGAATGAGTGAGGAAAGGTTGACAGAGAGGATATATGCGTCAGAGGTGGAGGGAACAAGAAGTGGGAGACCAAATTGGAGGTGGAAGGATTGAGTGAATAAGAATTTGAGTGGTCAAGGTCTGAATATGCAGGAAGGTGAAATTCGTGCACGGGATAGAGTGAATTGGAGTGATGCGGTATACAGGGGGTGACGTGCTGTCATTGGACGGAGCAAGGGTATATGAAGTAGTCAGGGAAAACCTCGGTAACGTCTGTGGGGCCTGGATGTAGATAGGGCGTTGTGGTTTCGGTGCATTACACATGGCAGCTAGAGTATGGATGTGAGAGAAAGGCATTTCGTTCGTCTGAAACTGGCGCTACTTCACTAACGCGAGAAACGTTGCACAAGACTGAATGAAAAGTATATATATATATATATATATATGGATCATTTCTTTTCTGAAATACACGTTGGGCTGAGCATCCTTGCTGTATACCTGTCAAACGTCTTCATAAACCTGTGATCATCCCCGGGTTGGTGTAGGTGTAGGAGGAAGCCCGTAGAGCAGAGCCAATTTGGCCGTTCGGCTGGCTGGCCACCAGGGAACCGCTTGAATCATGGTTGTTGTTGATCGTTATGTGAGGGAAGGGCCGGCCGCAGAAATGAGGAGAGTATATGGGGGAGAGAAGAGAGAGGAGGAAGCAGAGTTTAGTGAGGAAGTATATCCCTCTGGCTGAAGCCAGCTTAACAGAGCTGGTTTAGACGAGGAGACTGGTCACAGACGATGTGTGCTGATTCTTGTTACCCCCTCGTTCGACCTTCGGGTATGATGGTCTGAACTTTGACCTGACTGTTAGGGACTGTGAAGGGTCAGGCTAAAGGCTAGGCCATCATACCTAAGGGTCGTTCTGTCGTGCTTGAACCGTTGTGCTCCAGTGCTTCAGTAGCCCAGGCCAGCGGGCGATATTAAGATGTGTCTGTGATATCCAGGCATCTCCTGGAAGGTCTGGAAGACGACCACACACGGACAGAGCTTGCGTCTGGTCCACAATCCACGGTGAACTTCGTAGAACTTTTTTGAAGGGCAGAGTTGATCACTGTCTCCCTCACAGTTCTGCCAGGAGATATAGCCGTTTAGTAACCTAAGGCGAGGCACTCTCTCCTCGTGTCTCTCTTCCTCATTTTTCTTCCTCGCAAACATCTTTCCCATACGTTCTTTCTCTTGTGATATTCTGGGCGATGCCATGAATGCTGCGGAGGGAAACGTTGACAGTTTCAGCGGAAACTTACGAGACAGGATTCCCATAAACACCTGAGAGGACCGAGGGGTTTAACATGTTAGGGAAGTGTGGTGCAGATTGGATAAGAAAAGTGACAGATAAGTAAACCTTCACTACTAACTTTGGCCGTCAACAAGCGCCGTCTGAGGGCTGCAAACAGGGGAAAGATTACTATTTTTTCTCGCTTCAGACACAACTTGCATTGAGGAGGATACACGCAAAGGTGTGGTAAATCAAGCAAGAGAGTCTGGCAGCTGTCTTAGGGGAAGTTTGAAATGTATTGTATACTAAACCAAGAGGAGAGAGTCGTGCACGCACGTCAGAGACTGCTTTTGTCGCTAGGGGAGAGAAAGGAAGGTCGTCGCTCAGGGTTCAGTGCTGGGACCACTTGTATTTTCCGTTTTCGTAAATGATTTGCTCGAGGGATGCCATGCATGCCGGACTCGTGAATAAGGAGCATCAAGAAATACAGCATGACACCTGAACTGTTTGCAGTAGTGGTCAGATATAGAAGCGTATTCTCAATTAGTATAATGAAGATAGGAAGGAGCGAGAACAGACCAGACTCTTGACTGATATATTGCAAGACACTATGAAAGTTTACCCGTGGCGTGAACCATGGGTGTGATGTTCCCAGCTTGTCATCAGCAACTTGTGAAGGTCCCAGGAGAGACGGCCTTTATCTTCGTCAGTGTCAGAATTGTCCTCACGTGCCAAAGACGTTGCTGGGCTCCCTCTGCCTGTGGTTACGTTGCGAGCGCAAAGCCACCTTAAGCTGTATCATTGTCTGTTGACGGATGAGACTTTGTCTCGGCTGAGGAACTCGTCTATAAAGGAATCAACCTTTCCCTGCTATTAAAAGTAGCAACAGGATCCCCTTTAGAGGAAGAGCGAGAAAAATAATGCCTAAGAAGGAAGTCGCAACAGCTGTTTGACCCAAGCTGGATTCCGTCCAATCACTGCGGGAAACAGTCTTACAGGAGCAAGGGCAACCATAACTTGTCGGACTTACTGGAATGAGTTACCTGGAGGAGAGGAAACTGGAACTGCCAACACTAGAATAGAGGATTACTGGAACAGTCCTACACTGGAGGAGAGGAGGCTTCTGTCCTGGAACTATCCTTCACGGGAGGAGAACAGGCTTCTATCCTGGAACTGTCCTACACTGGACGATGATGGTGTTTGCGTTGACCTGTTCTGTGGAATCCAGACTACGTCCAGGATGTGAGGTTGCAGCAGGAGACTGGGCCAGGCAGAGTGAGGAAGGACAGGTGGACGCCGTGCTCCCAGCAACAGAGCAGCTGACTTGGATGAGTGACCGCACAATAGAATGGACGTCAGACTTTGAGAGAGCGTGAGGTGAGAAATTGGGGGCCTCGTGTGTCGCAACCTCCTTACTTACATGTGGAGTTAATCACACACACACACACACACACACACACACACAACACACACACACACACACACACACACACACACACACACTATTTCTTTGACCAGAATATAGTCAGCCATTTTCTCCGGAAGTCGACTTCCGGGCCCGAGCATCTTGCTTTTGGAACGTCTGTATATTACGGTTATCCCGAGTTGTGTTGCCATATACCACCAGACGACACTAGTGTTGCCATACGCCGCCATGTGTGTGTGTGTGTGTGTGTGTGTGTGTGTGTGTGTGTGTGTGTGCATTTCATGTCCAATAGTTCATTACTATCGTAATTAGTGTACAGGTCGACACAGAATATTGACGTCATATAAACACGTCCAAATTAGACAGACAACTAAGGTCGATCTCTAACTCTTCTATATATATATATATATATATATATATATATATATATATATATATATATATATATATATATATATATTTCATGATTGAGTTACATTGGTTGTGTGTTGGTTTGTTTCACTGTGGTAAAGGACAGAGGAGAGGGAGATGTTTAGGGAGAGGTCATGTATCGTACGTGTTACTGTGACCCCAGACTTGACCCCAGGCCCCCTGACTGACGTACAGGTCCCAGGTGGAGCCTCCCTCCCTGAAACTCGCGACCCCTGTGGCTCAAGCTGAGCGCGTCAAGCCGTGGAAGCTTAAGCTTTGGTCTATGGAACTCCTCCGGGGCGGGCGGGCGGGGAGGGGGGTCAGTTAGCTGTGGTGCTCCCGGCCATCAGTTAACAGCAGCCTCCCAACCATGAAGCTATGGGCCATGAAGCTACATTAAGCTATAGGACTTTCACCCATGAAGTTTTAATGCTCTAGAGCTACGGGTCGACGAAGCTATAGTGGAAGAGCAGCAGATATGTAGAAGCTTCCAGACACACGGTCTGGAACACTACTCCCAGCACCATCCTCACTCGCTCACTTGCTCTCACTGTGAGGGAACCCTGAGACTCTCTCTCTCTCTCTCTCTCTCTCTCTCTCTCTCTCTCTCTCTCTCTCTCTCTCTCTCTCTCTCGTACAAACATACACACGTGGGACCCCACGAGTGTAGAACTCCCTTTCCATACTGTGCAAATGGGTGATTTGAGAGAGAGAGAGAGAGAGAGAGAGAGAGAGAGAGAGAGAGAGAGAGAGAGAGAGAGAGAGAGAGAGCAACAAAGACTGTGCCTGGAACAAGAGAGTTGAGTTACAGTGAGAGTTTAGAGGCCATAAATTTACCCCACAGTGGAAAAGATATGAATAATGACTGACTTGATATCTTAAGGTCGTGCACCAGCTGGCCAACACCAGAGACAGTAAACATTAAGGTCGTGCACCAGCTGGCCAACACCAGAGACAGTAAACATTAAGGTCGTGCACCAGCTGTACAGAGATAGTAAACATTTCTTTGAGATATGCCACAGAGGAACAGCTGGAGGTTGTAACAACATACACAGCAAGGAACACATCAGAGAGGTTGTAAGAATGTAGAGTTGTAGTAAGAGAGTTGTGGATGATTGGGGTAAAGGAAGTTATGAAATTGTACCGATGACGTCACAGAAAAGTTGATGTATGTGTTATAGTAAAGTGTTGTATTCATGTATCATTTTGTGTTATAGTAAAGTGTTGTATTATCTTCATGTATCATTTTGTGTTATAGTAAAGTGTTGTATTATCTTCATGTATCATTTTGTGTTATAGTAAAGTGTTGTATTATCTTCATGTATCATTTTGTGTTATAGTAAAGTGTTGTATTATCTTCATGTATCATTTTGCGTTATAGTAAAGTGTTGTATTCATGTATCATTCATCGATCTTCATCAGAGAAAAAACATATAGAATATATAGATAATTGTGTGCTATTATTAAGTTGTTGTTGTTGTTAACACATGTGTTGTTGTCCTGCTGTTGATATGCTACATTATATATTACCACCACAACAGGTGTAGCGATGGCAACGGCTGCTCTCAGTGTTGGAAGGTGGTGTCAGCTGTCAGCAGTGCCGCTGTTCCTGCTCCTGCTGCTGCTCTCAGATCTCCCAGGGCCTCAGCAGTCGTCAGGCAAACGTCTGGGCGGCAACGAAGGTAAACCACAACACCATCATTATCAGTTGTGAACCTCGCTTCGTCTTCATTACAGGTCATGTTAACATTAATCTTTCCTCACTCAAGTCTGACTTTGTGTTGTCGTGCTCAAGTATCGTACCGTCGTGCTCAAGTATCGTACCGTCGTGCTCAAGTATCGTACCGTCGTGCTCAAGTATCGTACCGTCGTGCTCAAGTATCGTACCGTCGTGCTCAAGTATCGTACTGTCGTGCTCAAGTATCGTACTGTCGTGCTCAAGTATCGTACCGTCGTGCTCAAGTATCGTACCGTCGTGCTCAAGTATCGTACTGTCGTGCTCAAGTATCGTACCGTCGTGCTCAAGTATCGTACTGTCGTGCTCAAGTATTGTACCATTGTGCCCAAGTATCGTACACGGTGGATTGTGCACACCCTAGTTATGGTGTACAAGACGTATGGTGCATACCCTAGTTATGGTGTACAAGACGTATGGTGCACACCCTAGTTATGTTACACTTCATATATGGTGCACAAGCGATGTATGATGCTTACAATGTATATTTCACACAATGTATAGTGCGCAAAATACAGTGCATACTCAAATCATAGTGCCCACGTTGTGTATGGTACACACACAGTGTGTGGTACACACGAGAACGGTGCACACTAGGTATGGTGCACACACTAAGAACGGTGCACACTAGGTATGGTGCACACACTAAGAACGGTGCACACTAGGTATGGTGCACACACTAAGAACGGTGCACACTAGGTATGGTGCACACACTAAGAACGGTGCACACTAGGTATGGTGCACACACTAAGAACGGTGCACACACTAAGAACGGTGCACACTAGGTATGGTGCACACACTAAGAACGGTGCACACTAGGTATAGTGCACACACTAAGAACGGTGCACACTTGGGGTTGACTTCGTAATGTCCTGGCGAAGAGATTTAATCAGATCCAGAAAATTAAAAGTTGTAATCATTCAAGGGAGGAGGAGGAGGAGGGAGCTGTATTAATCATCTGAACTCTGGAGCTTATAATCATCAAGAGGAAGAAAAAGTATAAATTATTAATCATCAAGAGGAAGAAAAAGTATAAATTATTAATCATCAAGAGGAAGAAAACGTATAAATTATTAATCATCAAGAGGAAGAAATGTGAATTAGTAACCATCAAGAGGAAGAAAACGTCAAGATTATTATTCACAGAAGCAAAAAAATGTTTTGTTTTGATCATTTGCATCGTGCAAAATGGTACAATCTGATGAATCCACATGAAGAAAGTTTGCAAAATTTCCCAAAGTTTTATTTTTTCTTCATAAATGAAAATATTATTTATTCAGAGAAAATGAATATTTCTGAAGATTAAAAAAGAAATCGTAAATTTTTTCGAGGAATGTAAATTACCGGAGCTACACAGACGAGCAATTGTCAGCTTCTATTGATTTTAAATCGGCTGAGGGAGCCGTCTGCACCATCTGGGGCCTGAGGCGTGTTGGAAGGCTGGCTGAGAAGTGTGGTGGAAGGCCAGGGCGAGCTAGGGAGGTGTGGTAGTGTGGTAGAAGGCCAGGGCGAGTCAGGGAAGTGTGGTGGTGTGGTAGAAGGTCAGGGCGAGTCAGGGAAGTGTGGTGGTGTGGTAGAAGGCCAGGGTGAGCTAGGGAGGTGTGGTAGTGTGGTAGAAGGCCAGGGTGAGCTAGGGAGGTGTGGTGGTGTGGTAGAAGGCCAGGGTGAGCTAGGGAGGTGTGGTGGTGTGGTAGAAGGCCAGGGTGAGCTAGGGAGGTGTGATGGTGTGGTAGAAGGCCAGGGCGAGTCAGGGAAGTGTGGTAGTGCGGTAGAAGGCCAGGGCGAGTCAGGGAAGTGTGGTAGTGTGGTAGAAGGCTTGGGCGAGTCACTCCAGGGTGAGCTAGGGTGTGGCTGAGAGAGACGTGGTAGTTTCGATAGTCTCAGGAGAAGCGTAGAGCTGAGTCAAGGGTGTGGTGGTGTCTTGCCCCCTCCTGGGTGGGTAATGATGACTCACCTGAATGGATCATGATGGAGTGAGTGACCTCAGGTCTTGGCTGATGATGTACCTGAAGCTGCCATAATGATGGAGACGTCATGATGATGATGATACACTAATGTTAGAAAGACGTAGAGGCAACAGCGACCATGGCTTCAAGTGTTCTCTGCTCGCAGATGAACACCTTGGGTTGTCCAAGACAAGAACTACGAAGAACTGACGTCACTGCCCTGTCTGGAGAGGTTAGGGGCGGTGGTGTGAGAGAGGAGGGAAGGGGTGGGGTGTCCCTATTGACACAGCCTTGGAAGAATCACTTAGAAAACACTATTTTCAAATGAATTGCAAATGGCGCCCTCAGGGGGCGTTTACTGCCACTTTGTTACCCCATAAAGAAGAGAAAATGACGGCCAGGCCCGCGTGATCGAAGTGTGGCCGTTTCGCAGGAGGTGAATCGTCAGAGGAGGATCTAGGAGCCTCTTGTGGGTTCCAGTAAGCTTCTTACTGACGATACAAGTAGGATCTATGACCCGGACATGATCTCTGGTTCACATCAGGTTGTGTATTGTATCAACACGGTATTACAAAGGAATTTAGTGATATTCAAACAGCAACAGACCGCTGGGTCCCTCCACGGCTGTTTTGTGGTAGTGGCAGATGCCATCACACACTCAGAATACTGTGGTGAAAAGGTAGAAGGTATACAGATAATTCAGAGGGAATAATCTGCAAATTATTGATTTATTTTGACCATGGAAGCGCAGATAATGAAAGTCGTGGACTTGAAGCGAAGTATTAATCAATTTTTTCAACGTGTCTATAGTACTTCTTACAACCAATCTGCTTGGCCAGTCGTTCCATGTGTTAGCCAGCCAGTTTAGGAAAAAATACTTCGCCTCGTTCGACTTTGGGTGGGATTTGGACGCATTGAACTTGAACGGCAGTTCAGGTAATGCTATGCATGACTGATTTCGCGTTTGGGTCTTTGACGAAATACACTTCCTAGGTTCAGTAGAGGAAGTAGACTCAGGACTCTGTGGAGGGAATACAGTTGGCCTCTCAGGTGTTGAGGTTGTGATGTGTTATGTCTCCTGTACTCCACACACGTGACCAACCCCGGCAAAATATGCACGTTCTCTGGTCGAATGTTGTCATGGTAGATCACTGTTTCCTGTCGCTTGTCTTTGAGCAAACGTGAAGTTAATTGTTTGTGTTAACCTATATATATGATAATGTAAGCTATTGTGCGAGAGATATTCTCTCTCTCTCTCTCTCTCTCTCTCTCTCTCTCTCTCTCTCTCTCTCTCTCTCTCTCTCTCTCTCTCTCTCTCTCTCGTGTGTTCACTTTGTGGCAATATAATGCTGAAGCAGTGTCCCCGGACCTTGTCTCCAGACAGCGTCCCTCGCCTTCGCCTGGCAGGGAGATTCATGCGCCATGTTGGCCGCTTCCTCGCTCACTCGCCACCAACATTTCTGGTTAATTTAAGATTCATTCCGTCGTGTTCCATAGTCCAGATGAAGGTCTGGGAGAGAGAGAGAGAGAGAGAGAGAGAGAGAGAGAGAGAGAGAGAGAGAGAGAGAGAGAGAGAGAGATTGTGTGAGCGTGTGTGTGTGTGTGTGTGTTTCGAAGTCTTTTTTTTCTAGTGTGGATTTGTATATGGGTTTCCATGTTTGCTTCTTTGTATGGGTTTGTGTTTAAATTAGTCCGTGTGTGTGTATGTATACATGAATCTCAGAGAGCATATGTTTGTATGTAAGTATGACTAGTGTGTCGGTGCTGATGTATTCTGTGGCATATAGTTTCGTGTGTAATGTATATGGAGTTTGTAGTTGTCATCTGTGCATACTTGTTGATATGTATGTTGTACATACATGTTGTTCATATCGTATGTATGGTGTGTATACTCTAGTCTTCGTTGTGAGGCATGACTGAACTACAACTGTCTGGAGCCATTAGGAACACACGAGGAAAACGAAATTTTTTTTAGTGGATGAAAAAGTAAAGAAAACGGATCTTTTCGCTCTCAGTATTTTCCTCTGAAAATGCTTTACTTCCTTTGGTGCAGTGTATATATCCTCAGCGGTTGTGTTCACACTGGTAGATTCATTTATTTGTAACGGTTTTACAGTTATTTTTCAGCAGGTCATACAAATTTAAAACCAAAACTATTTGTCTTGCAGTAATTTCTTGTATACAACCCACATATACACACATTATGTAATTACCGTTAATTTGTATGCATGTCCATATGTATGGCTGTACTGTAGTTAATTTAGGTATACTCGTGAAATGATATTACATGAGAGGAAAATGGGTGGAGGAAGAATATAATGAATATGTCGAAACCTTTACACTGTAACCAGTGTGTATGATGTGAAGCAAACCTTCAACAGACGAGTGAGCCTAATGTGAAGCAGACCTTCAACAGACGAGTGAGCCTAATGTGAAGCAAACCTTCAACAGACGAGTGAGCCTAATGTGAGGCAGACCTTCAACAGACGAGTGAGCCTAATGTGAAGCAAACCTTCAACAGACGAGTGAGCCTAATGTGAAGCAAACCTTCAACAGACGAGTGAGCATAATGTGAAGCAGACCTTCAACAGACGGTTCAGTGTATGTGAAGAAGACTTGACTTGTTGAAGAGTGACATATCGAACAAATGAGCAATATAAAAATCATACATTTACAACAGTAATACAGAATTTCGAAAAAAAAAGTATTATTACTTTTTACAGAATACTGACAACAGAAAATTATACCTTGAGCCGGCGGGCGGTCTGAGGCTGTTGTCGGTATTGTGGAGAAAATCATATTTTCTCCTGTGGCCTCAAACTTTGTGCCCGGGAATTGATTTATGTGTCGTTGCTTCAGTGCGACGTGTCCCAGATATAACTGGAACTAAGAAACTTATGAATTTTTCACATCATCCGTGGCCAGGGTCTGTCTGAGGTGCGTGTCCGATGCATCAATGACAGAATCTGAACACCAACTCAGTTATTCGAAGCACTGTCACACAGCGTCCATATTTCATTTTACTCTTTCCTCTCCAACAACTATAACTCGAACAAAGTAGTTCATTTTAAAATTAGAATGATTTTCTCTTGCTCGTATGTTGTTAGCATATACATGATTTTCCAGTTGGTTTCGGTAATTTAGCCCCTCGGTGTTGAAGGAATTTACGGGCTAAGCGTGGAAGGAATGAGGAATGAAACGATATTCAACGTGAGATGGAAAGTATGGTTTGTTGACATTTTGTTGATGGAGTACTTCCCGAGCCCGACGCTTGAGGGCAGATGGACCTGGAGTCGCATTGCATATCAGTTATTTTTATTTATTCTATTTGTTTATAAATTTAAATGTTTCTTGTCTGGTAATTTTAGCACCTCGTTAGGCTGGCAATGTAAACATGAGTTGGATCCACATCAGATCGCAAGAATGTACTGAAGATGTTCATGAAGAATTTGTCCTTGGACAGTGCTGAATATGTCCTTGAATAGTTTCGAGTGTGTCCATGGGCATTGCTAAGTGTGTCCTTGGACAGTGTCGGGTGTGTCCTTGGACAGTGTTGGGTGTGTCCTTGAGCAGTGGTAAACGTGTTTTTGGACAGTGGTAAGTGTCCTGGGGCGGTGTTGAGTGTGCCTTTGGACAGTGTCGAGTGTGTTCATGGACGGAGGTCTTGTCCTTAGCCAGCCAGCCAGCCATCATCGCTTGCCCTTGGAGCGGGTGTCGTCTCTCTTAGCGTCTCTGTTAACGAGGAACACGACACTTGAGGCTCGAGTTTTTCTTTAATCGCCAGCCTGGACCTCGACGCTCCGGTTCTCATTCCTTCTTCAAACTCTCCCGGGAATTTTCTTTGTCTGGCTGACTCGTTACTTCTAGTACTCATCTGTTGTTCTTTTGTTTGTGTCACTCGCTATTGTTTTTTTTTTGTTTTTGTAATGCCGTTTTCTATCATGCATGAAGTCGCCATTTTGATGTCATTACTCCGTACGCTCTTAATTTTGCTGTTTATTGAAGTTCTCTTTCTCGAGTCTGTTCCTTTGTCCACCATCCGGATCTTTTGTTCTGTAAATTCCTCTTTTTTTTTCTCTCTCTCTGTCGTGTTTATCTTGTGCTTATGGAGTCTACGAGCGAGTAACAAGCAGGACTGGGCTGTGAATATAAGAGCAGGAGGTAATTAGTGTTCCACAATATCTCACACATCCTAGAAAAGGAAGAAGATAAAGATATATTGATCCCTCCGTGGTATAGTGGATAGTGTCCATGATCATGACGCATCCACGGGCCACTCAGGGTCGAGCGCATAGGTTCGAATCCTGGTTGCGGCAGTCGGCCCACAGTCAACCCAGCTGTTCATCCACCCTAAAAGGTTGGTGGATAAAATGGGCACCTGACTCAGGCTAGGGTATATATATATATATATATATATATATATATATATATATATATATATATATATATATATATATATATATATATACGGTTAATGGGATGGCCTTGATTTGGGCCTCAGTTGCCCGTGCCGTCTCAGCTAACATTAACAATAATAAAAAAAAAAAAGATCCGAGGCTCCTGGTAGGTCACGAAGCGCAGATCCCGGGCTGGAAGGCCATGTAGGTTTTTACCACAGTTGTAATAAGTCGTAGTCTTGGCTCCTGTGGCGGCTTGTGGTAACTAGCAGGGGCGATCATCCCATCCACACGCCAGGTAACATCATCTGTATATACATACACCAGGTAACATCAGCAGTTGCAAGACCAGCTTGAGTCATAGCGTCTACCTCAGCTGTAGTTCCATCAAGGATCTTCTTCCAGAAGACGTTGTATACATGTAAACATCGGTGGTGGCAGGAGAGTCAGGCTTCTAATGATGTCTTCCAGGTTTAATTGCATCGTTAATCACGACCACGACGACCATCAGCAGGGGCTTTAGTGCTGGCCACGGACCTGTTACAACCCTGGGGTGGGGCTGGGGGTCGTTGAGAGGGGGGGGGGGCTCGCAGTATGCAAACTAACACGGCGCAACTTAGTTTGACAGTGACGAGTCGTGACCCAGTAGGACGAGCCGTGACCCAGTAGGACGAGCCGTGACCCAGTAGAATCGTAAACTGTTGTTGGCTGACCTGTTGTGGTGTTGACCACCTACCCTCACCATGTGAGGTGCGTCCCTCTCTAAATACCTGTTCAGTGAACCATCGTTAGCCGCTGGACACAACGAGGGAAACGATTACTGGAGCTGGACCTCCGTGGTGTAGTGGTTAGCTTTCCTGACCGTGACGCATTCATGGTCGCCCAGGGTTCGAGCGCACAGTTACGAATCCTGGTTGAGGCAGTTGGTCCACAGTCAACCCAGCTGTTCATCCACCCCAAGGGAATAGTCGATAAAATGGTTACCTGGCACTACAAGTCATGATACTAATGACTGAGGTTTGAACTAAAATATACCAGTTGTCATTTGTTCAATGTAAGGATGTTTTAGTTTATAATTCATCTGGCAATGAATCATCTAACGAGGATGGTGCTAGTGTCTGTCTCCCAGTCTAAGGCGTCAGTAGGAAATTCTTTAGTATTGTCACTCCTCCTGTTCCCTCCGGCCTCCCAGGTTTTGATCTACGTCCTCCGTCAACACGTACGGCCTGGGGGAGGGCATCCTAGACCCCAGGGGAGGAGAGGCAATATCGTATAACTGTCATGTTGAAGATTCCTCTGCCATACCAAACTTGTCTCGTCTGTCGCCAGCCAGACTTCCCAACCTATGCCATATTGACTCTGGCCCGCCCAGCTGTGTTGACAGCCCCCTGCCCTTGTCCCAAGTTGGTGTCCGCTCCGTGCTGAGCGATGTACCTCCCGGACCCCTCCCCCGTCCACCTGCATACAACACTCAAATTCCATCGCGACTCAGACCATCCGACTTATCGTCCCTCCCAGATTTGCCTCAGAACTTGGCTCTTCCTTTTCCTGAACCACGATGTTGGTTCTCTCTCCTTCTGTTCAGCATATTACTCCTGTTTCTGGTGTCACAACCTGGCTGGCTGCCACCAACACGAAGCTGGTCACCACACGTGTTACCTTAGTCCACTTGTATTACTCTTGCTGGATTGTTTATATTCGCGTCCCATGAGGTTCTTGATGACGTCACCCCAGGATGCCACGTGTCTGGAGCTTCTGCCGCGTGTTTGGTCAACTGCTTGTGTTCTCGTGTGTACGGGAGTGATCACTGGCCACATACGTACATGTGTACGTATTTTAATGGTAACCTTAGTTCTTGATCAGTCGTTTGCATATAGGTATTACCCAACAACACGTTTTGCTTGTCCCAAAACGTTATTTTGGCTGAAGTTTTTCTGTAGCACTTCTGAGGGATGTCAACTTGTCGCTTTAGTTTGGTTTTGTATTTGAGGAAAATATGACGTGGGATGTCGCCATGAAGACTGCTCTTGGGACGTTCACGTCCATAGCCTTAAATTCACACACTTACGTGATCACATGATGGGAAATATAGGAGAGGAAGATATGATGCTCTACAAATGTTAACTATTGACCCTCGTTGATGAAGATGGGTGCCAACTATCAGGTGAGGGGGGGGGCGTGTAATCAGTACATGTATTAACACTACCCAGGGATTGTGAGGAGTTACTGTGTTGTGTGGCTGTGTGAGGAGTTACTGTGTTGTGTAGCTGTGTGAGGAGTTACTGTGTTGTGTGGCTGTGTGAGGAGTTACTGTGTTGTGTGGCTGTGTGAGGAGTTACTATGTTGTGTGGCTGTGTGAGGAGTTACTGTGTTGTGTGGCTGTGTGAGGAGTTACTGTGTTGTGTGGCTGTGTGAGGAGTTACTGTGTTGTGTGGCTGTGTGAGGAGTTACTGTGTTGTGTAGCTGTGTGAGGAGTTACTGTGTTGTGTGGCTGTGTGAGGAGTTACTGTGTTGTGTGGCTGTGTGAGGAGTTACTGTGTTGTGTGGCTGTGTGAGGAGTTACTGTGTTGTGTGGCTGTGTGAGGAGTTACTGTGTTGTGTGGCTGTGTGAGGAGTTACTGTGCTGTGTGGCTGTGATGTGTTCCGTAGTGGCGTTGGAGGAGGAGGAAAGTTGAGGATGGTGTGGTGTTGTGTTGGAGGGTGAAGGGTGATGGGGACAATGGAGTGGGGGAGAGGGGGATGGGGGGAGCCCCGGGAAGGGGATGCTCTGCTTCCTGGAGTTATCATGCAGGTACACGATCTTCTTCACCATCACCCCATTTTCTATTCTCTCTCTCTCTCTCTCTCTCTCTCTCTCTCTCTCTCTCTCTCTCTCTCTCTCTCTCTCCCTCTCTCTCTCTCTCTCTCTCTCTCTCTCTCTCTCTCACCCCTAACTCGCTCCCCTCCTCCTCCACACCCCGGGGTCCCCCAGCTTCACACAGCAGGGTGGGGGAGGGAGGCCGGCTGAAGACAGATTCAGGGGGCGGGAGTCCCCAACTTTTCGCTGTATGCATCGATCTCTTCCTGTCACTCCCCCTCCCCCCTCACGCCGTCACTTCCTGTCATCACTGCCACCTCACGCTGTCATACTGTCACTGCCTGCCTGACACTGTCATACTGTCACTTCCTGTCTCATACTGTCATAATGTCTCCTCCTGTCACTCCCCGCCTCACTCTGTGATAGACAGATATCACTCGGCAGCAGAGGCAAAAGTAATATCCTTAAGAGAGAGAGAGAGAGAGAGAGAGAGAGAGAACCATCATCGTGGCTGAGGTGGATGATGGAGTGAGACAGGGAATCTCATAGACTCGAGTTAGTGTGAGAGCTGCCATCTTGTAAGCGAAGCAGTTGCTCGAAAGTGAAGAAATTTGCGGCATTTGAACCCTTGAGGCTTCAGTGTTCATAGTGGAAGATTCATCTCTGTGTAATGTGGGGTCAACAAGATCGAGAGGTCAAAGCACACAGCGATCAGAGACAGGAAAAGTCGTCAGAAAACTTGGAAAGGGAAATGAGAAGAGGATTTTTTTATATAATGAATCTAATTAGTGTACACATTAAGCCCTGGAAATTTGACTCGTTACAAATCTGAAAGGAATGTGTGAGATGAGACGAGACGTTGATTGGGCAAAAGGGATGAATGGTGGATCATCGAAGGAGGAACTGATTGGGTTTTGTTGGCGAGGAAAATTTGTTGATAAAAAACGGGAAATGTTGAGGAAGAGGAGAACGGTGAGGAAGACACGTGTGGAGAGGGAGGGAATGATGGACGAAAGAACAGTAGGATGGACCAGAGAGACGGCTGCGAACACGACCACTGAGTAAGGAAGGTCAGGTGACAGAAGGCAGCCCTAATATTGAAGGCCCGTGTGACAATGCACCAAATATATCTGACACGTTGAGGATGACGACATAAAACTTTGACATAATGACCACAGAGTAAGTTGCAGGGGGGGAGGGGGGGAGGTTACTCTCCCAAGATGTCCTCACCTTGTGAAGGTAATGTTGATGACCAGAGAGATGACCAAGTGAGTCAAGATTCTTAGGGATAGTGAGAATCGAGGAGAAACCAGGGGAAGTTTTGGAGAAGTAAAGGTTAAAGTCATATTATGTTGTTAGAATGGTCGACCTTCTGTGGGAGAGAGCGTACCAGTGCAAGCTTGAAACACTAAGGAAAATTGTTAGGTTTTAGACTAAAGAAAAACACAAGCAGGCAAACACAGCCACACTTCCTCACAACACTTAGGTGGGAGGAAGGCCGTCCAGACAGCGACGCCTTTCCTGTGTCCCAAAAAAGAATAATGATTCCTAGATTACAGGAAGAAGTTACAGGAGCTGGCATAGGATCAGCAGGAGGTGAGAAAAGGAATGTTGGAATTGTCCAAATGAGAGTAAAAGAGAGAAAATAAAGCCTGGCTTTATGAGGAGGAAAAATGGTAGATCTACGGTAACTGGGAAATATTTCTGGCCGAAGACCAGAGAGAGTTGTCAGTGGAAGATAAAGATATGAGAAGTGACAGTCACAACTCCTGTGGGTAGCATTGTGCTGGGCCTCACGAATGTGAGGTCTGTAGCGCTTTCATGAGCAGGAAGACTGATGAGTGAGGGTGGAGGGGAGGTGGCAAGCCTGAGACACCAGGTTCCTCGTAGGAGTGAGGCCGAAGCAGGAGCGATTGACACAATGAGGAGGGTGTCGTCGAGGAGAAGCGGGGGTTCGAATCCAGCAACATTAACATCTGCCAGACGTAGAGCTGAGACACAATCGTTCCTCCTCCTGGGAGGATAGAAAGGAAATTCATGAAATGAAGATGATATGAAATGAAAGAATAAAAGTCTCGTGCAGGCAGCTCCAATAACTATCACCATATCTCCGCACACACACACACACACACACACACACAGGTGGCGGCGGGAGGAGGCGCTGCAGGCGGGGGGAGGTCAGGTGGTATAGCCACCTCGCCAGGAACGCCAAATGAATGTAATTTCGGGAGTATTAGTAGAAAACGTGAGGTGGGTCTCCAGTGCTCGACATAATGTCTGTGTGGTGGCGTGCGTATAAGCACGCTCAGTACAGGAGGTCATCTTGAAGGTGTGGGTGTGGGGAGGGAAGGAAGGAATTCAGACGGTCGAAGTAAAGTTTCTGGAGTTAGGAGAGCAGGAGGCACAACACAGGAAGGAGTGGTGGTGCTGCACGAACCAAACTTCAACAAGAAAACATTAAAAAAGTTGTGAGATTTAACGTGCCACCAAGTGTGAACCAAACACATGTGGGGAAATGACCTGGTGGTGATGTTGGTAGTGCTGACCTGGTGATGGTGGTGACCTGGTGATGGTGGTGACCTGGTGATGCTGGTACTGACCTGGTGGTGGTGGTGACCTGGTGATGGTGGTGACCTGGTGATGCTGGTACTGACCTGGTGGTGGTGGTGACCTGGTGATGGTGGTGGTGGTGACCTGGTGATGTTGGTAGTGCTGACCTGGTGATGGTGGTGCTGACCTGGTGATGTTTGGTAGTGCTGACCTGGTGATGGTGGTGGTGGTGACCTGGTGATGTTGGTGGTGCTGACCTGGTGGTGATGTTGGTAGTGCTGACCTGGTGATGGTGGTGCTGACCTGGTGATGGTGGTGGTGGTGACCTGGTGATGTTGGTAGTGCTGACCTGGTGATGGTGGTGCTGACCTGGTGATGTGGTGTGCTGACCTGGTGATGGTGGTGGTGGTGACCTGTGATGTTGTGCTGACTGGTGATGGTGGTGTGACCTGGTGATGTGGTGGTGCTGACCTGGTGATGTGTGTGCTGACCTGGTGATGTTGTGTGTGGTGGTGACCTGGTGATGTGGTGGTGCTGACCTGGTGATGTTGGTGGTGCTGACCTGGTGATGTGGTGGTGTGACCTGGTGATGGTTGGTGGTGGCTGACCTGGTGATGTTGGTGTGTGCTGACCTGGTGGTGGTGGTGACGGTGTGGTGTGTGACCTGGTTTGATTGTTGGTGGTGCTGACCTGGTGAGTTGAGTGGTGTGCTGACCTGGTGATGGTGGTGGTGTGCTGCTGGTGATGTTGTGTGGTGTGACCTGGTGATGTTGGTGGTGGGTGACCTGGTGATGTTGGTGTGCTGACCTGGTGATGTTGGTGGTGCTGACCTGGTGATGTGGTGTGTGACCTGGTGATGTGGTGGTGTGACCTGGATGTGTGACCTGGTGATGTGGTGGTGCTGACCTGGTGATGGTTGGTGGTGGTGACCTGGTGATGTGGTGGTGTGACCTGGTGATGGTGGTGGTGCTGACCTGGTGATGTTGGTGGTGGTGACCTGGTGATGTTGGTGGTGCTGACCTGGTGATGTTGGTATTGCTAACCTGGTGGTGGTGGTGGTGGTGACCTGGTGATGGTGGTGGTGGTGACCTGGTGATGTTGGTGGTGTTGACCTGGTGATGGTGGTGGTGGTGACCTGGTGAAGGTGGTGGTGGTGACCTGGTGATGTTGGTATTGCTGACCTGGTGGTGGTGGTGGTGACCTGGTGATGTTGGTGGTGGTGACCTGGTGACGTTGGTGGTGCTGACCTGGTGATGGTGGTGGTGGTGACCTGGTGATGGTGGTGGTGGTGACCTGGTGATGGTGGTGGTGGTGACCTGGTGATGTTGGTATTGCTGACCTGGTGATGGTGGTGGTGGTGACCTGGTGATGTTGGTAGTGCTGACCTGGTGATGTTGGTAGTGCTGACCTGGTGGTGGTGGTGGTGACCTGGTGATGTTGGTAGTGCTGACCTGGTGATGTTCAAAGACAAAGAGAAAAGTCATAATGATTATAAATATTGAGGATCCACGTGAGAAAGTGTGGGGTCCACCAGGAGGTGATGGAGGGTCTTGAGTGAGGCCAGCTGCGGCTTCAGTGCTGGGTTGGTTCCCTCGCGTTGGCAACAGAGTCAGACGGACCCCCAGATCCTTTGGATACTAAGGCACTAAGTTCTGGCCACCTTATTTAGCGTTTCCCGTAAAAAAAAAAGTAAAAGTGTGAGGATAAGAGGTATGAAAAAAAGGTGGATTTGCTTGCACGATTTGTGAAAGGATCGAGTATCAGTCCTCTTCAGAGGATTAGATTTGATGGAATGGGCAACCTCGGGCTGTCCTTCCTGACACAGAGGACGTGCAAAGAGGATTTCAGGAACCACCTCACCGTAGGGCCAGCCTGCCCTCATCTCTCACTACGAGCAGTTCTGTCACTTCTCTCCTCACTGTGTCATCGCGAGCAGTGAGTGTCACTATATACACCTCCCATGTGTCATCACTATCATATTACCTCACTCCTTACTTCACTGTCATCCTGTACAGTTTTCCCGTCACGTCTGTCCCCCTTTACCCGTCATCTGCTCATTATCCTTGCCGTCCACAGCAGCACCTCTGTCCCTTACCTCCCCTGTCACCTGTCACCTCTCCGTCTTCCCCCGTGCGTCCGCCTCCAGGCCACGTCGTCTTGTGCAAGTTTCTTCGCCGGTTCCTGTTGCACTTATGACTGTTTGTCGCCGTCATGGTGTGTCACAGCTCGTCACAGTGTGTTGTAGCTCGTCACAGTGTGTTGTAGCCCGTCACAGTGTGTTGTAGCCCGTCATAGTGTGTTGTAGCCCGTCACAGTGTGTTACAGCCCGTCACAGTGTGTTGTAGCCCGTCACAGTGTGTTGTAGCCCGTCACAGTGTGTTGTAGCCCGTCATAGTGTGTTGTAGTCCGTCACAGTGTGTTACAGCCCGTCATAGTGTGTTGTAGCCCGTCCCAGTGTGTTACATCCCGCCACAGTGTGTTGTAGCCCGTCACAGTGTGTTACAGCCCGTCACAGTGTGTTACAGCCCGTCATAGTGTGTTACAGCCCGTCATAGTGTGTTGTAGCCCGTCACAACCCACGAGCGTCGTAAGTACACAGCCCTTCTGGTTGATCACCTCACAACCCTCCAGCCTAAATCGTCGCGTTAACCCGTTTAACGAGACTTGATAGTGGGATGAGCAACTCGTTCCTCCTCATTAGTGGACAAGATAGTGGCAAGACTTGCAGTGGTAATGTCCAGTGGTATTGCCAGCCTGCCTCCCACTAGAATAACGTAAGAATGATGCAATTAAGCGTCATGTATCATCAGTATTGCTCACGATGCCCAAAAGTAAAATATTTTACCCTTTGATCTCTCATATCCATAACACTGAGTGAGATGTGACTCTGGTAACTTGTCACACGATGCGGGTCAGAGGTCAGGACGCGACACAGTGGTGTGGAGAGGCCGGCCTGCACCACCACACCTGCCTGGAGGAACGGTAAGCTTAGCTCCTCCTCAAACCAACGAGCCATGATGACAAGTGTCAGGCTTATGGTAAGGTATTCCTCCTGGACAGCCTGACTGCCGCCTGGGCTTGTTGGATGGATCGATCGATGTACCAGCGGCCGCCTTGCTCTCTTACTCCTCCATTCCTGCCCCTCTCCTCCTCTACCACCTCCTCTCTATCTCCCCCTCTCACTCTCTCTCCCCCTCTCACCTGGCCGCTCTTCGCTCACTGCACCCTCGCTCTCCCTCGTCTCGAACCTTTCAAATAAACTCACCAGCGGGAGGGAAGATGTATAGCGGGGAGTCAACTTGCCTCGGTGTACTCGCCCGCTGCGAGCTTTTGATGCCTTCCAGCGCCCTCCCCTGGGGCGGAGAGGGAGGGAGCTCCTCCCTCACCTGGTGACCCCTGGAGGCTCAGGGCGGGGGAGGAAGCTGCTGCTCACCTTATGCAGTGTGTGTGTGTGTGTCTGTCTGTCTGTGTGGTTGCTATCTCTGTGTAACGAGAAGAAAGTTTTACTTGTTGCCCCGTCTCATAACCTTGTATATATGTACCATGTCTTTACTCCTGTGTACACACACACACACACACACACACACACACACACACACACACATTAGCGTAAGCCAGGTATCCATTTAGTCACCAGCCCCTGAGGGAGGTTGAACACCAGGGTTGGATGTGGGCCGACTGCCACACCTAAGATTCGAACCCAATGCTGGCCCGACCCCGAGCTGGCCCTTGTTGATTCACGGTCGGTATCGCTAACCACTGAACTACGGAAGCCTCAGTGAGCGTATGTGTTGTATTAGATCTGTGTTACTGGTGTTTTTTGTTGGTCCTGTGTGTTACTGGTGTGTTAGTGTAATGTTGGTCCTGTGTGTTACTGGGGTGATGTATGGTTCCTGTGTGTTCCTGGGGTGATGTATGGTTCCTGTATGTTCCTGGAGTGATGTATGGTTCCTGTGCGTTCCTGGGGTGATGTATGGTTCCTGTATGTTCCTTGGGTGAGGTATGGTTCCTGTGTGTTCCTTGGGTGAGGTATGGTTCCTGTGTGTTCCTTGGGTGAGGTATGGTTCCTGTGTGTTCCTGGGGTGATGTATGGTTCCTGTGTGTTCCTTGGGTGAGGTATGGTTCCTGTGTGTTCCTTGGGTGAGGTATGGTTCCTGTGTGTTCCTGGGGTGAGGTATGGTTCCTGTGTGTTCCTGGGGTGATGTATGGTTCCTGTATGTTCCTTGGGTGAGGTATGGTTCCTGTATGTTCCTTGGGTGAGGTATGGTTCCTGTATGTTCCTTGGGTGAGGTATGGTTCCTGTGTGTTCCTGGGGTGAGGTATGGTTCCTGTGTGTTCCTGGGGTGATGTATGGTTCCTGTATGTTCCTTGGGTGAGGTATGGTTCCTGTGTGTTCCTTGGGTGAGGTATGGTTCCTGTGCGTTTCTGGGGTGATGTATGGTTCCTGTGTGTTCCTTGGGTGAGGTATGGTTCCTGTATGTTCCTTGGGTGAGGTATGGTTCCTGTGTGTTCCTGGGGTGAGGTATGGTTCCTGTGTGTTCCTGAGGTGAGGTATGGTTCCTGTGTGTTCCTGGGGTGTACTCCGTGGTGATATATTGGTCTTGTGTTCAGCGAGCAGCGTACGTAATTACTGGCCTGAGTAGGAGCGTGTTGGGTGGGTGTAGATCGAGTGTTGCTACCTGGGTTTAGATGGGAGGACGTCTGTGTAGTTATACAAGACCAGGCACTGTGTTGTTGATGCTGTACAGCAAGTGCTTGACACAACAGTGTCTTCAGCGTCCCTGAGGTGAAGCCATGATACTAAGGTGTCCGTGAAGTGTGGGTCAGTCGTCCCAGTGTGACCCTCACGCGCAGGTTGGCTGTAGGATAAGTCCCCGAGATCTGACCGAGCCTCCAGGATCCTGATGAAATCTTGATGTCCAGGTCCTCCCAGAGACCTCTTACGTCAGGGTTGGGTATGCATAGTGTTGGTGGTGCAGAGACCCACTCGCTCGAAGACCCCCAGATGTGGGCACTGGTCTGGTGAGGTGAATGTGCATGGCCTGCAGCATGACTAGTCTCTGTACTGATGTATATAAGTCCGACTCTGAAGTTTCAGAAGTTGTGCTCTTGGTACAGCTGTGTATAAACACAGGTTTGGAAATGATTTTCCATTAGGACAGACCCAACCTACTAGTCATATCTTAACGTCTCTAAAACCTCTAGTTTCTTCCTATTTCTCTGTCAACATCACACAACTTGATGGTTCTGTAATCCACCACTCGACATAAAACAAGCATGCTTGGTATCACCGTAACATCTAATCTAACCTAACCTAACCTAACCTAACCTAGCCTAACCTAACCTAACCTAACCTAACCTAACCTAACCTAACCTATCGATGAAATCTCACATTGCACGTATAGCTACGTCTGTCTCCAAGAAAATGGGCATCATGCTCACATACCAAAGATTTTTCCCTTCAGAACAGTTGCTTGGATTATACGAAGTACTGAGTCATCCTTGTAGGGAATATTGCTCTCATTTCTAAGAAGGTTTTAGCTGAACGTACTTGATGGTTGAGTTCAAAGCCACTCCGACAAAGTGAACTCCCTCACTCTGACCTCAGATCGACGTATTTTCTGTACGTCTCGATCCTTGTTAGGTTTCTTTCCATTATAAATGTCACTTTTGTCTCGGTTTCCGAGATCTGGTTGCTTGTGTGCTGTGGTAGGAACTAGTACCTAGACCACACGATCATCCGCTGGCCACAACGTCACATAGATACAGTTGGCCGTTTAAGAACATATAGTTAGGTTGCTGTGATGTCTGTTTCTTTCCCTACACTGCTAAGCTCTGGAACTTGTCACCTTCTCTTGTTTTTCTCGTAACAACTACGAACTAGCTAGTTTTAAAAGCTGAATTCTCAACTCAAACTTTTAAATTGTTCATCTCTTTTTCTCCTTCCTCTACTATATCTTCGTCCATTTTTGTGATTCACTCTGGGTATGACGTCACCAGGGCCTGGTGTGTGTGAGCGCAGTCTGTGACGTTAGAAGCTGATCTGTGTGTGTGTGTGTGTGTTGTGGAAGGCATGGCATCCATTACTGGCGGGGACACTGGAGGGTCTTGACCTGGGGAAGACCGTGTGTTGTTGTCGGTATTGACAACCTTAACTGAGGCTAGCATCATCCTCCCCAGCTTCAGGGTTGCCTCGGTTGTTCAGGTCACACAGCTGGTGGTGGATGTATCCTGGTTATGAGGCTACAAGGACTCTCCTCCTGTATTAGGTGTTGTCACTGACGGCGACGGACGGGAACTGAAAGCAATGCTTCCCTGCTGCCAGGCTTGGCTGTCCAGCTGGATCGGTGCCCCATGCATTGTTCCTCGTGGTCTGTGTACCAGAAATTCTAAGACTTAGATTCCTTGACCTCAGAAGGACTCGAGAAGGACCAGTACCTGCAGGACTCAGATCCTAGTGACCAGAAGGATGATTGCAGGATCTTCCTACCAGAGCATGACCCACACCACAGGAGTTGCTCCTTCCTAGGTGTGCACGTGTGCATGCTGGTCATATTGTTCTGAACTGTGTGTGTGTGTGTGTGTGTGTGTGTGTGTGTGTGTGTGTGTGTGTGGCGTCGCCTACGGCAGGAGAGACAGGTCGGGAAAGTAGATTCCTTCAGTCGTGATTCCATGTTTGTTACACCTCTCAAGTTGCCTCGCAGAGGCAGGATGTCCCATATCATTGTGTGATTCTCCAGAAGGCTGCTTCATCCTGAGGGGCTCTGGACTAGGGAGTGTTCCCTGCAGGAGGGCGCCACAGTCGTGTGTGCAGTCTGTGTAGAGCAGGAGACTGTGGCATGCATGACCCCAGACACTAGGGATCCACACGAGTGGATCACTGGTAAGTCAGAAGCAGCGAGGTGCCTTTGTCTCCACTAATGTGTTGGCGCTTATCGAGGAGAGCCGGGAAACCGCAGGGCTAGGGCCACGTAACCCGCAGGGCTAGAGCCATTAACCCGCAGGGCTAGGGCCACGTAACCCGCAGGGCTAGAGCCATTAACCCGCAGGGCTAGGGCCACATAACCGCAGGGCTAGGGCCACATAACCAGCAGGGCTAGGGCCACATAAGCGCAGGGCTTGGGCCATATAACCGCAGGGCTAGGGCCACATAACCGCAGGGCTAGGGCCTGTGAGTATACCTCCGGGCCACCAAGAGTCGTCCCGCGGTTAAGGGGAGGTAATATGACAGAGTGACCCTCACTGTACCGTGCTGGGTATACGGTACGTGCAGCAGGGAGGTGTGCATATATAGGATGTGAGATAAAGCTAGAACGGTGTACGTGTGTGTAGGGGGAACCATTACAGTACTGTGCTGGCTCCTTAGTTGAAGTGAAAATAATCTTAGATACGTAGAGATTTGGTGATACTGCTAGTCACTCCGCCTCTCCTCATGTGATCATGGGGACGTCCTTCCCTCCTCCAGTGGTAGTGCGGCTGTAGCTCCCCTGGGGTGTATCAGGGGAGGGCAGGCAGAGCCTGGTCCCCCTGCAGAATACATGGACTTGGATGGGAACGTCTGGTGATGTGGTCTGGGCTTCAGCAGACGAGGTCACATGAGGTTGTATCAGGTTGCCTGACCACCAACACACGGACCACCAGTGTTGACCTGGAGGATTGGGGAGAGGCCGGGGTGCCCGTGTCAGGTCAGGGGAGAGGCCGGGGTGCCCGTGTCAGGTCAGGGGAGAGGCCGGAGTGCCCGTGTCAGGTCAGGGGAGAGGCCGGGGTGCCCGTGTCAGGTCAGGGGAGAGGCTAGGCTGCCTGTGTCAGGTCAAGGGAGAGGCCGGGGTGCCCGTGTCAGGTCAGGGAGAGGCCGGGGTGCCCGTGTCAGGTCAGGGAGAGGCCGGGGTGCCCGTGTCAGGTCAGGGAGAGGCCGGGGTGCCCGTGTCAGGTCAGGGGAGAGGCTAGGCTGCCTGTGTCAGGTCAGGGGAGAGGCCGGGGTGCCCGTGTCAGGTCAGGGGAGAGGCCGGGGTGCCCGTGTCAGGTCAGGGAGAGGCCGGGGTGCCCGTGTCAGGTCAGGGAGAGGCCGGGGTGCCCGTGTCAGGTCAGGGAGAGGCCGGGGTGCCCGTGTCAGGTCAGGGAGAGGCCGGGGTGCCCGCGTCAGGTCAGGGAGAGGCCGGGGTGCCCGCGTCAGGTCAGGGGAGAGGCCGGGGTGCCCGTCTCAGGTCAGGGGAGAGGCCGGGGTGCCCGTGTCAGGTCAGGGGAGAGGCTAGGCTGCCTGTGTCAGGTCAGGAGCGTGACCCAGCCCCAGGGTTGGGTCTACATCAGTAACTGTGGATGTACCCCGGGGGACCAGAGGGCTGGCCACACAACCCATGGTGGCTACCGCTTGGATGGTCGAGCCCACAGGGTGGAAGGGCAGGGTGTAACGCGCTGCCGCAGCGTATGCCTCCGTACTTGACTTCAATCAGGAGAGCTAATTAACAGCGTTGCCAGGATATGAGTTTTAGAATATACTTTAAAATACATGAAATAAAGCTTGCTCCCATGTTATCATTATTATATTATAATGTGTTATAGATAACAATTAACATTTAAATGTTCACATAAACTTTAATGTCCATGAAAAGCCATGAAAATTTAGCCGTGGGACGTACTCATACTGTGTACACCATATTTTATATAGAATATTTATTTAACTTTTAGCAGATCAGTAGATTTTAATCTTTTTATATTTCTCGTCAACCAAGAAGACAAGCAACTGTCATGGTGGTCACCAGGCACATCACACGTCTCAAACCCTGACGCGAGAATTAAAAACAAGTTGATATAATCGCACGTATCAATAACTTTCATCCTCATAGTTGAGTAAATGTATTGTGGTGTGACGTGTTTATGATTGGTACATACGTACATCGACGGCGCGTGGTGTAGTTAGATATTATACGAGAGATGGAGACATGACCAACGGTTGGGAGGGAGAGGGTCACGTGCACGGTTGCCATGACAACGTGTGGGATGAGTTGCCACATATTTTCCGTCAGACAACACGGACATAATCCAGCCAGACAGATGTACAACACTGCTCTGTCATGTACATCACAGTTATCTATAAATATACATACATGGGAAATGTGGATATTTTTTTGTCTTTTGAAATGTGTTATATAGTTATTGGGAAAGACATGAACGGGTCGAGAGTTCCAAAGGTTCGGCGTGTAGGGAAAGAAGCAGATATCAAAATGGCCCACCCTTGAGTTACTGATGGCCATACAATGATCATGTGACGCAGCAGCTTGCCAAGCATTGCGTGGTCTAGCTAGTGGTGAGGGCACAAAAGCAGACAGCTCTCGGAAGTAAAATCCAAAGTAATACCTTTAGAAGAGGGAGAGTGAACCAACATTGCGGCGTAGGACACGGTGGTCAAGTTTGGAAGTTAATTTGGGACAGTTTATAAGTCGGGCCGCTTTCGACTCGACTATGTCAAGTAAGGATACAGGGCTAGAACCACTCCAGATGTGAGAGCAGTACTCCATGCAAGGACGAATCAATCCTTTATATAAACGGAGCAACTGTTCAGAAGAGAAGTTTCCACATCCAACCAGGACACCCAGTTTCTTGGAGGCAGACAGTAATACCAAGTTTGTTCATTGCGCCAAGAGGTGGAATTACAGAACCCTCAAAGGAGAGACGAGAGTTGTGAGTTTTCCATAGAAATGGGTAAAGAGATAGCGGCACACTCGCTCTCTCTGTCTTGTATATATCACGACCCCAGGAGCCGCCCCGTGTGTACGTCTCCTCCCCACAGATAGCGTGGTGTGCACCTGTCATCCTTGTTGTTGCCTCAGCCTTGCGAGGTGAGGGTTCGCCCGACCCCCTCACGGGTCGTACCGCCGTGCCCAAGAGGCGTACCTTTCCCTTCCATGGACCTGTTGTCGTGCTGAGGGGAGTCGTACCGCCGCGTAGGAGAGAGACTGTACCGTTCGTGCACAAGGGTCGTACCGTCATGCGCTAGAGGTCAAAGCCATCGCTCATGAATCGGTGTGGCACAGTGACCGCTCAAGCGTTGCTGACCATACGTTCTGATGTGCCACTTGCGTCCCCACACACACACACACACACACACACACACACACACACACACACACACACACACACACACACACCGTCAGCCGGCCCTGAGGATTCTCCCGCCTCTCCCACACACCGTCAGCCGGGCCTGTGAGCCTCCCGAGCGTCGTCCACACTGTCTGTAGCCAATAACTTCCTCAGGATTCCTCGGGAGTTCGAGGAAGGTTTTCCCCAGTGCACATCCTTCACTCCTGCAATTTGTCTTATTTTACGTTTTTCTGGGAAGAAGACGAGATTCATCTGGAAATTATCCTTATTCCTAAAAGAAATGAAATTTTGATATTTTTTAAATTACTATTATTTATTGATATCCTGGTTATTCATTATTTATTTCTTTATTCTATCCATTTCATGTGTATGTATATTTTTCCTCTATCTTACGTATGGTGATTTTTATTTCTTTATATATCTTGTGTTGACAACTATTGTGGTGTCGGTGTCAAAGGTGGCAACATAGTGGTGGAAGGTGGCAGCGTAGTGGTGGAAGGTGTCAGAGGTGGCAACGTGGTGGTGGAAGGTGTCAGAGGTGGCAGCGGAGTGGTGGAAGGTGTCAGGGATGGTGGGTGTCGTGGGGCAGGGAGGAGGTGACCGGCCCTGGACGAGGCCAGGGGGTCGTCTGTGGCTCCTGGGTTAATGGTGATTAATACACTGGACCAAGACCAGCAGGAGGGAGGGAGACGGGAGGAGGGTGGGCGAGGCAAGGGAGAGGAGGTGAGTGGGACGGAGAGGGACGGGTGAGGAGGAGGAGGAGTCCCCACTGCCAGGTGGGGGACTGGGTCTGTATGGCACTGGTGATGACGACATAGGGCATGCAGGGTACAGCATATCACAGGTAATACGGGGTCATCAGGGGTCAAAGGGCATTGGATACGCGAGGTTAAAGAGCATGTGGTGAAGTGTTACCGTAGAGGGACATGGACCTAGGGAGCAGGGTCAGCCTGGAGCCAGTCCCCGCCGCCAGCTGGGTGATTCTCCTGCACAAGTCTTCGTCGAACTCGTTGGCAAACAGAAATTCCTAGCTCTTCCTCACAGCTTCCCCGGCTGGGCTCTGCCTCACGGGTGACGACTTAAAAGCAGGAGGTCAAGACGGAGTTAATGGCTGAATTACGGCGGTAAAGACAACGAAATTGACCCAACATTTATTTTAGTGGTTCTGGAGGTAAGACTTGGGTCGGCTTCCAGTCCCAGACAGCTCTGTCCTTCATCATGGCCAGGTCCTTCCCCTCTCACAGGGGGCGGAGGTCACCCCCTCCCCTGTCTCAGGGTGCGTGTGACAAAGGAAGGTGACCTTCTAGGTATGAAGGTCACAAGTGTACAGTGATCTGACATCGACCAGGAGTGGAGGTGACCTGGATTGACCTTTCAGTCTTTGGTGTCACAGCTCAACCCTCGTGTTGCAGCCTCCTACTGTCACTGCTGTGTGTGTGTGTGTGTGTGTGTGTGTGTGTGTGTGTGTGTGTGTGTGCTTCATCCTCCACCTTACCTCATCCATCCACTGTGTTCACATTGAAGAACATCTCCACCATCTGCTGTGTGATGAGAGTCTTGCGTAGTATCATCTTACGGCCTCATGCCTCTCCTACCCTCCACCACCTGGCCAGACCTCTGACACCACCACCACCACCACCACCACCTGGCCAGACCTCTGACACCACCACCACCACCTGGCCAGACCTCTGACACCACCACCACCACCTGGCTAGACCTCTGACACCACCACCACCACCTGGCCAGACCTCTGACATCACCACCACCACCACCTGGCCAGACCTCTGACACCACCACCACCACCACCACCACCTGGCTAGACCTCTGACACCACCACCACCACCACCACCTGGCCAGACCTCTGACACCACCACCACCACCTGGCTAGACCTCTGACACCACCACCACCACCACCACCTGGCCAGACCTCTGACACCACCACCACCACCTGGCTAGACCTCTGACACCACCACCACCACCACCTGGCCAGACCTCACATAAGCCTCTTGCCTCTTTCCTCACCCCCCCTTGACCTGCTCTCCCCGCCCGCTCTCCCTCCCCGCACGTCTTAATCTTCTCCTCCCTCACCTCACTTCCCTCTCCCCGTTTTCTATCGTTGCTATTTTCCTTCTGCTTTTCTCCTAATTCTTTCCTTTTTCGTGTCGTCTTCTGTCATTCGCCTCTCTTTGCCATTTCTTCTACCCGTTCTTATCTCCTCTTTATGTAAGTCCTCTCTCTCTCTCTCTCTCTCTCTCTCTCTCTCTCTCTCTCTCTCTCTCTCTCTCTCTCTCTCTCTCTCTCTCTCTCTCACCAGGTCATTACCCGCTCATCTCATATTCTGTTGACAGATTTTGTATTCTTTTTACCCACCTGTAACTCACTCCATATGTACAGATCTGACCACCCATTAGTGTTTTTCATGTACAGGTGTTCAGTCTACAGTATAGGGTGTTGACTACAGGTGTTCAGTCTACAGTATAGGGTGTTGACTACAGGTGTTCAGTCTACAGTATAGGGTGTTGACTACAGGTGTTCATTTATAAGCTACCTTGAAAAGTACTTTCAGGAAGATATTGGTGAGAGAGGAAGGAGCTGCGCCAGATAATGGTGAGCCAGGGGAGAGGTGCGCCAGATAATGGTGAGCCAGGGGGGGAGATGCGCCAGATAATGGTGAGCCAGGCGGGAGGTGCGCCAGATAATATCTCGCTCCTAAGGTCAATTCCCCGAATGTGGGAATGTAATGAAGAGCCGAGAGACCCGTGGCCGGGAGTGAAGCCAGTGTGAGGATAGCGCAGTGTGAGGATAGAGCAGTGTGAGGATGGACCAGTCTGAGGTGAGGATGGCGCAGTGTGAGGATAGAGCTGTGTGAGAATGGACCAGTGTGAGGATAGAGCAGTGTGAGGATGAGCCAATATGAGGAAGTAATGATCATACCGTAACATTATGGTAATATATACAGCAACACAACCTTATCATCTTCCTCGTATCTCTCTCTCTCTCACTTTACTGGTTTTTCGTCTGTTGTCGAGGTTTTCTAATCTGTCTGCGGGGAACGCATTCTTAAATCTTTAGCTCACCATTTGGTGCCAGGGATGTTCATTTTAGATACTGTCTTGCTTAACGAGCCAGATTTACTGGGTCACAGATGTGTGTGTGTGTGTGTGTGTGTGTGTGTGTGTGTTGAAGGTGATATTTTGCTCTTGATTTAAACAAAGTGACATAGAGACTATGTTGTCTTGGGTAATGAAATTTCATTTTCCGCTTCATAATCTGTTTACGGTTTATTTTAAAAAGACTCGTTTTCAGGCGAAGTTAAGGGGAAGAAATGGCAAATTTTGGTGTTGTTGTTGTGGTGTTGGCTGGGGGACTGACCCGTACCTTCCTCCTGTGTTACAGCACGACTTCCTTTGCTACAGCAGGCCGCTGTGAGACACCTCAGTGAACACAAGTGTAGCGCTACACCTGCTACACTCGGCAACACACCCCTGGGACACACCAGAGGCCAGGCCAGGGTGTGGCCAATGTGATACGACACAACTCATCGATGTGATATATGAGGGGAGGCGGGGGTGGTCTTGCCTGACCGGGGCCCCCGTGTTCACCCCATCATCCAGTTCTCTCGTGTACTTGACCAGTGTCGACCCCAGCTCACCAAACTTGTGCTAGTGTGGCCGATAAGAATGTATTTATATATCCCACAGTAACGACCCTTTGAGTTTCCTCTCCCCGTACACCCCGGTACACCTTGATACATATAGATCATTCTTCTTCACCCAGTGTAACCCGGTAACATCCGGTACTGTCCCCAGTGAAGCGAACCAGCGTTACCAGTACCCTGAGCTAAGAGCGAATCAGTGTTACCAGTACCCTGAGCTGAGAGCGAACCAGCGGCACCAGTACCCTGAGCTGAAAGCGAATCAGTGTCACCAGTACCCTGAGCTGAGAGAGAATCAGTGTCACCAGTACCCTGAGCTGAAAGCGAATCAGTGTCACCAGTACCCTGAGCTGAGAGAGAATCAGTGTCACCAGTACCCTGAGCTGAGAGCGAATCAGCGTTACCAGCACCTGAGCTGAGAGCAGGAGGGTTGGGATGTCACTGGGTCAGTGCTCAGCCAGTCAACCAGCCAATCAGCCAGCAAGCAAGCCACCAGCCAGCCCCCAGCCAGTCAGCCAGCCACTTCACCAGAGTAACGAGATTCTAACAGTGTGCCTGGGGAGACCTGTGTATAGGCTGTCTCCCCAGACTCCTCCTCGCCCACGCCTCACACTCGCTACACTCTTGCTAAACACGCTCGCTACACACTTGCTACACGCTCGCTATGCTACACACACGCTACACACTCGCTACACTCTTGCTACACACACGCTACACACTCGCTACACTCTTGCTTCACACACGCTACACACTCGCAACACTCTTCCTACACACACGCTACACACTCGCTACACTCTTGCTACACACACGCTACACACTCGCTACACTCTTGCTACACACACGCTACACACTCGCTACACTCTTGCTACACACACGCTACACACTCGCTACACACTACACACACGCCACGCACTCAGATCTTGTGGTATATAAGAGAAAACTTACGTTGTGTGACGCTCACACTGACGTGCCTCCAGACAACCTGACCCACACGCAGGAGTGGTGATGACCCTGGGATCTGGTCACCTTACACACACACACACACACACACACACACACACACACACGACGGCTCGTGATTGTGTGGTCTACAGTCTGGCTTGGTTGTGTGATTTCTGTATGTAGTGAATGGTATTGGCTGAGCTGGTTCCTTTGTTTAATGGCCTCTGTCAACTTGAGAAGTTTGGGTTGTGTATCTGTGTGTGTGTGTGTGTGTGTGTGTGTGTGTGTGTGTGTGTGTCCGAGTCATAAAGAAATATTAGTGGTAATGTGAATATTGATCTGGTCTGGGGTTCAGAGCGAATCATAACATTTGGGAGTCCACCAGAACCTGGGCGGCTTAGGTCCACCAGACCAGGGAACAGCTTCGTGTGGGCCCTGACCCCCCGATAGTGTCCAGGGTGAATTGTTGACTTGTATGGGCAGGGGGTGGCGGGGGGGGGGGGGGGGCACCAGGCGACAAGCTCATGAAGTAGCCTCAGCGTGAGGGAAGTTTTCTTTAAGTATATATGTAAGTTAAGATAACACTTGATTGTAGTCATGACAGTTTTCATCATTTCTCATAGATTGAGGGTTTTTGGTCAGTAGTTGGTGGCTAAAGACTTACGTTTTTTTTTCTGAAATAAATAGTCAAATCAGAGTCAAAATCTCTTGTCATGCGAGATAATATAATACACGGAGTGTCTGAATGTTCTGTGATACATATTGAGAGAGAGAGAGAGAGAGAGAGAGAGAGAGAGAGAGAGAGAGAGAGAGAGAGAGTAATGACGGGAAATAGATTATGATTATATATAGGTAAGTCAACTATAATGATTAAGTAATATGATCAAAGTTATGAGATGTTGCTGATATAGGAGCGAGAGGCCACAGCTGGTAGGTCATGAGAGGTGTGTTATCTTCAGTCCGGTAATGATTCTCTCTCTCTCTCTCTCTCTCTCTCTCTCTCTCTCTCTCTCTCTCTCTCTCTCTGATACATACCTTCAGTCAGCAAGATACTGTGTATCATTTATCGAAGCTTTTTCTGTCTCAGACGAGAAGCATTGAGTCTGTTGGGGAATCGAAGGTCAGTAGAACATCGTGAGGAAAGTGATCGAACCCTTTAAACTCGACCAGTCTGAACTTGGGGAACCGTTTGGCAGCAACCACGCCTAGTGATGTGCCACGCCCGCCCACAGCTCTTGGTGTCGTGTCTCTTCGTCAACAAAACTCGTCCTCCGTGTTGGCCTGCTGGCCCCCACGACAGACGCGTGCCTCAGGCAGCCCACAACCTCCAGCGTCAGAAAACAACGACCCAGAGTCACGATTCTGTGTCTGTGTTTTGATTTCTTCTGTGTCTGTTTTAATAAGTTCTGTGTCTGTCTGTTTCGATAAGTTCTTCTGTGTCCGTCTGTTTTGATAAGTTCTGTGTCTGTCTGTTTCGTTAGGTTCTGTGTCTGTCTTTGATAAGTTCCACGAGAAAGTCATGTCGAACTTGTAATGCAGTGGCCCGGGAGCATCCGGGAATAGATCAGATATTCTAAGTGTGGATAAACCTATTCCCAGATCGAGCAATCTCGAACAAGTTAGGTTGTAAGCTTTCCCTCTACGGGCTGTGTAGTATGAGACTAAGATAAGAAATATCTGTTCTTCTACTGATATGAAATCGTTGGATCCTAGAAACCAATCAGTTCATCTCTCCAGGTGTGAACATGTTTGATCTCAGGCCTCTTGTATATATTTCTTGGCAGACATGAAGGAAACTGATCAATGCAACGTTTAGATTCTTCATTAGAGAAGAGCCACTTAGAGCTGCCTTGGTTCTATGAACTCCTGAACTCATTATCCCATACATTTGCTTCTGGTTGTGAGTCTAACCATGAGAGACTTGACTCCCGTATGTCGTGGAGGTCAAGTGGCTTGAGCCTCAGACGTTCCGTTGATTCATCTCTATACATGAGCTTCCATCATCGCAGACCCCCCCTCCCCCTCTCCCCTCCCCTCCCCTAGACCATCTGTGGCTATGAAGCATCTTGATCTCTGAAGACCCGATGTTCTGTGCAGCTCTAGATGTGGTGTGAGCCACAATGAACCTCTGAGACTAGCTATGTTGTGTGGTTCGACGTCCAATAATTTGGTTCACCGAGACCTGGAGGCTCTTGTGGTTCGACTAGTCCTGAGACCCGTTGGTTCATGTGGTTCGATCCGTGATACCTCTGTCTTGGGACTCGTTGTTTCGTGTGGGTCGATGTGAGGCAGTCTGACCCAGCAAGACCTGGCCTGACCTATCTCCCCATCTCTCACTCAGGCAAGCCTCTCTCTAAGTTTATCTCCTCATAATCTTCCTATTCCCCTCCTCTTCCTCAGGCTTACTGGTGAGCTTCGCTGTCTCGCAGCTTTTTCCAATACACTCGAGTTTACGAGGTGACGCCTATATCACTCTTCCTTTATTTACTCGTACAGTGTGTGTCGGCTATCTCCTGCCAAGGGAAAACCTCCTAGTGGTTTTATAGGAAATCGAAGCCTTTCGCCCATTAAACCGTTATGGAAATAGATTTTCCATGTAGATTGCCATCTAAATTACAGTAGAATTATGGTCCTGGAAAAATTTCTCGATTAGAGTATTTCTTTCCAGTTCTGCCATTTACTTTACGGTAGAATTAGTTTTTCACATGTTTTGGTTGATCATGAGGCGCGCGTCACACACTCGTCAACATGAAACTACCATTCCTCAAAACGCTTTTCTGTACTAACTGAAAATTCTTAAACTTTTGTCAAACCTTCGCGAAATTCCCTTTGTTTCCTGGAGGAGAGAAATTGGAGGGGAATGAGGCTTCTTCATGAGAAATAAGAGCAATATATCTTCGTTTCCGGTGACAACCACGGGGACGATATTGTGATGGAGGGAAGCCAAGTATCACCACACGTCCCCGATGGTCCGGATATAGTTGCTAAATTTATTCCTCTTCATATCATGATACTATACTGGTCCATATTGCTTTATATAACGTAATCATATACTGCTGTAGAAATCATTATTATATAACTTTTATGATGGTAAAATTTGCTCTCTATATCATAATTATCGGAGCTCTGTTGTGTCTATAGGTTATAATATAAATGATAACATTAATAATAATAATTATTATCATTATCATTATTATTATTATTATTCGTACACCTTGAGGTTAATAAATGTACTCCTTTGATCCTTTGAGCAGGACGGTACGACCCATACCCAAGGGTCGAACCGTTGAGCTCAAGGCATTAAGAAAATAACATATCATTGACCTACTATACCATATTTCATTTTGTAATATTTTGATATACATTATCATTCCGGTTTGTACGATCACGTGACTTCCTGGGTGATTAATTTTCTCTGATTAATGACAGCAATTCTGTCATTTGTTTGTCTTCTGAACTTCTCTCTCTTGACTGTCCACTCAAATTCTCATTATCTGCATTTCTAACTTATTCGTTGCTTCAATGTTCTTCAAACTAGCAACTCTAGCATCTTGTTCCAGTGTTCCTCTAGCCCTCTCTATACTGTTCCAGCGTTCCTCTAGCCCATCTCGATCATGTGCCACTATTCCTGTAGTTCGTACCTTAATTGACTGCCCTAGATTAACTACTCTCTTCTCTGCCTCACCAGTTCGTCTCTCACTTCAGTGTTCCTCGAAGTTGTTTCTCACTCCACTGTCCTAACTTAAACCAAACTCGCCATGACTCTCACTTCTCGCTTCACAAGTGTCAGCTGGCCGCAATGATACAGCTCGTGCCAGATTTTAAGTCACTTTGAGTTCGATTCAGGAGACATAGGTAAATTAAGTGGGTTCCTCTCACACTCTGAGGCTACTTCTGCTGTTATTGAACACTGAGCAAATCCTAAAGGCTGATAACTCATGGTTTTCGTGAGTTGTGGCGACGAATTACAAGTACATATTTACTGCTTTATTTTTATATCATAGTCGTTGTTCTTGGATGTGACGGCTGTTGATCACTGAAAGGTCCAGAAGGCGGAGAGTGTATTAATTCAGACATTACTGTTGTGTTAATGACAATGGAATGTCCCTCCCAAGAGGGGGTTATGAGCAACACTATAAATGCATTTGGAACATATTTCATAAAATCAAGTCGACAACTTACGTTATTTGTGCGTCCGGTTTGTGTAAAGATTATATTCTCCAGTTATCTTTTCAGTATTCGTAGACTTTTGTACCATCTCCACACTGACCTGTATGTTCTCATCTCTTCCACGATCGCAAAAAAAACCGGTGGTCTGTTGCTGTTTGCTTTCTCTTGTAATCCTTTGTGAATCGGTTTATATACAAGCAGTAATGGGAGAGTTAGTGGGTGTGACATGGTTATTTTGTCACAAATCTGTTATTCTCTGGAAGACCAGTTCTCAGACGTGCTGCTACACCGCCGAGCGAACATAATGGAACTAGTTGTCAGTAATCTAGCCTCGCAACGCTCAGTAAACACACCATTATAAAAGATTCAGTGCTGGTCTGGTCTTTTCTAATTTTCTTAATGCTGTATGATATTTCTGGGGTTAACATGCCCTTCAGAATTTCAACACGAGTACCATTAATCTTCATCCTTGACAGTTTTCAGCTGCAACGAGGTGGTGGAGGCGTGGCTAGGCTCCGCCGGGGAGTGGCGAGGCATGAACGGCTCGCTGGAGAGCCCCAACTTCCCCAGGCCATACCCAGCCAGGCTACAGTGTAGGGTGGACTTAAAGGCGCCTCCAGAACACCGGATCCAACTGGCTTTCACACACTTCCTGCTCTTCCATCCACTCAACCTCTCCAACCGCAAGTACGTCCATTAGCCCATTGCCTTTACTTCTGTGTGTACATGATGGTCTAGATAGGTTTCCGCTTGCGTATATAGAGAGTGTAAGAAGTCATTAATTCTTGGCTTAAGGATCTTTTCTCTGGCTGTAGCTTGACGCAGCTGTAGTTTACAATACTACACAAGTTTTTACACACTACCTCCCCCATCAAGGGAAACCATCTACTCACAACTGCATCTCCTTACCCCATTACAGACACACACGATTGTATGTTAGTTCATAAGACCAGTCAGAACGCACCATAAACTACTCCCACCACATTAACCACTAACAATACTATTACCATTACTACAACGACAACAACAACTACTACTGTGGGGTTCCCTTATCATTGTCTAGCAATAACAAATTATTCTGAACTTTAACCAAAAAATTCACTGCGACTTTTCCAACCTAGCTATACCATCCTCCACACAATCTGATCGCCACATTAGGAAGAACCTTGAAAACGAGGCTAATATGATCACCACCATGTCCACACTCTCAGTCGCTGTTCCAGGCAAGCGTCCCCAAAGGCTGACTCTCCTTTCTGTTTACATATTCTAATCCTCATTATCAACTAATCCTAACACGTCGGGATTCCTTTTATAGTTTAAAGAAATGTATTCTGGAGTTGCCTGAAGTCCTTCGTAAGTTTGCAGAACTTCACTCCGCCGTTGTTTTGCTCGCCTCCTACCGCATCTGTAGCTGTCACTTCAACCATATCTGAAGTGCTGGAAATTCATGAAAGTAAACACCTCCATCAACCAGAAAACCACAATGTACTGTTTAATACAGTATGTGTCGCTCTGGTTCTCCTGCCCCACGTTTTTATATCTTTACTCAGCAATTTTATTCTGCTTCTGAAAACTTTGGCTCTTCTTACTGGCTTGGATCTTGGCCTGGTAATCTCCAAACTTTTTAACAAAGTTTGGCATTAGGCACTTCTCTCCAAACTTCTTTCGTTGATTTTCCTTCTCTTCTAATCTCCTTGATCACCTTAGTTTTCCAGCTATAGTGTCTTTAACATTGGTATATGTATCCACCTTTATTCCCATTACATCGAAATTCCCCGAAGATTTGTTCTTACCTTTACCCGTTATCCATCGTAGATTCTCTCATTAACCCCTGATCATGCATACAGACGACAGACGTATGCTCATCTTATGTGATAAAGTGGAGGCAGCTGTCCATACTCCAGTGTTCTTGGTCTTTCGCATTGCACTGTAAAATATGTACACACTGTGCAAAGATCAATTCTCAGTCCCTTGACAATATCAACTGCATTGCTCCTTAGACACCATGAATTTCATTTAATAAACCCGTCCGTCTGTCCTCACTTCCTTGTGATCCATTCATCCGCTTACCAGTATCCTTAAGTGCCCGACGGAGAGGAGAATGGCGTTTGAAACAGAAAATCAAGAGTAGTTTTAAAATGGATTCCTCCAAAAAAGCTTATGTTTTTGAAGTAGGAAGATTATTCTCATAATTCTATACTTAGAAACCAGAGGGTCATTACCAGTTGGTTATTCCATCACTTGCTTAAAAAATAGCGTCATAGTTTAAAATGATGAAGACATGGTAAAGATACTGACAAAGAAAAGAATGATGAAGACATGGCAAAGATACTGACAAAGAAAAGAATGCAAACAGCAACAGACCACTAGGTCCTCTCGAGGCTGTCTATGGCAGCAGAAGAGATCAGAGCCTTAGGCTTAGTGTGGAGAGAGGAGAGGGACAAACACATGACTAAGGAGAAATACCTGTAAGCTTTTCTTATTACAGAAGCGCAACAGCAGTGGACCTGAAGTGACACGGTATCCGTCTCCTTGAAAAGTATTTATTGTGTTGCGTTTAACTGCTCAAGACATCCCAGATGTTAACAATCCGCTTGAAGAAAAAATTATTTACCTCGCTCGAAGTTACACTTTTGCATACATGTTTATATCTGTACTACGAATAAAATCGGAGTGATGTATCCATGAAAAGCTGCTTAGATCAAGATGGTCGAATGTTCAATAATCTCAAATACCTTTGTTAGATCCACACTTAACCTATTTTTTGAGCTTCGTAAAATAAAATCTGGGTAGCTTGCAGCTGTAATATCTTTTTTCCATGTAGCGTAACCAAAACTAAGCACAGAAATGGATTCAAGATGGGAATCACAGATGAATTGTAAGGAATGAAGATTAGTTTGTTAGATATGGATTCCAGTGCTCTGTCGTGTAGACTAATATTTTGTTCGTTTTATTTCTACTGCTTCTCTGCACTCCTTCCTTGGCTTTAAATCATCAGAGATTATTACATCTTTTTCCTGACACATTACGTAGTTCGGCAGAGTTTGTACACTACTTTGTATTTTTGTTTTTACTGATGTGCAAGACTTGGCATTATTAGCATTACGATTCATATGCCACTCGTGCGTGAGTTGTGACTCCAGTATATGTCTGTCTAAGCTTAAGCTGTAAATGTTCAGTATCTCCTTTAACTTTCCCTCTCAGTTTGATGTCTGTTAGTTTTCATATCTCTCAATATAGTCACTGATGTATATCAGGAAGATGGTATATAGAACCATATAACTCCATCTTCACCATTATACCCTATGTACTGTGTACATCACAACTTTTCCATTTTCTTGAAGTCCACCTCCAACTATTCTAAATCTTCCCCACGGTCATTACCCCTCACCCGATCCTTTTGAGTCTAACACGTCTCTCTGTCGTACCTTCATCTTCAGGAGATATTAAGATTTTCAGTTGGGGAACGCGTTATGTGTAGTAAAGTCTCTATTTTTTTTTTTTTTTCTTCTACAGTGCCCATGACTGGGCGAACTGATCATCCACTGTAGTTCAGTTGTTTGTTTGTGTAGCAAAGATTAATTCTTCGCTAGACAGTGTTCAACCTGAAGAAAAACTATAATAGATGCCGAGGTTAGAAAAAAGATCCTATAAGTTTTTTCTTAGACTCTCTCTCTCTCTCTCTCTCTCTCTCTCTCTCTCTCTCTCTCTCTCTCTCTCTCTCTCTCTCTCTCTCTCAGGTCAGGTAGTTCTCTGGCCCAGGTAGTTGCTTACACTCACACTTCCCACCACCGACAGTTGCGACGCTATGGACTCCGTCACCATCTCTGGCGCCAGCAAGAACAAGATCGGGACCTTCTGTGGCGCGGGGGTGCCCCGGCCGGTCATGTCCTCGGGTCCCTACCTCAGCCTCGTCTTCAGGAGCTACACGTCAGGACCTCACGTCACTGGGTACCGGGCCATCTACAAGTTCCTCAGAAGTGAGTCCTGCAGAGGGTTTCAGATAGAGCAGGTAAAGTTCCTGAGAAAAGATACAGATTTAACCCGCAGAAATATTTTCTCGTCGAAATTTTGGTCTTAGAAGAATTACAGTATATTTCCAAGCTGATTTTGTATGTATAACAGAAGATGAGCCACTCGCTAACAGTCAGGTGTAGATGAACTAGTTTAAGATACTGGTGTAAAAGGCTGTTCTAGTATTATCGAAGTGGTAGTTCATTTCAAGATGATATAAACAGTGATACGTGCTTAGGTTCGTAGTTGGTATTCGAATTTTGAGACAGTGAAGCTTTGCTCTGAACAGGTGTGAAATAGGGTTCTGGGGTGCAGACATTATCACGAAGAACTGTAAAGGCTGGGGTGTGTACTGCTGCCTGGGAGTTATATCTCCTGATTGGTACAGGTACTGACTGGTGCTGGGTCATGAAGGGTAGTACAGGTACTGGTGTTGTCATGGGGGATGGTACAGGTGTTGTTGCTGAAGTTTAGATATTTGGATCTTGGTCTTTTATCGATATTTCGCCTCAGCTTCCCAGATAGACTGGCTTGTGGCACGGCAAGAGAGGCAGGGAAGTTTGGCCCAACCTGACGGTCCAAAACTGGACATAACTCGGCAAATATATGGATTGATAATAAATAGTTTTGTAAAATAGAAACTTCATGATTAGTGCAAGATTATTTTTCCATCAAAATGTCTGATCATTTGAAGCTGGGATAGTTTTACCATACAATGTTTAGTCTCATATGTACCATTAAGATTCACTACAGACTAAAACATATTCAAAAGTGGAATTATTTAGGACGATTTTTTTGTTCAAATGATCAACGAGAGTACGAAATGGTCATCAGAAATTTGTTCTTCGTTACGGTAGAAGTGTCGGAAAAGGATCGTCGTATATCATTGTTGTAAGAGTATGCCATGCTCTGTGATGCAGAGAAGACTGCTGTTATAGAACACTTGCATTAATCGAGGCAGACCTATGAAACAGTCTGATGCTTCCAACTACTGAAGCGCCTTATAGGATGCATGCAGATTAAGATGACTGAAGCAGGAGTTGATTATGTGTCAGCGTAATCAGTTCAGTTCCACTCCCACAGAACCCTATGAAGCTTTGAAATTCGACTTTACTCGAATAATTTAGGGATGAATCGATTTCTAATTTGATTAAAAAAAAAATGATTGGCTGGGCCTCTCCCACTATGATACCTGGAGCAGACAGAGCAGTGCTCAGTTCATATAACCCAGTGTCTGTCACTATATAAATTCTAGAAATGGTTCTGAAATCTAAGGAATCTTAGCTAATGTTTTCATTCATTTCAGCAAAGGAGTACTGTAACTGGATATATATCTTTCCCTAAGATACCTAGATACGTAGATTTAGTGTAATGTTTTCCCTTGACTGTTATTTTTGGTTTGGACAAGGTTTCAAAGTTCCTCTTGTTGGATTGCCACAAGATGGGAGATTAAATGTAATATATGCACGATTTAGTGTTCATCAGATTGTCATATTTTGATTTAGGGAGAAGATCTGTTTATTGCTGTATTTTGTGCATACAGTGTTGCACTGTCTGGTTACTTGCTGTATATACAGGTCTACTCTACTGTATGTAGTGATGTGTTGTAATATTGCAGGCCCATATAGTAACGAGAGCCAGCGACACAAGACAATGCTATGTACGACAATTAAGTTTTCTCTGATAGTTAACTTTTCTAAGATTTTTTATTTTGATTTTTGTCGGTCTTCTTATAATCTATTTCATCCTGACAGTTGCATCACTGGTGATATTTATCGGTAATGTGTTTGGAAAATAGTTGGCTGTAGTTTGTAAGTGTATTTTTGTGTGAATTCATTTATGTATGAAGCATATTAATCTGCGTTAATGATTAGTGTCAGTAATGTCGAGTGGTGATTTTTCTCCTGGCCAGACTTCGGCCTCACGACCGGCCAGCAGTTGGACCACCACCCTTGTGTCTTCGAGTACAACTCTACATTGCACCCGACTGGAGAGTTCCACAGCCCAAATCCAGGAGGTACAGCAACAGTTCCATCTTATTTCCCTGAGTTTTACCTGTGTTTCTGGTGAGTTGTGTCGCATATTTACAGTAATGTATCACTAACATGTCCTGCCCTTTTTTCACTATTCATCAGCTATAATTGACAATGTAGGTGATAAGATTTTTGGCGTCGTTTTTGCATTAATACACTGGAAGGCTTGTGTTTTTTTGTGCAAATATGAATGTCATTACGTATATTACAGCCAAGTTTCTCTCTCTCTCTCTCTCTCTCTCTCTCTCTCTCTCTCTCTCTCTCTCTCTCTCTCTCTCTCTCTCTCTCTCTCTCTCTCCTTAAGCGATTGAGAATGCTTCATCACCAGCAGCAGTCCGCTCTGCTGTAAGACATTGCGATGAACTCCATGAGACCCAGGTATCAACTCTATGGAACCTCACCAACGATGCCTCAGCCATCCTGTACACATAACAACATTTTGAGATTAACTATAAAACATGCTTTCACGGAGAGTCGGTAGATCTTTGAGTTTGCAAAAATTTGCCTTTGGAATTTTGACTTTCCTTCTGATACCGATTCCTGTGATAAACCCTTCACATTCCATCCCAGGCAGAACGCTTCTTCCACATACAGGATGATCCTTCAAGAATCCATCTAAACCGTTGTGAACAAGACGTCTTGCAGGGGTTGGTTATATCCTAATGCGTGAGGTTAAGAAACTCTACGATTAAGAAAATATTTGTGAAAACTAAAGCTATAGTTAGATTGACGAAGATAATCACAGTGCTGGCATTAGTGGAAGGACTGGTACATCAAGAGAGATGACAAAGGCGATTCACAAGAAAGAGAGAGAAGGAACATTTTCAGATTGGCTTCCATGGAATGAAGATGTTGGGTATCATTTTGTCTTTATCTGAGAAACTGGGTCTCCTCTGTGTGTCAGAGGTTATAAAACATCCTGACAATTTTTTTCATTGATTCTGACCGACACCATGTTTGAGCCTTGTGTGAAAACTGATTACATTAGATCTCATTAAACTATTTCACATGATTATCTCACTTGTCCTCAGTAGCATCTGGTGACTAGCTCCTTTCTGGCCTCTGGGAACCCTAAGTAACCTTCTTGACCCCTGTCTTGACTCTCCACTGCAGGTATCTACCCTCGCAACACTGTCTGCCACTATATCTTTCGGGGAAGCCGCCACGAGAAGGTTAAACTCGAGTTTAAGTACTTCGACATCGAGGGAGTGGCTCCGTGAGTGGCCATCCCTCTGTGTTGCAGTGTTTTTGTGTTGGTCTAGTGCTTCACTGTTCCTTATGTGTTGTCCTAGCGCTGCAGTGTTCCATATATGTTTTTCTAGTCCTGCAATGTCCCTTATTTGTTGTCCTAGTGCTGCAGTGTTCCTTGTGTGTTGTTCTTGTGCTACATCGTTCCTTATGTACTGTCCTAGTGCAGCAGTGTTCCTTATGTGTTGTTCTAGTGCTGCAGTGTTGTTTATGTTTTCCTAATCCTGCACTGCTCCTTAATTGTTGTCCTAGTGATCCCTTCTGTGTTCTAGTACTGCTATGTTCCTTGCATGTTATCCTAAATCTGCAGTGTTCTCTTTTTTTGTTTTAGTACTTCAGTGTTCCTTCTGTGTTTTCCTAGTGCTACAGTGTTCATTTCCTTTCGTCTTGTCCTAGTGTCAGAGCCTCCCTAGTCCTGAACTGATATTCTAGTGTGTTAAGAATCATTAGTTGACGATGTTGCAATGCCCTTGTATTGCCATCTTGCTGTGAACCTTATTTTCGCTTAGTGTTAGATTCTGTCTCTTGGCCCATTATTACAGTTTTTTGTATGTTGTTGGTCCCTCGTGTATCTGTGTATTTTCATTCAGTTCCCACATCAAATCACTATGATTATCGAAAAGTAATATATTTATATATTTAATCTATTTATTATACTTGATCGCCATTCCCTGCGTCAGCAAGGCAGCGTCAGGAAACAGACGAAGAAAGACCCATCCACTCATATATACATACACGATCATACACGTACGTATACATATCAACATGTACACATATACATACACAGTTCCTCCTTCCATTCCCAGCGCCACTCTGCCCCACAGGAAACAGATCGACACCCTCTAATACACCTTTTTTTTTCTAATCAAAGGTACATAAGATTTCTGTGCAGTTTCAAGTTTCACCTCAGGTGTGGCCAGACTTTGGTGACTCCACTTCATAGACTGATTTATGTTGCAGTAGGTCAATCAAGTACTGATTTATATGTTTTACATTACTGACTAATATTTCTCCCCTTTTTATGTAGGTGCTCAGCCAAAAGTGACAGTGATTATGTAGAGTTCAGCAACCACCCAACACAAGACTTTCTTCCGCGACGATGTGGACGTTTCGCCCCAAAGGTCAGGCTTCATGTGGTCATGTCAAAGAAGGCACCCGAATGTTATCAGTACATTCATACCATTGCATATGTTTACACTCACACTGAATAGAGGAAGTATACACAATTGGACTAGGGCAATCACGGTAGTGTGCAGCACTGGATGAAAGATTTTGAGTAAAATTCGTCTGGGATAAATGTGATGTAGATGCATTTGTGTGTGTGTGTGTGTGTGCAGAATGAGAGATAAGGAGGATAGAGCACCATCATAGATGGCTGACTGATGGGTGAGAAAGGATGTACAGAGTGAAGTTATCAGACAAGTCAATGAAGTTCATGTTGGATGGGAGACTAGTTGTACATTTAAATCCTGATTATAACCATCAATTCTTCTCGTTTCTTTTATTACTAAAATTGTGTCTGGCAGCTCAGTAGCTTCTAGTAGTCTTTTAATGAACTTTCGTCCTTATCTGGTGAATAATCTTCCAAACCAAAAATGATTAGTAATTTGCCTTTGTTGATCTACTTTACTTGCTTTGTCAACCTATGGGACTCAGACTTTCGTAAACTCTCTTTTACCTCACAACTCTAGTCCTGTATGTTCTGTACTTTACTAAACCTTTCTTCAACTAGGTCATAAACATCCTTTATTGTCAACAACTGCACATTGCCCTTGCCACAGCTTCATGTAATTTCCTTTCTTCCTCTGCTGGTATGGCCCCAAGTCTGTCCCACTACATCATTCATGTTCTGTGTCTGCTAATTGACTGCAAAAATTGCACCTTTTTGCCAATAGCTTCTGTCTGTGTTTTCATCCTTAAAACTGAACAGCCTCTACATCTTTAAAACTCACGAGACTGTTTCCTTTCTAATGAATTTTTTCCCACTGATTATGTACCTCTTGAATCCCATCCACTGAACTAAATTTTTTTTCACAACCAATGCCTGTATATTTGAGATCCTTAAGCTCCTCTCATCTCCTGACATCTTTCTGGGTCTTTAAGTTGGTCCTTCAGCTTGTATACTTTAACCTCTAATGGCAAATATGTATGAAAAAAAGTATTTACTTCTGATCCTGTTTCTTTATTAATGCAAAAAGAATCAATAAACTATTGACCTGGTCTTTCATGCTTGGTCTCTCCCTCATGTGCAATTACTGTTTGTGTTACAAGGAGAGAGTTTTACACGTGTTGCCCCATCTATTAACTTGTATACGTGTACCATGTCTTTAGTCCTATGTATGTAACTCACACACACACCTAGTCCATTATTATTTTTCTCATGCCTTAGGTTGTCGAGTCGGAAGGACCCTTTTTCAGAGTAACTTTCCGGAGCAATCACAAGTTCGACGGTACAGGCTTTGCAGCAGCCTTCCAGTTTCTTCCTAATGATGATGACCGCACCATGGCCCGACCCCTCTCTCTTGCCACTGCTGGTATGTATTCAGGTGCTTTGCTTCAACCGAAAATTATATAGTACTAATCAGATCCACAGTTTCCAAGCATGGCTTATCATTGCCACAGTTCCCAAGCATGAATTACCATTGCCACAGTTTCTGTGCATGACTTAACAGTGCCACAGTTTCCAGTCATAATTTACAGATGGCACAATCTCTAAGCATGACTTAAAGGTGCCACTGTTTCCAAGCACAACTTACCACTGCCATAGTATATAAGAATGATTTACAAGTGCCAGTTTCATTGTATGACTTACAGGTGCTACAGTTTCTTAGCATGACTTACCAGTACCACAGTATCCAAGCAAGACTTATTGGTGCCACAGTTTCCAAACATGTCTTTCTAGTGGCTCAGTCTCCAAGCATGAATTAAAGGTGCCACAGTTTCCTAAGATGACTTATCAGTGTTAGTTTCCAAACATGACTTAATCCTGCCAGTTTCCAATCATGACTTATTACTGTCACAGTTTCCGAGCATGACTTTCTAGTGCTACAGTTTCCAAGCATGACTCACCAATGCTACAGTTTCCAAGCATGACTTCCCAGTGCTACAGTTTCCAAGCATGACTCACCAGTGCCACAGTTTCCAAGCATGACTCACCAATGCCACAGTTTCCACACACAACTTTCAAATGCCTCAGTTTGCACGCAAGACTTCTCAGTGTCACAGTTTCCATGTACATCTTACCAGTGCCATGGTTTACAAGCATGTCTTATGACTGCCACAGTTTCCATGCAAGACTTCTCAATGATACAGTTTCCAAGCATATCTTACTAGTTCCAGTTACCACACATGACTTCCCATGCCACAGTTTCCATGTATTTCTTAACAGTGCTGCAGTTCCCAAACAAGACTTCACAGTAACACAGTTTCTAAGCATGACTTACCAGTGCCACAGTTCCAAGCATAATTTAGAAGTATTGACCCATTGAAGAAAATACATTGCTTCTGTCGAAATTTAATCTAAAATTATGCCTTATCTACAAATTCATCCAGTCTATACATCCACCTGATTTTTCTTTCTGCTTTCTCCCTAACTCATTTCACACTGCTGTGGTTCATGTTCCTCATGTAGTTATTCGTCAATATAAATTTCCATCCGAGTCAGGTATATATAAGTATTTGTTCTATACTTTCAGGTGCCGATAGTTGGGCAAGCCTAGCTTTTATATGTGTGATGATAACCACAAGTAAGATTATCATACATCAAGTTTTATTACTTTAAATTTCATCCTTCCTTAAATAACGTTTTTTTCAATAAAAGTATAATGCTGATTTCTCACCATTCGTAACCCATTATAAAATTTTCTTTGGTGCACCATGCACCACTAAGATAATTATTCATGTGGATGTGATTTTCCAGTCACATATGAATAGGAGAAAATCAAAATAAAGCTTTTGGAAATTACAAAATATTCAAGTATTACCTTAGGGAAGGAATGGAAAACACTCTGTATGATGCCGTAGAAGAAAATGTTTCTGTAGCAAGGGAGTATTTCTAGCAAAAAGTAACCAACTTTTCTAACCCTCCATTATGCATGACCAGTCTTTCATCGACCCTACACTCTTCTAAGGTTTCTATCTTCACATATTTCCTTAGCATTGCTCATTATGTACTAAATTTTTTTTCCTTCCTTGTGCCTATTTTCTTGTGTGTGTATACTTTTCTGGTGCACCCTTTTTCTTTAGCGTATTCCTACTTCTCTGAGCTTAAGGATGCAACAGTTTACTCGTTCAGTAACCTATTCCTTTGTATCATCTACAAATAATTCATCTTCACTCAAAACTACATCTTACATGCTGGGTCATCCACCCTCTTAAAAGCAAATATATCAAACTAGCAAACAGCACTCAAAACATTCTCTTGCTGCTTAGCTAACTTAAACACTCGACACCTACACAATGAAACAAAAATTTTCCCAGTATAATACTACCTTAATATGCTCTGCATTCGATTCTTTTCAGTAGCACTAGTTGGGCAAGCCTAGCTTTAATATGTGTGATGATAACAACAAGTAAGATTATCATACATCAAGTTTTATTACTTTAAATTTCATCCTTCCTTAAATAACATTTTTTTTCAATAAAAGTCTAATGCTGATTTCTCACCATTCGTAACCAATTATAAAATTTTCTTTGGTGCAACATGCACCACTAAGTTAATTATTCATGTGGATGTGATTTTCCAGTCACATATGAATAGGAGAAAATAAAAAGAAAGCTTTTGGAAATAAGAAAATATTCAAGTATTACCTTAGGGAAGGAATGGAAAACATTCTGTATGATGCCGTAGAAGAAAATGTTTCTGTAGCAAGGGAGTATTTCTAGCAAAAAGTAACCAACTTTTCTAACCCTCCATTATGCATGACCAGTCTTTCATCGACCCTACACTCTTCTAAAGTTTTTTTTTTTTTTTTTTCTTTTTTTTTCTCCTGTGTTTGCGAGGTAGCGCAAGGAAACAGACGAAAGAAATGGCCCAACCCACCCCCATACACATGTATATACATACGTCCACACACGCAAATATACATACCTACACAGCTTTCCATGGTTTACCCCAGACGCTACACATGCCTTGATTCAATCCACTGACAGCACGTCAACCCCAGTATACCACGTCGCTCCAATTCACTCTATTCCTTGCCCTCCTTTCACCCTCCTGCATGTTCAGGCCCCAATCACACAAAATCTTTTTCACTCCATCTTTCCACCTCCAATTTGGTCTCCCTCTTCTCCTCGTTCCCTCCACCTCCGACACATATATCCTCTTAGTCAATCTTTCCTCACTCATTCTCTCCATGTGACCAAACCATTTCAAAACACCCTCTTCTGCTCTCTCAACCACGCTCTTTTTATTTCCACACATCTCTCTTACCCTTACGTTACTTACTCGATCAAACCACCTCACACCACACATTGTCCTCAAACATCTCATTTCCAGCACATCCATCCTCCTGCGCACAACTCTATCCATAGTCCACGCCTCGCAACCATACAACATTGTTGGAACCACTATTCCTTCAAACATACCCATTTTTGCTTTCCGAGATAATGTTCTCGACTTCCACACATTCTTCAAGGCTCCCAGAATTTTCGTCCCCTCCCCCACCCTATGATCCACTTCCGCTTCCATGTTTCCATCCGCTGCCAGATCCACTCCCAGATATCTAAAACACTTCACTTCCTCCAGTTTTTCTCCATTCAAACTCACCTCCCAATTGACTTGACCCTCAACCCTACTGTACCTAATAACCTTGCTCTTATTCACATTTACTCTTAACTTTCTTCTTTCACACACTTTACCAAACTCAGTCACCAGCTTCTGCAGTTTCTCACATGAATCAGCCACCAGCGCTGTATCATCAGCGAACAACAACTGACTCACTTCCCAAGCTCTCTCATCCCCAACAGACTTCATACTTGCCCCTCTTTCCAAAACTCTTGCATTCACCTCCCTAACAACCCCATCCATAAACAAATTAAACAACCATGGAGACATCACACACCCCTGCCGCAAACCTACATTCACTGAGAACCAATCACTTTCCTCTCTTCCTACACGTACACATGCCTTACATCCTCGATAAAAACTTTTCACTGCTTCTAACAACTTGCCTCCCACACCATATATTCTTAATACCTTCCACAGAGCATCTCTATCAACTCTATCATATGCCTTCTCCAGATCCATAAATGCTACATACAAATCCATTTGCTTTTCTAAGTATTTCTCACATACATTCTTCAAAGCAAACACCTGATCCACACATCCTCTACCACTTCTGAAACCACACTGCTCTTCCCCAATCTGATGCTCTGTACATGCCTTCACCCTCTCAATCAGTACCCTCCCATATAATTTGCCAGGAATACTCAACAAACTTATACCTCTGTAATTTGAGCACTCACTCTTATCCCCTTTGCCTTTGTACAATGGCACTATGCAAGCATTCTGCCAATCCTCAGGCACCTCACCATGAGTCATACATACATTAAATAACCTTACCAACCAGTCAACAATACAGTCACCCCCTTTTTTAATAAATTCCACTGCAATACCATCCAGACCTGTTGCCTTGCCGGCTTTCATCTTCCGCAAAGCTTTTACTACCTCTTCTCTGTTTACCAAATCATTTTCCCTAACCCTCGCACTTTGCACACCACCTCGACCAAAACACCTTATATCTGCCACTCTATCATCAAACACATTCAACAAACCTTCAAAATACTCACTCCATCTCCTTCTCACATCACCACTACTTGTTATCACCTCCCCATTTGCGCCCTTCACTGAAGTTCCCATTTGCTCCCTTGTCTTACGCACTTTATTTACCTCCTTCCAGAACATCTTTTTATTCTCCCTAAAATTTAATGATACTCTCTCACTTGCCCTTTTTTTCACCTCTAGCACCTTTCTCTTGACCTCCTGTCTCTTTCTTTTATACGTCTCCCACTCAATTTCATTTTTTCCCTGCAAAAATCGTCCAAATGCCTCTCTCTTCTCTTTCACTAATACTCTTACTTCTTCATCCCACCACTCACTACCCTTTCTAATCAACCCACCTCCCACTCTCCTCATGCCACAAGCATCTTTTGCACAATCCATCACTGATTCCCTAAATACATCCCATTCCTCCCCCACTCCCCTTACTTCTATCTTCACATATTTCCTTAGCATTGCTCATTATGTACTAAATTTTTTTTCCTTCCTTGTGCTTTTCTCTGTGTGTATACTTTTCTGGTACACCCTTTTTCCTTAGCATATTCTTACTTCTTTGAGCTTAAGGATACAACAGAGTACTCGTTCAGTAACCTATTCCTTTGTATCATCTACAAATAATTCATCTCAAAACTACTTCTTCCATGCTGGGTCATCCACCCTCTTAAAAGCAAATATATCAAACCAACAAACTGCACTCAAAACATTCTCTTGCTGCTTAGCTAACTTAAACACTCGATACCTCCACAGTGAAACAAAAATTTGCCCAGTATAATACTACCTTAATATGCTCTGCACTCGATTCTTTTCAGTAGCACAAGTTGGGCAAGCCTAGCTTTAAATGTGTGATGATGATAACAAGTAAGATTATCATACATCAAGTTTTATTACTTTAAATTTCATCCTTCCTTAATTAATGTTTTTTTTCAATAAAAGTCCAATGCTGATTTCTCACCATTCGTAACCCATTATAAAATTTTCTTTGGCGCAACATGCACCACTAAGTTAATTATTCATGTGGATGTGATTTTCCAGTCACATATGAATAGGAGAAAATCAAAAGAAAGCTTTTGGAAATAAGAAAATATTCAAGTATTACCTTAGGGAAGGAATGGAAAACATTCTGTATGATGCTGTAGAAGAAAATGTTTCTGTAGCAAGGGAATATTTCTAGCAAAAAGTAACCAACTTTTCTAACCCTCCATTATGCATGACCAGTCTTTCATCGACCCTACACTCTTCTAAAGTTTCTATCTTCACATATTTCATTAGCATTGCTCATTATGTACTAAATTTTTTTTCCTTCCTTGTGCCTATTTTCTCTGTGTGTATACCTTTCTGGTACACCCTTTTTCCTAAGCATATTCTTACTTCTTTGAGCTTAAGGATACAACAGTTTACTCATTCAGTAACCTATTCCTTTGTATCATCTACAAATAATTCATCTCAAAACTACCTCTTCCATGCTGGGTCATCCACCCTCTTAAAAGCAAATATATCAAACTAGCAAACAGCACTCAAAACATTCTCTTGCTGCTTAGCAAACTTAAACACTCGATACCTCCACAGTGAAACAAAAATTTTCCCAGTATAATACTAACTTAATATGCTCTGCACATGATTCTTTTCAATACCACTAGTTGGGCAAGCCTAGCTTTTATATGTGTGATGATAACCACAAGTAAGATTATCATACATCAAGTTTTATTACTTTAAATTTCATCCTTCCTTAAATAACGTTTTTTCAATAAAAGTATAATGCTGATTTCTCACCATTTGTAACCCATTATAAAATTTTCTTTGGTGCAACATGCACCACTAAGATAATTATTCATGTGGATGTGATTTTCCAGTCACATATGAATAGGAGAAAATCAAAAGAAAGCTTTTGGAAATAAGAAAATATTCAAGTATTACCTTAGGGAAGGAATGGAAACATTCTGTATGATGCCGTAGAAGAAAATGTTTCTGTAGCAAGGGAGTATTTCTAGCAGAACGTAACCAACTTTTCTAACCCTCCATTATGCATGACCAGTCTTTCATCAACCCTACACTATTTTAAGGTTTCTATCTTCACATATTTCCTTAGCATTGCTTATTATGTACTAAATTTTTTTTCCTTCCTTGTGCCTATTTTCTCTGTGTGTATACTTTTCTGGTACACCCTTTTTCCTTAGCATATTCTTACTTCTTTGAGCTTAAGGATGCAACAGTTTACTCGTTCAGTAACCTATTCCTTTGTATCATCTACAAATAATTCATCTTCACTCAAAACTACATCTTACATGCTGGGTCATCCACCCTCTTAAAAGCAAATATATCAAACTAGCAAGCAACACGGAACAGCACTCAAAACATTCTCTTGCTGCTTAACTAACTTAAACACTCGACATCTACACAATGAAACAAAAATTTTCCCAGTATAATACTACCTTAATATGCTCTGCACTCGATTCTTATCAATAGCACTAGTTGGGCAAGCCAAGCTTTTATATGTGTGATGATAACCACAAGTTAGATAATCATACATCATGTTTTATTAAATTTCATCCTTCCTTAATTAACATTTTTTCAATAAAAGTCTAATGGTGATTTCTCACCATTCATAACCCATTATAAAATTTTCTTTGGTGCAACATGCACCACTAAGTTAATTATTCATGTGGATGTGATTTTCCAGTCACATATGAATAGGAGAAAATCAGAAGAAAGCCTTTGAATATTCTTACTTCTTTGAGCTTAAGGATGCAACAGTTTACTCGTTCAGTAACCTATTCCTTTGTATCATCTACAAATAATTCATCTTCACTCAAAACTACATCTTACATGCTGGGTCATCCACCCTCTTAAAAGCAAATATATCAAACTAGCAAGCAACACGGAACAGCACTCAAAACATTCTCTTGCTGCTTAACTAACTTAAACACTCGACATCTACACAATGAAACAAAAATTTTCCCAGTATAATACTACCTTAATATGCTCTGCACTCGATTCTTATCAATAGCACTAGTTGGGCAAGCCAAGCTTTTATATGTGTGATGATAACCACAAGTTAGATAATCATACATCATGTTTTATTAAATTTCATCCTTCCTTAATTAACATTTTTTCAATAAAAGTCTAATGGTGATTTCTCACCATTCGTAACCCATTATAAAATTTTCTTTGGTGCAACATGCACCACTAAGTTAATTATTCATGTGGATGTGATTTTCCAGTCACATATGAATAGGAGAAAATCAGAAGAAAGCTTTTGGAAATAAGAAAATGTTCAAGTATTACCTTAGGGAAGGAATGGAAAACATTCTTTATGATGCCGTAGAAGAAAATGCTTCTGTAGCAAGGAAGTATTTCTAACAGAAAGTAACCAACTTTTCTAACCCTCCATTATGCATGACCAGTCTTTCATTGACCCTACACTCTTTTGAGGTTTCTATCTTCACATATTTCCGTACCATTGCTCATTATGTACTAAATTTTTTTTCCTTCCTTGTGCCTATTTTCTCTGTGTGTATACTTTTCTGGTACACCCTTTTTCCTTAGCATATTCTTACTTCTTTGAGCTTTAGGATGCAACAGTTTACTCGTTCAGTAACCCATTCCTTTGTATCATCTACAAATAATTCATCTTCACTCAAAACTACATCTTACATGATGGGTCATCCACCCTCTTAAAAGCAAATATATCAAACCAGCAAACAACACAAAACATTCTCTTGCTGCTTAGCTGACTTAAACACCCGACACCTACACAATGAAACAAAAATTTTCCCAGTATAATACTACCTTAATATGCTCTGCACTCGATTCTTTTCAATAGCACTAGACCCTTTTCACTGAAACTACTTCAGAACAAACCACCAGCCCCCAAACTGAAATAAGACTGCCTCTGATTCACACATCAGTTATCTATACTTAGACTCCCTAACAAATGCAACACAGACAAAACAATTATTTATCTGTTATACCTGATCACCGTTTCCTGCGTTAGCGAGGTAGCGCCAGGAAACAGACGAAGAATGGCCCATCCACTCATATATATACATGAATGCCCATACATTTATGTATGGGCATGCATGCCTTCATCCATTCCTTGTGCTACCCCACTCCATAGGAAACAGCATTGCTATCCCCTGCTTCAGTAAGGTAGTAGCACCAGGAAAATGGACAGAAAAGGCCACTTTCGTTCACACTCAGTCTCTAGCTGTCACGTGGAAGACTATAGTCCTAGCACAAGTGAGATGGTCTGGGGAGGAGGATTTGGAAATGGTTGAGGTGGTCTGGGGAGGAGGATTTGGAAATGGTTGAGGTGGTTTGGGGAGGAGGATTTGGAAATTGTTGAGGTACCTAAAAAAAAGATGTTAACAGAATATTAATATGACTTGACCCATTCTAGGCTCCTGGTCCTGATGAAATGTGCTAAAGATATATTCAGATATGCTGTATAAACCACTTGAATCACTGCTTACAGTGTTCTAGAGAAAGGCATGGTGTTAAGGGAATGCAAAAGGGCAATCATCATACCTATATATAAGAAAGGAGATAGAACAGTCATTGAACTGGAGACCTACTCCACTAATGAGTGTGGTGTTTAAATGTACCCACCTTCGATGAGGGAAGGCTAAATGGTGTCCTTATGAGAACATTTTTCCAGAGATTGATGTAGTGGAAAGTGGACAGTTCTTTGAGGGGTGTACAAAACAGGAACCATAACATGAAATTAAGAAACTTGTAAATAAGGATGTAAAGAAATAGTTTTATTGTATAAGTGATGGACGAATGGAACATATTGACTGAGGACATAGTGCAGGCAACATAAGTGAGTTTAAGAGGTGTGAAAGAATATTCAAGAGATGGAGCCGCACGAGTGTAAAACTTCCTTCCCACACAGTACAAATAGGCAGTTATGTAAAGAGTCCAATTCCCTGATAGCATCAGAGTGAATGTTTTTAACCCATATTGCAATCCCATTACTGAGCCCTATTGAAGATAGGCTAGTGTTCATGTAATATGCAATACTAGGTTTATGGTGCATGAACAGCATAAGTTTTCTACTTAATTTCTTGTTCCAACAGACGACAAATTTCTGTGTTCAGTTATGAGCAAGGAAAATTTGGTGAAAAATAGGATCTATAAAATCTTTATTTAAGATTCACTGGCTAATAGAAACATGGAATGCAACCCAAGCTTCGGGTGGAATTTTAAAATTATCATTAAGGTAACACATCTCTGAAATAGTATATTTCAATTTGAACATAAGGCATGCAAAAGAACAAAAGCACAAACTAATGTATAAATCAAAGTGAATTCTGGGCATGTTTTCTCATGAAATTCTATTAACAAAATTAATGTTTCCTGTAAATGTGCTTCTATTGAATACTTCCACATAACTGCCTGAGATCATGACAATCTTTGTATGAATATATTGTAATCTACAATATCACAATAAATGCAAATTTGCATCTCAAATGGATCCATCTATAATATTGCTCATATTTATCACAAAGTTATGTACAGGCCTTCATACACTACAAAATCTGGCCAAACATCTTTCAACCCTACAAAATTTTCAACCTGTGAATAAGAAGTACAAGAATACTAATAAGAAGAGACCCATGAAAAATAATGTATGGAAACATAGGCATTAGATTAAGTGATGATTAAAAGATACAGGAATATATACACAACTTACATTACTATACTGAAACTGAACATGTTTCATTTTGACCAAAAACAAAAACTATATTGTACAAGCTTTGACAGAAAACTTTACACACTAAGACAAGATGAATATGCTACTAACAAAAGTGATTCTTACACAGATGAGCAACATTCAGGACAATGTTCAGTACAAGAAAACCTTTGTATCACTAAATATTACTCGTTTAAACTGAAGATCTAATAGTTATTTTAATAGGACGCTGCTCGTGAAGATTTTGAAGAATTTTCTTAATCTCGTGAAAAATGATTACTAGTAGTTTTTATTAAAGTACCTTCCTGTTACAACTGAATAATAAACTAGGCCACTCAAGCTACTTTGATTTATCAAACTAAATTTTACTGTCATATCTCCTAAAGGTTGAAATATGCTTGGATATATGCAAAGGTAGTTTCATGTGTATTACTATCATAGCATCATGTTTAAGGCTTCAGTGATTACTATATGTTTATGGCTTCAAAATTTGCTTATAAAAAAACTGTAAACTAGGTAGAGTTATGAAATGTATTATGAATATAAAACTCCTGAATATAAATGTATTAAGAATATAAAGCTCCTGAAGGAAACAAAAATTGAGGAAAAAGCTTAATTCAGAAGTATTTGGTTTCACAAAGTTTAGATTTAGTTAAGCAGTTTTATTCTTTTTTAAATTTTTATGGTAAAGCTACAGTTGAATGTATGAGCAAAAGAGCTGCATATAAGCAGCGATGGAGTGACACACAAATATGTATGTAAGGGATATAATTTTCATGTGGAAAGGTCAGTAGATGAGATGCAACATTTTCAGGATTTCGCCATGCATCAAAAAATCTGCTACAAATACTTAGCATACTCCTGTCCCATCTCTTACACATTTTCTCCTTTTTATCAACAATTTCCTTTCCTCCACAAATGAACAAAATCTATCATATGCTGATGAATCAACACTGTACTCCTCCATACGCTTCAACTCTGCTCCTCCTCTTTCTCGATCTGTATCTCAACACAACTTCCTGATTATACTTAAAATCTGGTTAAGTTTAATGCCTCAAAAACCCAGGTTCTACCTATCCCTCTATCAAAAATTCCTCAACTTTCCTCCCCTTCAATGGTTCCGTAATTATTTTAAAAGACAGGCTTTTCACTTTCAAATTCATAAACAATTTCCCTTGTCTCTTCCTTTTAACTTTCATTAACCTCTATCTATATCTCTGATGCCTGTTCCACTTGGAACTCCCTCAAAGGGGTGGCCACAGCAACAGTCTTCATAACTAAAAAAAACTCCAGTGCTGCTTCAGTGCCTCACCCTTAACTGACCCTGGCAGAGGGCAAGTCTAGCGTAGTGTTTGCAGAAGCTCCTACCTAATGACTACTACTATCTAATACTCCTACCTACTACTTCCACCTAGTGTTTCTACCTAATGCTTCAGTGCATAGTGCTCACCACAGGAAAATCTAAAGTTATGAAGAATGAGCTGCATGAGTTAAGTGTTGTCAAATGTTACATATGACATGGAGAGATTGTATGTTTGTTGACAGAATACCAGTAGTGTACACGTTAGTGAGGCAGAAAGAAAAGAACTACCTGGATCAGAGAAGTGCAACTTATCCACCAAAGTGCTTACTCGCTAAAGATGTAAATAACCCTCCTGACATCCAGGCGGGAAGTACCAATAATATACCTCCGCGGTTGTTGGCTGCCCTTGATAAAGACTTTAGTCCATAATGAACCTCCAATGAAAAAAAATATATATATAAATGACAGTTCCAGTAGCATACACTTGAAGTGAGCAGGGATGTGACAGTTCGATTAAAAAAAATTAAAACATGGCCAGCACATCATTTTCAGCATTTCTAAGATATAAAGTAGCATTCTCCTTACATAACTGAGAGTAAATAAATCATTATTGAGAAAAACATAAATTTACCACATAATTTGTATTGGGTTAGGTTTCTTTGGATCAACTTTTCCATTTTTAACTCCACTAACTAAAATGAATCCAATGATACGATTTTCACTGATACTGAAAGGAGAATTGCTGCTGCTGTAAAGTAATATGTGAACTTTCCTATAGCCTACAACTACAGATACAATCCTAAACCCACTGCCATAGTGTTAGAAAAAAAAAAAAATGTACTAGCTTTTTCCTAGGGGACAAGCAAACCCTAATCTTCATAACCATTTATGACGATTTCTCATGAGGAATGTGGAACCTGATCAGTGACTATTCATAATAATCAATGATCTAATCTAACTTTAGGAATGCTGGTAACCCTGAATACAAGGCAAACTGCACTGTATTTTAGTTGTAACAGTTCATACTACCAAAAGTTGATACCTCCGTTTCCAGTTACTTCTACTGACACCCAAGACTTTACTTCATGAATACCCTGTGGGTATTTTTTGCATCATAAGAAATTATTTTGTTGAAAGAATAGACAAGGGTACTTGATTGCATGCAGGAAATGATCAAGCATGAAATTAATGCTCTTGGCTGTTCTTTAATCAATATAATTTCTCATGATGTGAAAAATACCCATAAACACCAGAATGTATGAGAAAAATGCAGACTTAAAACATATTTTCTCTGACAAGTTATTGTATGAAAAAAAAGTGACTTTCAGATGGCTGTTGTGCAGGAATTGGAGAATGCTGACAACACAATTCAAGATAAACTACAGGTTCTTTCAAGGGCATTATCACTACACCAGCCTAGTCACTGTTGGTTGATGGGAAATAATATTAGCATGGAGTCAGCCTGACAAAGCTTTGGCAGCATGTAGTTTTCCCTCTGCTGTGATGAAACACTGAAACACACCCCCTTGATATCTCCTAGGTGAGCTGAGGTTAACAAGTGAAATGGACAGAGATACTAGTGCATCACAGGCTCGTCCCCTAACAATCCCACACTTGTTTTTTTTTTCCTTTTTTTTTTTTTCCTTGGTTCTATATGAACTCATGAATGACCAAAAGTATCATAAAACACAGGACACTAGAAAAACCCAGAAAACCCAGAAATTACATCTCTGAATGAACATGTCGGCCACTGAATTTAACTGATAACAGCAAAATTGTGACATCTGAAACAATCAACACATGTAGGCCACTGAATTTAACTGATAACAGCAAAACTGTGACATCTGAAACAATCATACAATTTATCAAGAATGTTCTAAGTAAATTTCTGCATCCATAAATATTGGATCCTTCACTGAACTCATGCTGAGTTTCCATGGTACAACATGGCTGTATCACTTGTCATAGGGAACATCTTTGCTTTCCTAAAAACTAAATTACTAGTAATGGAAAAATGTAATCCAATGAGAACTGGGTTACAGCAGGAAGGGTAGAATATGTAATTTTTTTTTCAAAGGACTACCTATGAACAGTTTGGAAAATTGGTATCTACTATGGTTCATTGTCATATGAATACAAAATTAATTACATTTCCAAACTAACAAACATAGAGATCATATGTTGTGGATGTGTGTCAACTGTAAGGCTCCATGCACTTGATTCACACAATGTAAATGCAAACAATTTCGATAAATATGTGAAGTTATGCAGACATCTGATCATCTTTTTTATGACCATTTTGAGTAAGAAAATCCTGTCTTAGCTTTGTTTAAGGCTTTAACATAGCACAGCAAACACCAGCTAAAGGAAGAAAGCCACTTTAACAACTTCGTTTTCTTACCATTAAGCCTATGTCTAACTACATGTGCATACCTCTACATTATGATACATTAACACTGAAAAAAATGTGTGTGGCATAAAAGGAAGGGACTTGGTGCAACAAATACAAATACAGTATCCACACAGCACAAGAAAGGCCTCTGACAATGAATTTCCCAAACTTGAAATGTCTTGCTTGGTGAACAAAAATTAGAATAGCAAAATCTGACAAATATTTGGCTAACATACCACACTACTTAAAGTAACTATGTAACTATCCTACACTCGGGAGTATGTATGCAAATGCTACACATACACAGTACAAAAATGATATTTACACTGAATGACAGGTTTCAGAATGACCACCTGTTAACCTGGTTTTTTGTCCTTGTCATATGTAACTGAGTGTAAAGACCATTTTTGTGTAATATTTACCTAACCTGCTTAATCACTGCTATTAAGAGTGGACTATAGTACAAAATCTGACACAGGCCCCTTATTCCAAGAAATTCACAGGGTAAAAGCATATAATCATTACCAATTATAGACAATTTTCCTAAAAAATTTCTTTAAGGCAGACTCTTCTCCATAATCTTCATTTACAGAAGTACAAGTTGGCATACCAGTTGATTTGTCACAATATGAGCACAGACTTCAGAACCTTGATTGCCTTGATGACAAAAAACACAGCATGAGAACCAATTTAAATGCTACTATGAGTAAATTATGGTATGTTTAAACTGCAACCACATATCAAGGAAGAATAAACATTGCAACTTTCTACATTTCAGCTCTCGGTATTATAACTAGTGAAGCTAAAACATTAAAGTTAATACTGCACTGTCAAAAGTAAGCCAATCATGTCCTCTGTACTGTGTAAAAGATCTAGGACATTTTCAGGGATACAGCTCAAAGTAATATATTAGTGAACAATTTTAAAAGTACTCAGCATTCAACATTGTTTATTAGAGCAATCTGAACCACTGTTAAGGCAAGAAATTTATCTGGTAGGATAATAGTTTCCACATATTAAAGATGACTTAACTAGTCTGTTAAAATAATTTGTTTCTTCACATATTAAATTATTCCTGGTGACCCTAACTTTCTCCATTCACCAAAATCAATGTTTTATCTAATACAGACATGTATAAGTTGAATTTGATCTAAGCATTATCATGAACTCGCTAATCTTTTGAATTTCTACTGAAAAAATGGAGATGATCCAACTATTCATATGCTGAATTTATTACATATGCCATTTGGCAAACATTACCAAACTTTCTGTGGTCAAAACTGGCTCTCTAGAAAGGGGAGTGCAACTGTCCTCCAAGGCACAAAACGAAGGAAACTACTAAGAGCAACTTTTATTCTGAGATGAAGTAAAGGCAATATAGAATTTTCTAAGTTTTCTTTGGGAAAGCATCCTGATAACTAAAATGCTTCTCCAAGTAGTTTCCACTCAATACACTTAAATTAATACATCCAGGTCATGAACATGTTGGCCTCTTAAGTTATTACCACAGAGAGAGAATTTTCTTTACCCCTCTACTAATTCTTTCCTTTGGTCACCTAGAAATAAGGCATCTCCAAATCCCATAGTATCCTTCCCAAATATTTTCTATTTCTCGTATTTCCCTTGCTTCTACTTATCTTTTCCAATTCTCCATCTGCATCATCAATATATACTTGACAAGGTACCTCTCATTCTTTTCATGCACTCCTATTTCTAATCATAAGCAGGTGGCAAGTGCCTCATGAATTTTTAAGACTAGCTAACATGTAGAATTGTTCCATTAATGTTTTGAGTGTTGCAGATATGAATTCGATGCCTGTAAATGTGGAGCTAGTTAGTCTTCAAAATATCAAAGGATTATGCATATGCCAGCATGTTTAGAATGCAGATGTTACCATGATACAGATTTAGACAAATTAATACTGCATACTTGTGTGTAAAGGAAGCAGCTAACTGCTTGTTTTTTATCCTACCCTCCTACGGTAAAAAAGTTTAGTAAAAAAAAATGATCTTAACTTCCTAGGCTGTTGGTAAGCCAATCTAAACTGGTCTATGAGAGATTCAACAGCAAATATTAGTTTCAAACATAACCCATAACACTTTCTTACATAGTACACTGCAGATCATAACTTTACAAAATATAAAAGCAAATAATTATTCTCAATGAAATATTCACTGAAATTTTCTAAAGCTAACAATAAACACAAATAACCAAGGATCTACAGCACTCATAAATTTCTACTTTGGCTTTAGGAAAAGGACATAAGATAGTACTGTGTATATTGCAGTATTTAAAGCAACTGATGGTTTGAGTTTCTGAGAGTAAGGTGACTATCATGTCACACAACTATTATGCTTGTTATTGTTCATTGTAACTTTCAAGCACCTGAGACAGCTCAGAGACTCTTACAATTCTTGAACAGCATGTAGCATATCTATGAACAAAAAACAATGGAATACATTGTCAAAACTTTTTTGTAAGTATGCATGTATATATATATATATATACTATCCCTGGGGATAGGGGAGAAAGAATACTTCCCACATATTTCCCTGCGTGTCGTAGAAGGCGACTAAAAGGGAAGGGAGCGGGGGGGCTGGAAATCCTCCCCTCTCATTTTTTTAATTTTCCAAAAGAAGGAACAGAGAAGGGGGCCAGGTGAGGATATTCCCTCAAAGGCCCAGTCCTCTGTTCTTAACGCTACCTCGCTAATGCGGGAAATGGCAAATGGTATGAAAGAAGAAATATATATATATATATACTATTATTATTATTATTTTGCTTTGTCCCTGTCTCCCGTGTTTGCGAGGTAGCGCAAGGAAACAGACGAAAGAAATGGCCCAACCCACCCCCATACACATGTATATACATACACGTCCACACACGCAAATATACATACCCATACATCTCAATGTACACATATATATACACACACAGACACATACATATATACCCATGCACACAATTAACACTGTCTGCCTTTATTCATTCCCATTGCCACCTTTTTTTCTTCTTTTTTTTTCCCCAAAAGATGGAACAGAGAAGGGGGCCAGGTGAGGATATTCCCTCAAAGGTCCAGTCCTCTGTTCTTAACGCTACCTCGCTATCGCGGGAAATGGCGAATAGTATGAAAGAAAGAAAATATACATATATACTATCCCTGGGGATAGGGGAGAAAGAATACTTCCCACGTATTCCCTGCGTGTCGTAGAAGGTGACTAAAAGGGGAGGGAGCGGGTGGCTGGAAATCCTCCCCTCTCTTGTTTTTTTCATTTTCCAAAAGAAGGAACAGAGAAGGGGGTCAGGTGAGGATATTCCCTCTAAGGCCCAGTTCTCTGTTCTTAACGCTACCTCGCTAACGCGGGAAATGGCAAATAGTATGAAAAAAAAATATATATATATATATATATATATACACACACAAATTGGTGGTGGAAGGATGGAGTGAGGGAGATTATGAGCAATAGGGGCCTGAACATACAGTTGGGTGAAAGGCATGCAAGGAATAGAGTGAACTGGAACAATGTGGTATGCCGGGGTTGACGAGCTGTCAATGGATTGAACCAGGGCATGGAATGTTTTGTGGGGCCTATATGTTGAAAGGGAGCTGTGGTTTCTGTGCATTACACATAACAGCTAGAGACTGAGTGTGAACAAATGTGGCCTTTGTTGTCATTTCCTAGCGCTACCTCGTACATGTGTGGGGGAGTGGGATGCCATTTCAAGTGTGGCGGGGTGGTGACGGGAATGGCTGAGGGCTCAGTCTCTAGCTGTCATGTGTAATGCACAGAAACCACAGCTCCCTTTCCACATCTAGGCCCCACAAAACTTTCCATGGTTTACTCCAGACACTTCACATGCCCTGATTCAATCCATTGACAGCATGTCGACCCAGGTATACCACACTGTTCCAATTCACTCTATTCCTTGCAAGCCTTTCACCCTTTTGCATGTTCAGGCCCCAATCACTCAAAATCTTTTTCACTCAATTCTTCCACCTCTGACACATACATCCTCTTTGTCGATTTTTCCTCACTCATTCTTCCCGTATGTCCAGACCATTTTAATGTACAGGAGGGTGAGAGGTGTGCAAGGAATAGAAAGAATTGGAACGATGTGGTATACCAGGGTCAATGTGCAGTCAATGGACTGAACCAGGGAATATGAAGCATCTACGGTAAACCATGGAAAGGTCTGTGGGGCCTGAATGTGGATAGGGAGCTGTGGTTTTGGTGCATTGCACATGACAGCTAGAGACTGATTATGAAAAAATGTGGCCTTTTTTTGTCCGTTTTCCTGGCACTACCTCGCTGAAGCAGGGGGTAGCGATGCTGTTTCCTGTGGAGCGGGATAGTGCCAGGAATGGATGAAGGCAAGCAAGTATGAATATGTAACTGTGTATATATGTATATGACTGTGTATGTATATGGGCGTTTATGAAAGAAGAAAGTTAAGAGTAAATGTGAATAAGAGCAAGGTTATTAGGTACAGTAGGGTTGAGGGTCAAGTCAATTGGGAGGTGAGTTTGAATGGAGAAAAACTGGAGGAAGTGAAGTGTTTTAGATATCTGGGAGTGGATCTGGCAGCGGATGGAACCATGGAAGCGGAAGTGGATCATAGGGTGGGGGAGGGGGCGAAAATTCTGGGAGCCTTGAAGAATGTGTGGAAGTCGAGAACATTATCTCGGAAAGCAAAAATGGGTATGTTTGAAGGAATAGTGGTTCCAACAATGTTGTATGGTTGCGAGGCATGGGCTATGGATAGAGTTGTGCGCAGGAGGATGGATGTGCTGGAAATGAGATGTTTGAGGACAATATGTGGTGTGAGGTGGTTTGACCGTGTAAGTAACGTAAGGGTAAGAGAGATGTGTGGAAATAAAAAGAGCGTGGTTGAGAGAGCAGAAGAGGGTGTTTTGAAATGGTTCGGGCACATGGAGAGAATGAGTGAGGAAAGATTGACCAAGAGAATATATGTGTCGGAGGTGGAGGGAACGAGGAGAAGAGGGAGACCAAATTGGAGGTGGAAAGATGGAGTGAAAAAGATTTTGTGTGATCGGGGCCTGAACATGCAGGAGGGTGAAAGGAGGGCAAGGAATAGAGTGAATTGGAGCGATGTGGTATACCGGGGTTGACGTGCTGTCAGTGGATTGAATCAAGGCATGTGAAGCGTCTGGGGTAAACCATGGAAAGCTGTGTAGGTATGTATATTTGCGTGTGGGGATGTATGTATATACATGTGTATGGGGGTGGGTTGGGCCATTTCTTTCGTCTGTTTCCTTGCACTACCTCGCAAACGTGGGAGACAGCGACAAAGCAAAAAAAAAAAAAAAAAAAAATGTGTATATGAGTGGATGGGCCATTCTTCGTCTGTTTCCTGGCGCTACCTCGCTGATGCAGGAAACAGCGATTATGTAAAATAATAATAAGAACACACACACATATATATATTCCCCAAGGACTCATAGGAATATCTTGATCACACACAAAATTGTGATCCTTTCCAACACACACACACACACACACACATATATATGGACGATTTTTGCAGGGAAAAAATGCAATTGAGTGGGAGATGTATATAAGAAAGAGACAGGAGGTCAAGAGAAAGGTGCTAGAGGTGAAAAAGAGGGCAAATGAGAGTTGGGGTGAGAGAGTGTCATTAAATTTTAGGGAGAATAAAAAGATGTTCTGGAAGAAGGTAAATAAAGTGCGTAAGACAAGGGAGCAAATGGGAACTTCAGTGAAGGGCGCAAATGGGGAGGTGATAACAAGTAGTGGTGATGTGAGAAGGAGATGGAGTGAGTATTTTGAAGGTTTGTTGAATGTGTTTGATGATAGAGTGGCAGATATAGGGTGTTTTGGTCGAGGTGGGGTGCAAAGTGAGAGGGTTAGGGAAAATGATTTGGTAAACAGAGAAGAGGTAGTAAAAGCTTTGCGGAAGATGAAAGCCGGCAAGGCAGCAGGTTTGGATGGTATTGCAGTGGAATTTATTAAAAAAGGGGGTGACTGTATTGTTGACTGGTTGGTAAGGTTATTTAATGTATGTATGACTCATGGTGAGGTGCCTGAGGATTGGCGGAATGCGTGCATAGTGCCATTGTACAAAGGCAAAGAGGATAAGAGTGAATGCTCAAATTACAGAGGTATAAGTTTGTTGAGTATTCCTGGTAAATTATATGGGAAGGTATTGATTGAGAGGGTGAAGGCATGTACAGAGCATCAGATTGGGGAAGAGCAGTGTGGTTTCAGAAGTGGTAGAGGATGTGTGGATCAGGTGTTTGCTTTGAAGAATGTATGTGAGAAATACTTAGAAAAGCAAATGGATTTGTATGTAGCATTTATGGATCTGGAGAAGGCATATGATAGAGTTGATAGAGATGCTCTGTGGAAGGTATTAAGAATATATGGTGTGGGAGGCAAGTTGTTAGAAGCAGTAAAAAGTTTTTATCGAGGATGTAAGGCATGTGTACGTGTAGGAAGAGAGGAAAGTGATTGGTTCTCAGTGAATGTAGGTTTGTGGCAGGGGTGTGTGATGTCTCCATGGTTGTTTAATTTGTTTATGGATGGGGTTGTTAGGGAGGTGAATGCAAGAGTTTTGGAAAGAGGGGCAAGTATGAAGTCTGTTGGGGATGAGAGAGCTTGGGAAGTGAGTCAGTTGTTGTTCGCTGATGATACAGTGCTGGTGGCTGATTCATGTGAGAAACTGCAGAAGCTGGTGACTGAGTTTGGTAAAGTGTGTGAAAGAAGAAAGTTAAGAGTAAATGTGAATAAGAGCAAGGTTATTAGGTACAGTAGGGTTGAGGGTCAAGTCAATTGGGAGGTGAGTTTGAATGGAGAAAAACTGGAGGAAGTAAAGTGTTTTAGATATCTGGGAGTGGATCTGGCAGCGGATGGAACCATGGAAGCGGAAGTGGATCATAGGGTGGGGGAGGGGGCGAAAATTCTGGGAGCCTTGAAGAATGTGTGGAAGTCGAAAACATTATCTCGGAAAGCAAAAATGGGTATGTTTGAAGGAATAGTGGTTCCAACAATGTTGTATGGTTGCGAGGCGTGGGCTATGGATAGAGTGGTGCGCAGGAGGATGGATATGCTGGAAATGAGATGTTTGAGGACAATGTGTGGTGTGAGGTGGTTTGATCGAGTAAGTAACGTAAGGGTAAGAGAGATGTGTGGAAATAAAAAGAGCGTGGTTGAGAGAGCAGAAGAGGGTGTTTTGAAATGGTTTGGTCACATGGAGAGAATGAGTGAGGAAAGGTTGACCAAGAGGATATATGTGTCGGAGGTGGAGGGAACGAGGAGAAGAGGGAGACCAAATTGGAGGTGGAAAGATGGAGTGAAAAAGATTTTGTGTGATTGGGGCCTAAACATGCAGGAGGGTGAAAGGAGGGCAAGGAATAGAGTGAATTGGAGCGATGTGGTATACCGGGGTTGACGTGCTGTCAGTGGATTGAATTAGGGCATGTGAAGCGTCTGGGGTAAACCATGGAAAGCTGTGTAGGTATGTATATTTGCGTGTGTGGACGTATGTATATACATGTGTATGGGGGTGGGTTGGGCCATTTCTTTCGTATGTTTCCTTGCGCTACCTCGCAAACGCGGGAGACAGCGGCAAAAAAAAAATATATATATATATATATATATATATATATATATATATATATATATATATATATATATATATATATATATATATATATACTTTTTTCATACTATTCGCCATTTCCCACATTAGCGAGGTAGCATTAAGAATAGAGGACTGGGCCTTTGAGGGAATATCCTCATCTGGCCCCCTTCTCTGTTCCTTCTTTTGGAAAGTTAAAATATATATATATTTTTTTTCATACTATTCGCCATTTCCCGCGATAGCGAGGTAGCGTTAAGAACAGAGGACTGGGCCTTTGAGGGAATATCCTCACCTGGCCCCCTTCTCTGTTCCTTCTTTTGAAAAATTAAAAAAAAACGAGAGGGGAGGATTTCCAGCCCCCCACTCCCTTCCCTTTTAGTCACCTTCTACGACACGCAGGGAATACGTGGGAAGTATTCTTTCTCCCCTATCCCCAGGGATAAATATATATATATATATATATATATATATATATATATATATATATATATATATTGTTCTTTTTTGTACTTACTCATAATTTTCTGCATTAGCAAGGCTTGCACACATATATATAAATTGTATGTAAGTACCAAGTTGGCAAAGCTTCTCAGAATCATTGTCTATCTTGTCTGCCCATAATCTAATGTAGGACGGATATAAAAAGAATACTGCTTTTAACAATAAAAACTTGTATCAAAACTGTTTACTAGACCATAATAGAGAAAAGTTTGGCAATCTCAAGCACTTTAAGTACATATGTTAAAACATTGAACACTTTTGATCAGCACCTTAGAGAACACATCATAAATATTGTTTCATCAACAACATTTGAAATCCAAACTACAGTTTGAAATAAATATTTCAAAACTAATCTGGTGAGATAGCTTGTCCTTAAATAAAGTGAATAAGATTCCATATTTCTGAAGTGTAAAAGGTTTCCTATGCACAACTATTCAGCAGTTTATGTATCATACTGGACTATCAACATAGAAACATAAACTCTTCGATGCTTTAAAGGTATAAGTGTTCCCTTTAAAGCTACAGATAATCCATTCTAGTATCCAGGGTCTTTACTAGCCAGACCTACAATGCCCAGAGGATCAATTCAAGAAAAAGAATAATGATGAACTACTTTCACTGTTCATTAACAGACCATAAAAACCAAACTGCTATCAAACAACTAGGATAGCATTCCCATTCATATTATTAAATGTCTTCTTTTGTTATCAACTTAACTGTCATTGCCATTCTTTATAGCATTAATTGTGATATCTGCAAATAGAAATATGAATATTTCATATTTCAAATTCTGGTTCACTTGGTTTCACATATTCAAAGTAAAAGCACAGCAGTTTCAAATTCAGGTTCACTTAATCCCACATACTAAACTTTTTTCTTGTCTGTTATAGCTGAGATCATTGCAACTGCAATATTCTCATGGGCACATACATCTTTCACTTCTACTAGCTATATACAAAGGAACTAATCTTCCATAACATCTTGGACACCCGATACATACGCTATGGTATCAACAAATCACTTTTAACACTACCGAAAAATAACATCACAGCTTAAAATCACAATACCTAATAAGTAATATGAAGAAATCATCTGCTACTAACAACAATTAAACAGCATACAATTTCACAATCACATTTACCAAACATGTGGCTCAATTCTTATACATTGCAAAGTATTCCTTCCACACTATCAGCAAAATATCTACTAACAGTATATTTCTTAACAGTATCCCTATGATGCATCTATAAGATCTTTGAACAGGCATTCTAAATAGCTGGATAAGTCAAATCATGCAAAATAATTGCACAATAAAAGTTCATGCAAACAACTTATACCTTCAGGGAAAAACAAATACAGGAAGAGAATAAGGACTTACTTTTCTTGCTTTTATAAGGCCTTCATTACCAAAATTCCATACAATGACTGCAATTATGAGGTGCAGTAATAGACCTTTGTTGTACATTATCATCTGGTATTACAACAGCAGTTTTAAGAATTTCTAGGAAGATAGGGCAGATCTGAGCTATCATATTATTATGTGGTGTTTAGCATCACAAAACAATCAAATGCAATTAAATCGGAACTGAATGCTGCTTATGAAATATCTTACAACTTCACAATTAGCCACACATTAGACATTCAAGATACTGTCTACAAAGTATTTCAGAATCTCCTAAGTACCATTAGATTCTGCAGACGACTATTAACTTCATACAAGAAATAATGAACATAAATGAAAGAAGGAAAAGTGTTAGAACAAAACCAAGACTACCAAATATATTTTACCCCAAATCTATGATGCTCTTCCTTCATATGCAAGATAAAAAGTATATGAGCTCATTTCCCCATGACAAAACTATACTGTTGTATGACAATGCATGCTTAGTTTTCTTTCCATTACTGTTTAAAGACTACCTCTGAACAGCAATAAACCAAACCTAATAGTGAAAAGCCATCTAGTTCTGACTGGCTTCAATGCATGTATTAACAAAATAATATTAATGAAGCATCTGTAAGAATTAAAGGTAAGATCTTATTTAAAATGAAAACCCTGACACTATATTGTTTATGAAAATGATGAAAAATTATTACGAAAGCAGAAATCATTATATGGTGTACACTTGTTATCAAGAAATGTATGGTATTTTCCATTCAAGTAAATAAATAAGAAACTTTGAGACAATGTTGCACGCAAAAACTGTTAGTGTGCTGCCATATCTGTAAGTAGATAACCACCATCTTTCCCATTATGGCATTTCCCTCATATGCAAACAATATAAAATTTACTTTGTTAATCACACATCTTACTAAATTCTGCTGAAGTGCTGACATGATGATTTGATGCCTCAACCTGACAAACATTTATTCCCTAGAAAATAAAAACCTACAGAACCCAGAAAATTTATAAATAGCAATCATCACACCAACAAACAGCGGATGCCAGTCAACTATAAAACTTACTTTAGAGAGAGCTACTACAAGCCTTAAGTATTGGGCAAACCTGCAAACTTGACATAACCAATAAGCAAGTGATCTCTTTTGAAAAGTTATCAATTCTGAAAACAAAGATCCAAGCCAATTAATTAAAGGTGATGTCAGCTATAGGTATGCAATTCAATATGGCTTTCTCAAATACTCCCTTGACCCAGTCTTCCAAGCTCAAACTCAGGGAAAAAACGAAATTATAATTCCTTTATTTGAACATGTCTTGTAGATATTAGTCTAGCTTCCATCCAAAGTGATGGTAACTAATTCTGTCACAGGAAAGTTCTCCCAACAATTCATCCTCAATAGAATAAAGTGAATAATTCAAGCAGAATAATAAAATATATATAAGCCATCATTAAAGCATGCTATTCTGTTAAGACAAATGCAGTATGAAGCTGGTAATCAAACAGTTAGCTGCAAGAAACCATGAGTTATATATATATGGTTTAATGAAATATGTCAAAAAGAAAAATAGCATAGGGATGTACTATGAAGTTTTAAGCAGCATATGAGCCAGTCAGTATCTTAGAAGTATAAAAAATCAGGGAATGAGTATAATGAGATAAGGAAGGAGATACAGAAAAGCTTTGTGAAAATACTGTGGGCAAAGTAGAGGGAAATCTGGAACTATTCCAGATACTAATCAATAAAAAACTTTCTGGCTGATTAGGCTTAAGGATTTACAGAGATGAGATACTCCAGATGATGACAATAAATGCAAAGAAATTTATATCAAATATTTATTCCCACTGAAGGTCATTATAATCCAATCAAGAGTGAGATGAGATGGACAGGAAGTTAGAAAACAATAAAACTGTTGGGAAAGATAAATGGGCTACAGTAGGGTCTTGATCTAAGTAAGGCTGGTTCTGATAAACTCTTCACATTTGCTCAGGGAGAGTGCAGAAATACATGGGAGTTCACTTAATGCTGAGCTCATAAAGTCTTAGGGAGGGGGTAGAGTACAAGAAAGTTGAAAAGAGCAAAATACCATGTCAACCAATATACTTTTGACCATCCTTGTAGTCATTACTAAAAATACAGTGGTTGCTTCAAATTAAGGTGATAATTCTACTGTATACATAAACATAGTGCAACAAACAATACTATAAGAAATAATATGACTGAAATATTAGGAATTAGCAATCAAAATTTTTTTCAAACCAGGGTGATTTTTGGTTGGATTTGAGCCATAAAAGATAAGTTTTATGCAATGCTGTTTTCTGAGAGTGTTATACATGCTGTTAGCTATATTTCAACAAGAATGTAACGAAATGTAAACCACAGGTGAAAAATAAAAAAAGCAACAAGTCTGTCTTTTGCCTTACCTCTACACACCCTAGCCAAACCAACATGGATGGTAAAGTGTATAAACAGATAATATTTCTAAGATATTTAGGGAGAAATATAAAGTATGTGTGGATCAGGTGTTTGCTTTGAAGAATGTATGTGAGAAATACTTAGAAAAGCAAATGGATTTGTATGTAGCATTTATGGATCTGGAGAAGGCATATGATAGAGTTGATAGAGATGCTCTGTGGAAGGTATTAAGAATATATGGTGTGGGAGGCAAGTTGTTAGAAGCAGTGAAAAGTTTTTATCGAGGATGTAAGGCATGTGTACGTGTAGGAAGAGAGGAAAGTGATTGGTTCTCAGTGAATGTAGGTTTGCGGCAGGGGTGTGTGATGTCTCCATGGTTGTTTAATTTGTTTATGGATGGGGTTGTAAGGGAGGTAAATGCAAGAGTCCTGGAAAGAGGGGCAAGTATGAAGTCTGTTGGGGATGAGAGAGCTTGGGAAGTGAGTCAGTTGTTGTTCGCTGATGATACAGCGCTGGTGGCTGATTCATGTGAGAAACTGCAGAAGCTGGTGACTGAGTTTGGTAAAGTGTGTGGAAGAAGAAAGTTGAGAGTAAATGTGAATAAGAGCAAGGTTATTAGGTACAGTAGGGGTGAGGGTCAAGTCAATTGGGAGGTGAGTTTGAATGGAGAAAAACTGGAGGAAGTGAAGTGTTTTAGATATCTGGGAGTGGATCTGTCAGCGGATGGAACCATGGAAGCGGAAGTGGATCATAGGGTGGGGGAGGGGGCGAAAATTTTGGGAGCCTTGAAAAATGTGTGGAAGTCGAGAACATTATCTCGGAAAGCAAAAATGGGTATGTTTGAGGGAATAGTGGTTCCAACAATGTTGTATGGTTGCGAGGCGTGGGCTATGGATAGAGATGTGCGCAGGAGGATGGATGTGCTGGAAATGAGATGTTTGAGGACAATGTGTGGTGTGAGGTGGTTTGATCGAGTAAGTAACGTAAGGGTAAGAGAGATGTGTGGAAATAAAAAGAGCGTGGTTGAGAGAGCAGAAGAGGGTGTTTTGAAATGGTTTGGGCACATGGAGAGAATGAGTGAGGAGAGATTGACCAAGAGGATATATGTGTCGGAGGTGGAGGGAACTAGGAGAAGAGGGAGACCAAATTGGAGGTGGAAAGATGGAGTGAAAAAGATTTTGTGTGATCGGGGCCTGAACATGCAGGAGGGTGAAAGGAGGGCAAGAAATAGAGTGAATTGGAGTCATGTGGTATACAGGGGTTGACGTGCTGTCAGTGGATTGAAGCAAGGCATGTGAAGCGTCTGGGGTAAACCATGGAAAGCTGTGTAGGTATGTATATTTGCGTGTGTGGACGTGTATATGTGCATGTGTATGGGGGGGGGGGGTTGGGCCATTTCTTTCGTCTGTTTCCTTGCGCTACCTCGCAAACGCGGGAGACAGCGACAAAGTATAAAAAAAAAAAAAAAAAAAAAAATAAAGTATAGAATTTCTGGGGCATTCAATGTGAAGATCAAGATGCAAGTGGAAGAATAGTATATAGCTGTAAATGTGTCACAGTCAGGAAGGCTAACCGCTACACCAAGGAGGTCCATACTTTTTTTATTTGATTTAGATAACATTAAATGGAAATCTTATAGAAAATATGGTGATGAGGACGAAGTGGTGATGGAATGGGATGAGATGAAATGACTGTTACTAGGAGGGAGATGGAGATTTACGTAGTAGTGTTGTCTACATCGCCCTAAATTACCTGATTTAGCAAATGACCCTACACCTGATAAGTCAAATTTTGTTTACTCCCCGAGTACCTTAATGAAATAACAACACATTTGAATGCAGGGAAAATGGGTAAGTGTGCAGATTTACCTAGCAAGGTCAAGCATTTGCTGAACAGCCAAACAGTGGGATATGAAGTGAAATGCATTCTGCCAAAGGATGGTATGCAAATCAAAAAGTACCTTGCCATGATATAATCATTAAATCTAACTATCTATATATATCTCTGAAGCTCATTCCCTTTGAAACTCCCTCAAGGGGGTGACCATGGCAAAAGAATCTCCATAACTGTTGAAATCTAGTGCTGCTTCTTAGCCTTTAGTGCCTCACCCTTAATAGACTACTGACAGAAAGCTCCTACCTAATGTTCTTACCAACATTTCTACCTAATGTTCCTGCCTAACACCCTAACCTATTACTTCTACCTAAGGTTCCCAGCTAATGCTCCTATAAAATGCTTCATCAGTAAAAAGTACCTTAAAATACCCCGAAATATCATACCTTTAAAGGAAATGATTATTTCACACATTAGAAATATGGGGGGAAATTTTTTCAAAGCTGTTGCAAATGCATTTCATTATCTACATTTGTACCCTAATTCCCCTGTTGCAAGTGCAAAATACAGCTTTATGAGCCATTGCTTTAACAGAGATTGTGGTATTTACTAATCATGCGTCCAAAGCTCCTCTTTTGAGCATGACCAAATATCACTTTCTGTAATGTTAATACAGGGATGTTTGGCATGAGGCCCACAGGCTGCATTTGTCCCAACAAACGGTTTATATTGAACAAAAATATACAGGACTCAAGATGAATCTTCTATAAACATGAGCTTCATGTTTTTTAAAAGGGGAAAGAAAGTCTGTTTGTGCCTACATAATCACCAATTCCTAATCTTCCTGTGGTTTTATCCAATGGTAGCATACAATCTAATACCAATCCTGACATGTGGTAGCCTTACTGTCAATGATTCAGCCACTGGGCTGTCATCCTCAGTAAAGCATTTGGAGTGGGTAGAATGCCTCTAATATGATAATCTAAAGTTGTGTGGGATGATTTTACAGGGAGATTTCTGAATGCTGTAACAAAGGATAATTATGCTGTCACTGAAAAAGAGAAAAATAGTATTTTGTGTCGTTAAAGAAAACTACTTTTTTGTTGAAGTGCATGGAACACCAACATACAGGTTATGTGCAGAAGTAGCTTTGTGAAAGAGTACAAAGTTCAAAGACATTACAAAGAAATTAATATACTGTTAAGATATGTGAAGGCAAAGTTTCTGAATTATAATAGTAAGTGAAAAAGCAGCATTCAGATTTTATGCATGCTCATCAAATAAGAGAAACTACCCATGAAAAACAGCCATAAATGAAACCATTTTTGGATTGAGAATTTAAGAAAAAGTGCATGCAGAATAAAACTGCCCAGATATGTGGCAAGCTTTTGAAAATATAAGCCTTTCAGGAAACAAAGTAACAAAGAGTCTCAGTGAACTATATAAGAAACAAAACATTCAATTTGAAGACTTACATTTTTTGTTGCATTTGCCGTAAATGATGACAATACTGACATGGCACAGCTTACAGTTTTCACTCATTGCTGATGAAAATATGTAGCAGACAGAGAGGTCTGTTGAAATGGTTCCACTGAAAGATGCAACTAAAGCTGATGACCTTTCTATCAATATGGTGGGAGCTCTGGATAGATCAGGTGCTGAATGGGCACAAAGTGAGTCTGGCCAAAGATGCAGAAACACAAATGGTGGATAGGAGAGTTGGAGTTGCTATTAGATAAAAGAAACACTGCTGCCAATCTAAACTATTTCCATTGTAGTCTGCACCAAGAAGCAGTGTGTAGCATACCCCTGAAAATGAATAATGTTAAAGATCTGGGTATGTACACTATGAATTTTATTTGAACTAGAGATACCAAGCACTGGCCTCCTGGATGAAAGTGAGATTCTTCATTGATTGCCATATCACAATGAATTAGGTGGCTAAGTTGGGGAGCTGTAATGAAGTGTTTCTATGATCTGCTTAATGAAACTCTGTTGTTTATGAATCAGAAATGTAACGATGCACCTGAACTGCATGACAAGAAATGGCTTTAAATCTTTTATTTCATGGTTGATATTAGAGAAAATTTGAAAATGCTCAAAACAGTGATGCAGAGGCACAACAGTTGTGACAGAATTTCATGACAGTAATATGACCTTTGCAATTAAGCTTTAGCTTTGGAAAAAGCAAATTTCCTATGGAAATTTGGCATACTTCCAACAATGAAAGCTTTATGTGACATGGCTGGGTCTCACTGTGATTAAGGGGAAAACCACTGAGCTACAATACGAATTTCAAGAATGATTTTCTCACTTTAGAAACTTTCTGATACTTTGCAATTTTCCACAATCCATTTTCTGCCCATGTGCATGATGTCCCAAAGGAGCTGCAAGTAAAAATGATAAAAGCCACTGTACAACAAACTGTTTAAGGACAAGCCTTCCCATATTGGCATTATCATACTCAATTATCAATAAGAACCAAACTATTCCAGATTGAAATCTTTTGCTCAAAAATTCTTTTATAAGTTTGGTTCTAGGAACATATGTGAAGAGCTCTCCTCTGTACAGGAAAAAACTTAAATTTTCAACTAATTGACACAATACTCAAAAATGCCACTACCTAGTCTCTTAATCTGACTTCCAATGCAGTGATCCACTCTAAAAGGAGCTAGGTATCAGGAAGTGGCAGTAGCAGTATTTCTTAATCATGAATTCTTTTTCATCTTATCATCCCTATCTTTTCTTTCTTTCATCCTTGTCAGCTATTTCCCAGGATAGTGAGGTAGTGCCAGGAACAGATAAAGAAAGGGTCTCATTCACTCACAATTCTTCTCTAGATGTCATATGTACTGCACCAAAAATCACAGTACCCTATCCAAAACCAAAATCAAACCCCACAAACATTTCTGTGGTTCCCCCAGCTGCTTCATATGCCCTGATTCAGTCCATCTAGAGCATGCTGACCCTTGTATTCCACATTGCTCCAATTCATTCCAGTTCATGTATGCCCTTCATCCTCCTACATGCTCAGGCCCTAAACACTCAAGATCTGTTTTACTCCATTCCTCTATCTCCAGTTTGGTCTCCCCTTCTCTTTGTCCCCTGCACTTCTGACTCATATATCCTCTTTATCAATACTGTGAAAGAAAAGAAAGACTATTTTCATTAAAAAAAATTATATCAGCATTATCCTTACTGTCATTTGAAGAGGTCATGTGCTCACTGAGAAGTGCATGCCTGATGGATACATTCAAAATTGTAGTAGTCCCAAAAGTGTTGTATGGATGTGAGTCTTGGGCCCTGATTATAGGGAAATGGAAAGATTTGTTCAAAATGAAATGTCTGAGACCTCTTGAGTGGTGTACAGAAGGGTGACCATGTAATAGGTGCTATAGTACGTGCAGGATAACTGAGAGAGATGACCTGGGTGTGCTGAAGAGATTTCAACTTATTGAGAGGATGAGTAAGGAGACCAACTAAGTAGATCTGCATGTTACATGTGGAGAGTGGGAAGGGAAAAACCATAAAGGAAATGGAAGGCGAGAGTGAAAAAAGAGTTGGGAATCAGAATCTGAACATTCAAAAGGATGAATAGCATGCATGGGATGGAAAAACTAGAATAATGGAGTACACATCAATCTAGGGAATATGAAGTGGTCAGGGAGAACCAAGATAGTTTGTACAGATTGACTGTGAAAGGTGAGTAAGGAATATGAAGTGGTCAGGGAAAACCAAGATAGTTTGTACAGCCTGACTGAAAGGTGAGGTCTGGTTTTGATACATTATAATGATAGGTATACAATATTATGAACACATGAAGATAAGGAGGGAAATGGCAAAAAAGTATGAAAAAACATGACAGCAACAGAGTGAATGTGTGCAAATGAGGCCAATGTTCATCTGTTTCTCATGTACCTTGCTGAGGTGGAAGAAACACCTGTATATGTAAAAATCTGTTACATTATTGATGATACTGTTGCTCTACATAACCTATGACATCTGCATACAACTGGACTACTATGCAACATTTGTATACTTTAATACTTTATGTATGTACCGCCTGAATGAGTACAGTGAAATCTCATCAGACACTTCATATTAGGCAAGTCTAAATTGTGGCAAGTTTATATCATGGAACTAGTAGTTTGGCAGAGACACATGTACCCCACCAATGCATACACAAGATTTATCTATTTATCATGTCAAAAGTTTATGCTTTTCTATCTTAAGAGGTCACCATCAATTTAAAAGGAAAGATGCTAATGTAATTAAGCTCAAACATACAAATTTAGTCACCATGGCCACTGTGACACTATCATGAATAAGTGTCACATACAAATGTCTAATCTTATACAGTGGGGGTCATTTTGTTCTGAATATCTAATCTTACCCTAAAAGATATGACCATGATTGTGAATCTAAAGACTACTGTCAATAGGAAATGTAATGAAAAGGGTAGTGAAATAAGCAAATATAGCAGCAATATGCTCAGCTGATAGATGGTTTCATGGAAGTATGAAAAAACCTGGGAAAAGTAAAGTGCAATCCTTTAGAAAAGTTTATATAAAGCAAACCCATGATGAATCCTTACCAAATTCCAAATTAACTTAGCATTAAATTTTTGTGAAAAAGCTAACAGCAAAGAGACATATACTTGGAAACTGGGATATGGCAACAGTTCAACCAGCTGAGCTAATGAAAATGTGGCAGTACAGAGAACAAAACCTGGTAAGACAACTGCATGTGACAAACTTCCTCTTAAAATTACTCCTAATCAATTTTAATAATTACCAAAGACTGTGCTATCATACTCTGGCTTTCACTGAACTAAAATCAGTGGATTTCATGCAAATTTTTCAGCTAACTGATGTCAAGCCATAAAACAAAAAACTAGAATCATGTGAAAAGCAGAAAAATCAGATTATCTATGCTCCTCATGAAGAAACTGATAAATAGCCTTTACAAACTCATTTTTCAAGGACTTACAACTATACACATACTTATGTCATTCAAAATAGTCTCAGACAACAAACTTCACTACCACAATTTACCCCTTCATATACATGTATTGCATCCACTGAAAACATCTCCAAACTAAGAAACAATGTAGGAAACTACATCTTTTCAAAGATGACAAACCTACAACTTTATGTACACACAAAAACTGTAATCATATAAAATAATGATTATGTCAACACCAATTACTGGTTCAGCCATTTGTTAAAACAGCTGTTTTCATTCACCAAGAAACAAAATGTGAAAAAAACACATAATCTACCATGACAACACACAAACAGACTATTATTTGCTTCAAAACCATATGTACATAATCCTATACACTTTTTTAGATTTGGTTCATAGAAACTTCCTCACTCAAACTAACATTCCCTTACCATATAACTACTTAAAAGGGGATATAACACCAATATGATGTCAGAGATCCAATTATATACACCAATATCCAATGTGCCACTTCCCATATTTCAAAAGGGGTAGCCATACAGTATTTGCTCCAAATACCAAGGATAAAAGTTCTTTAAACTTCAATATTTGCAGCCAAGTGAGAAATTACATAATGTACATGTTTAGTCAAGTGTCAAATTATTATTTCATATAATGAACACATTTATTCCTTCAAACTTTGTTGCCCATATGCATTTTGTGTGATATGTCTAAAGTGTCTAAGTGAAAGTTTTCCATGATGAGCTACTCAGTCATGAATTGGGTCCACTGAATACCACTAATGCCCAACACAACACATTCATTATCAATTACTGTGGTCATATTCTGTGGTGTCAGTATGTAAACTCAATGACCACCACAGTATGTAAGTAACCAAAACCTCTAACAACAAAATGATATCTTTTAAACATAAACTTTTCCTACGTGTAAAGCAAGATGGCACATAGAAAGTCCATTTCTAGACCACTAGGTAATGAAGGCTTAAGACGAATGCCCATTACTTTACCAGAGAAACCTTACTTATGACCCATGTGATCTTGTTACCTAAACAGGAAGAGAGCTCATGAAACCTAAAGCAAGATACTCACTTCAAACTTAAGCTAAAATGATTTAGAAATACTTTCTAAAACAAATGGTATCTGGTCTTACTAGCAGAACTAATGAAGAGGAATAAGATTAATGGATACCAAGGGCAACAAACCCTAGATCTGAGATTGCATAAATCTGGTTCCAGATCATAATTCCATATATTCTCAAACCTCTGGTCAGCAATATGAAGCATTAAACTGCTTCAAACACTTTAGGAGCTTTGCTTTATATGAATCAAAATCTACATTCATATGTCTGTATATGTGTGAGTATGTAAATGCCTTAATAAGGTTTTAATTGATGAAAGGCTGCTAATAAGAGCAGAAAACACGTAAAATGCAGTTAGTTTTCTGAGTAACAAATAAACTGATATTGGCTAAGTGATAAATGTGTATTTTTTGTTCAAGCTATCATGGAAGGAACTGGACAAACATTAGCAGTAAGAGGTTATTCTCCACCATAAGATTTCATCTCAGCTCTAATCTCCATTTTGATAGAAAAATTTTCACTGCACATAAATATTTTTTCTACTACTCAAACATACTACATGCAGGCAAGGATTTAAATCTTATTAAACGCCCAGTAAAATATAAAAATATGACACCAAAATTTCCAAAATAATACAATTTTCAACTTGTTCATTAAACTTGTATCTACACAAACACAATCTAGAAATTTATGACACAAATATCTTAGTTATGTATAGCACCAGCCACATTCACAGCTCCCTATTCAATACCATGGGCAAAGATCATGACAAGTCCTGGGTCAAGAAGCATATCATCATTCATGTGGCGGTTATCACAAGCCATCACCACCACTGCTTGTTTTCCTGGCACTCTTTTGCATATGTAACTCTCATAATGACGTCGATTCATCTGCAACAGGAAACTTATTACCACTTAAATCAACACAATATATTTCTTAGCCTGAATCTAATAAAATACTTGTTTTGCAACCTCACATATCAAATCCTTTAATGCTTGGCCAGTATTATATATAGCATCAACAGAGCTGAAATGCATTTGAATTTACATATGAAAAACAGAAAAAGTATATCATAATAAAAAGGAACTGCATCTTGAAATCTTACACCTATTCAGAAGTACTATACTCTGAATTTTCTACGAATATCATTAATTCTATTAGTTAGGGAGATTTAAACTCCATCAAAGAGTAGAGAGGCAGGACTGGTTTACAAAGATCACTGTGTTTCATATTCCAGAATGAAAGGCCATTCTTCAACTGTTCGCACTACCTTGCTTTATGGGAAAAAGGTGTGGTATGAAAAAAAATCATGCAATTCCTAGTCCATACCATCTAATACAACAGAATACTACAAATTTATCTAAATAGCCACCATCTGAGCCATTCATAAACTGCACATCATGCACACTACCTATCATGCCCCTTCTTACCTAAATCATAAGAATCATGCTCTATCTACTCTCTTTTTCCTCATGTCTTACCAGTAAGATATATATTCAGAAACATCATCATGCAGAAAATATGTAAAACCAACTCTCATACCTATCTATGTACATACTTCATATATTCTTTCACCAGTCATTTACATCTGGGACCTTATATCTACCTATCATTCTTTTCCATCTACTCTACCCCATCAATCCATTTAAGTCACAACACACAGAGAATTTCTTTCCTACATTCACATCCTCACAAACCCTTTCTACTTTTCTCTAGAAGTGTATCTTTAGCTTCCTCTTTTCATCATAATATGGCACCTTTGCAACAATTAACTTCACTCTCAGCCTATTACCTAAGTCCTGAGTTGACACACTGCTGTCAAACTTCTTTTCATATCATTTTTCCTTCACTAATACCCCCCTTCACTTGCAAATCCATCTGTATTATCTTTAAAGCTTGATCTCACCCTTCATTCCATTCCATTCAAAGATTACACTATCTCTAAAACCTTGTCCTTTACTTCCACTCCTTGACAATATCTTTTATCCCTTTCACATTCTAATCATCTATAAAACCTAAATATCTTGCCAAAGTGGCTGCAGGCATGTCGCTTTCATATAAGACCATGTGCACCTTTTGAGTAATCAATCTGTACAACTGGAATCCCTAGTCCTAACGCTGCAGGAAAGAAAAAATATAGCGAGAAATAATGCAACCCCTGAGGTACATTTACTATCATTACAACTAAAGAACACAATCAACAAACTTCTCTGCGGTACACACTACCTGCCTAGTCTCCAGCGTGGACAACCCTGGTGGCCAACGTCGCTCATGTGCATTTTCCATGAGTTGATCTATTATGTGTGGAGGGCACCCTGATTCACTCAAGGCGCGTCGGATCACAGCCTGGAAAATTTTAGCAATTGTCAGACTTGTTTACCCTGTGGACACACTTCTTCAAATGAAAAGAGTTGAAGCTGACTAAATGATATATATAATACTTAAATAATTTAAATAATTTTTCGTCAGGAGGAAGGCTGACATTCCAGAAAGGTAATGCCTGATGACAGCATGTGGTGTGAGGCTGGTTGAACATGTAAGGTATGACAGTGTAACAAATAGGTTTGGTAGTAAGTGAAGTCTAACTGAGAGGGATAACCATGGTATGCTATGAGGATCTGTGTGTCAGAAGTGGAGGAATCATGGGAAAGAGGGAGGTGGACAGATGGAGTGAAGGAGACTTTGGAGTATGTAAGGTTGAGCATTAAGAAGGGTGAAATGTGTGTATGAGACAGAATGAACTGGATCAATGTGATAAGCTTGGGGGAGATGTGCTGTGAATTCCTTGGACCAGGACACATGAAGCAGCCAAGGTGTTCTGGAGTACTTTGTAGAGCTTGGACATGGATAGCAAGTTCTGGTTTAGATACATCAAACATAAAAACTAGAGAATGCATGTGTGCAAATGAGCCTATTGTTAATTGTTTCTGTCACTACCTTGCTGTGGTGGGAGAGGCAATTACGAAAAAAGTTTCTCTATATGCAGAGAAGTGAGTACAAAGGAAAGGAAGCTGTTTCAGGATGGTGCAAATTTGCTGAATGAGTTACTGATGAAGACATATAAAGTAATGATACACAAACCAGTGAATCTTTTGCATCTATATTGTTATAATATTCATTAAATGCATAAATTATCATAAAAACCAAGAGTAGATGGGGACTGATATGAATCAACATGCAGTAAACCTAAGAGATGTATTCTTTACCTGTAACATAGCATCAGGAGTTGAAATCATACCTCCCCAACGAGTGACACGGGCACGAGCTAAGGAACTGGCCCACCTCACAACCTCATCTTGCTCCATTTGGTCTGCTATTGCTCTCATTTGGGGATTGCTGATTCTCATAGCTCGCATAAAATCCTGAAATAGTTCAGAGATTACATCCACTCAACGTGCAAAGTTACATTAAAACACTATTCATTTAGATTAAGTGGTGCCTGGGGTAGTCAGGATACTAGAATTTTCTGATTATATGGTAAATGATATGATTTTGAGGAATTTGCCAAGCACTTGAAGCTAATGGTTATTCAGTGCATTTTAGCATGTAAAAGATATATTAAAAATCTATAACTATTTACACAAAATCCTACTGGTATATTTTGGATTCCTTTTAAATATAACTATAACCATAAAACTATTTATAGATAACAAATATTTTGGCTTGCTTCAAAAAATTCATTCATCTATTTACATTATCATCTAAAATTTCAACAGCACTTTTATTCCTTCAACTATCATATAATTCATATACGACTTTGACATTCCAAAATTTTTGGCATTCCACTGTTACATGTTCTAAAGTAATGCTGTAATTACAGGTATCACATACTGGGGCAGGTTTCCTGCTTGACCTTGACTACAATGCAGATGAAAATTTTACAAATTCATAACAATTATTGCAAAAATTCTTAATTAAAACACATTGATACATTGATTATAACGACAAGAGTTATTATGTAAGATAAAACATAATAATAGGTTTTTTGTGTGTTTGAGTAAAATATACAATAAAACATGATCGGTGGCAAATTAAATGACACTCAGGCCTTACTCCCACACTTTTTTCCAATGTTGTACTGATAAATCTACTATACCTCTGCATACACATGATCAGAGTAAAAACAGTGGCCAAAATACATTTGTGAAGTTTATTCACTATTATAGGAAAACCTTCAACATTCCATACATTTTCTTTAATCTTGAAAACTGAAATTCTCAGGGCTAGGAAGGGAAGCTTAGCTAAAAAATGAAGAGGTTAATATTAAGGACCCAGTGAGGAGAGATTGACCAAGAGGATATATATGTGTCGGAGGTGGAGGGAGCGAGAAGTGGGAGACCAAATTGGAGGTGGAAAGATGGAGTGAAAAAGATTTTGAGTGATCGGGGCCTGAACATGCAGGAGGGTGAAAGGCAGGCAAGGAATAGAGTGAATTGGATCGATGTGGTATACCGGGGTTGACATGCTGTCAGTGGATTGAAATTCTCAGGGCTAGGAAGGGAAGCTTAGCTAAAAAATGAAGAGGTTGATATTAAGGGCCCAGTGAGGAGAGATTGACCAAGAGGACATATGTGTCGGAGGTGGAGGGAACGAGGAGAAGTGGGAGACCAAATTGGAGGTGGAAAGATGGAGTGAAAAAGATTTTGAGTGATCGGGGCCTGAACATGCAGGAGGGTGAAAGGCAGGCAAGGAAGAGAGTGAATTGGATCGATGTGGTATACCGGGGTTGACGTGCTGTCAGTGGATTGAATCAGGGCATGTGAAGCGTCTGGGGTAAACCATGGAAAGTTGTGTGGGGCCTGGATGTGGAAAGGGAGCTGTGGTTTCGGGCATTATTGCATGACAGCTGGAGACTGAGTGTGAACGAATGGGGCCTTTGTTATCTTTTCCTACCGCTACCTCGCACACATGAGGGGGGAGGGGGATGGTATTCCATGTGTGGCGAGGTGGCGATGGGAATGAATAAAGGCAGACAGTGTGAATTGTGTGCATGGGTATATATGTATGTGTCTGTATATATATGTGTACATTGTGATGTATACGTATGTATATTTGCGTGTGTGGACGTGTGTGTATATACATGTGTATGGGGGTGGGTTGGGCCATTTCTTTCTTCTGTTTGCGCTACCTCGCAAATGCGGGAGACAGCGACAAAGCAAAAGCAAAAGCAAAAAATGCAATGACAAATTACAGGTTATACAGACTGCCAAACTATATTTCAACCCCAGATTCATAATCAGCATGAAAAACATTCCTTATTACGAGATTTTAAGGCAAATCTATTTTTGTAAGAAAAATACCAATATGTGAAGGTAATCTTTAAACAAAAAAAATTTTTCTTTCAAATTTTAAATACAATATTTCTATACCTGAAATAATCATAGAAAATATCTTTTGATAATTTATCTACCTGATAAATACCCAATAAATACAAAGCAAATGATCACAAAACTTTTCATAATTATAATAATGCAACAACAAATTACAGGTTATAAAGACTGCCAAACTGTATTTCAAACCCAGCTTCATAATCAGCATGAGAAATATTCCTTATAACAAGATTCTGAAGAAACTCTATTTTCGTAATAAAAATACCAAAATGTGAAGGTAATAGTTCAGGGAATTTTTTAGCCAAAAAAAGTTTTTCTTTCAAATTCTAAATACAACATAATAAAGCATTTCTAGACCTGAAATAATCATAGAAAATGTCTTGAGATAATCTATCTATCCAATAAATACCCAATAAATACGAAGCAAATGATCACAAAACTTTTCATGATTATAATAATGCAATAATGCAAGAAAGTTAAGAGTAAATGTGAATAAGAGCAAGGTTATTAGGTACAGTAGGGTTGAGGGTCAAGTCAATTGGGAGGTGAGTTTGAATGGAGAAAAACTGGAGGAAGTGAAGTGTTTTAGATATCTGGGAGTGGATCTGGCAGCGGATGGAACCATGGAAGCGGAAGTGGATCGTAGGGTGGGGGAGGGGGCGAAAATTCTGGGGGCCTTGAAGAATGTGTGGAAGTCGAGAACATTATCTCGGAAAGCAAAAATGGGTATGTTTGAAGGAATAGTGGTTCCAACAATGTTGTATGGTTGCGAGGCGTGGGCTATGGATAGAGTTGTGCGCAGGAGGATGGATGTGCTGGAAATGAGATGTTTAAGGACAATGTGTGGTGTGAGGTGGTTTGATCGAGTGAGTAACGTAAGGGTAAGAGAGATGTGTGGAAATAAAAAGAGCGTGGTTGAGAGAGCAGAAGAGGGTGTTTTGAAGTGGTTTGGGCACATGGAGAGGATGAGTGAGGAAAGATTGACCAAGAGGATATATGTGTCGGAGGTGGAGGGAGCAAGGAGAAGAGGGAGACCAAATTGGAGGTGGAAAGACGGAGTGAAAAAGATTTTGTGTGATCGGGGCCTGAACATGCAGGAGGGTGAAAGGAGGGCAAGGAATAGAGTGAATTGGAGCGATGTGGTATACCGGGGTTGACGTGCTGTCAGTGGATTGAATCAAGGCATGTAAAGTGTCTGGGGTAAACCATGGAAAGCTGTGTAGGTATGTATATTTGCGTGTGTGGACGTATGTATATACATGTGTATGGGGGGGGGGTTGGGCCATTTCTTTCGTCTGTTTCCTTGCGCTACCTCGCAAACGCGGGAGACAGCGACAAAGTATAAAAAAAAAAATAATGCAACGACAAATCACAGGTTATAAAGACTGCCAAACTATATTTCAACAACAGTTTCGTAATCAGCATGAAAAATATTCCTTATAGCAAGATTTTGATGAAAATCTATTTTTGTGAGAAAAATACCAAAATGTGAAGGTAATAGTTCAGGGAATTTTTGAGCCCAAAAATTTTTTTCTTTCAAATTCTAAATACAACATAATAAAGCATTTCTATACCTGAAATAATGATAGAAAATGTCTTGAGATAATTCATCTACCTGATAAATACCCAATAAATATGTAGGAAATGATCACAAAACCTTTCATGATTATGATCATGCAATGACAAATTACAGGCTATAAACACTGCCAAACTATATTTCAACCCCAGTTTCATAATCAGCATGAAAAATATTCCTTATAACGAGATTTTGATGAAATTCTATTTTTGTGAGAAAAAGACCAAAATTTGAAGGTAATAGTTCAGGGAATTTTTTTTGCAAAAAAAAATTTTTCTTTCAAATTTTGAATATAACATAATAATGCATTTCTATACCTGAAATAATCATAGAAAATATCTTGTCATACTTTATCTACCCGATAAATGCCCAATAAATACGAAGCAAAAAATCAGAAAACTTTTCATAACTACAAAAATGCAACGACAAATTACAGGTTATAAAGACTGCCAAACTATATTTCAACCCCAGTTTCATAATCAACATGAGGAATATTCCTTATAATGAGATTTTGATACAAATCTATCTCTGTGAAAAATATCAAAATTTCCAGGAAATAGTCCAGGCAATTTTTTAGCCCAAAAAAGTTTTCTTTCAAATACAACATAATAAAACGCTTCTATACCTGAAATAATAAAAAAAAAATATCTTGTGATGCTTTCCCTACCCGATGAATACCCAATAAATACAAAGCGAATGATCAGAAAACTTTTTGTAACTAAAAAATGCTATGACAAATTACAGGTTATAAAGACTACCTAACTATATTTCAATCCCAGTTTCATAACCAGTATGAAAAATGTTCCTTATGAGATTTTGAGGCAAATATATTTTTGTGAGAAATACTAAAATGTGCAGGTAATAGTTCAGGGAATTCTTAGCCAAAAAAATTTTTTTTCCAAATTTTAAATACAACATAATAAAACATTTCTATAAATGAAATAATCATAGAAAATGTTGTGACACTTTATCTACCCAATGAATACTCAATAAATACGAAGCAAATGATCAGAAAACTATTCATAATCATAAAAATGCAATGACAAATTATAGGTTATAAAGACTGCCAAACTATATTTCAACCCCAGATTCATAATCAGCATGAAAAACATTTCTTATTATGAGATTTTAAGGCAAATCTATTTTTGTAAGAAAAATACCAATATGTGAAGGTAATCTTTAGACAAAAAAAATTTTTCTTTCAAATTTTAAATACAATATTTCTATACCTGAAATAATCATAGAAAATATCTTTTGATAATTTATCTACCTGATAAATACCCAATAAACACAAAGCAAATGATCACAAAACTTTTCATAATTATAATAATGCAACAACAAATTACAGGTTATGAAGACTGCCAAACTGTATTTCAACCCCAGCTTCATAATCAGCATGAGAAATATTCCTTATAACGAGATTCTGAAGAAAATCTATTTTCGTAAGAAAAATACCAAAATGTGAAGGTAATAGTTCAGGGAATTTTTTAGCCAAAAAAAGTTTTTCTTTCAAATTCTAAATACAACATAATAAAGCATTTCTATACCTGAAATAATCATAGAAAATGTCTTGAGATAATCTATCTATCCCATAAATACCCAATAAATACGAAGCAAATGATCACAAAACTTTTCATGATTATAATAATGCAACGACAAATCACGTTATAAAGACTGCCAAACTATATTTCAACAACAGTTTCGTAATCAGCATGAAAAATATTCCTTATAACGAGATTTTGATGAAAATCTATTTTCGTGAGAAAAATACCAAAATGTGAAGGTAATAAATAGTTCAGGGAATTTTTGAGCTCAAAAGTTTTTTCTTTCAAATTCTAAATACAACATAATAAAGCATTTCTATACCTGAAATAATCATAGAAAATGTTTTGTGATAATTTACCCGATAAATACCCAATAAATAAGTAGGAAATGATCACAAAACCTTTCATGATTATAATAATGAAATGACAAATTACAGGTTATAAAGAATGCCAAATTATATTTCAATAACAGTCTCGTAATCAGCATGAAAACTATTCCTTATAACGAGATTTTGATGAAAATCTATTTTGTGAGAAAAATACCCAAATTTGAAGGTAATAGTTCAGGGAATTTTTTAGCCAAAGAAAAATTTTCTTTCAAATTTTGAATATAACATAATAACACATTTCTATACCTGAAATAATCATAGAAAATGTCTTAAGATAATTTATCTACCCGATAAATACCCAATAAATATGAAGCACATGATCACAAAACTTTTAATGATTATAATAATGCAACGACAAATTACAGGTTATCAAGACTGCCAAACTATATTTCAACCTAAGTCTTGTAATCAGCATGAAGAATATTTCTGATAATGATATTCTGATACAAACCTATTTCCATGAATAAATACCAAAATTTACAGGTCATATAGTTCCAGAAATATCTTACCCCACAAAAAATTTTCATTCAACATACAACATAATAAAACATTCTATACCTGAAAAATCATAGAAAATATCTTGTGATACTTTATCTACCCAATAAATACGAAGCGAATGATCAACTATTCATAACAATAAAAATGCAATGACAAATTACAGGTTATAAAGACTGCCAAACTAAATTTCAACCACAGACTCGTAATCAGCATGAAAAATATTCCTTCTTATGAAATTTTGAGGCAAATCTATTTCTGTGAGAATACCAAAATTTCCAGGAAATAGTCCAGGCAGTATATTTCCATGAGGAAAATACCAAAAATTGCAGTTAATAATAGTTCAGGGTATTTTTTCAACCTAAAAACTTTTTCTTTAAAATTTTAAATATAACATAATAAAATCCTACAAAGATTGCCAAACAATATTTCAACCCTACATTCACATTCAGCCGAAAAATATCTGTTATACCGAGGTTCTGATGCAAATCTAATTCCTAAAAAAAAAAATTGCAAGATAGTTCATGGTACCTTCCAGCCCGAAAAAAATTCTTTTCAAAACTGAAATATAATCAAACACTTCTACCCTTCAATAATCATGAAAAGTAACTCACAATACTTACCCTAGCAATTAGGGACCCAATAAATATGAAGAGAATAATCAGTAAATATTTGAAAATTGTGAACATTTAACAACTTAACTATAGCTTATACAGACAGACAATATTTCAATCCCATAATCATATACAGTATAAATATTATTCCATATACTGAGTTCTTTAAACAAATATATTTTCTTGAGAATAATACCAAAAATTGCTGGTAATAATTTCGCAATTTTAGCCCAAAAAATATTTTATTTCAAAATTTAAATATATAATAATTAAATACATATACAAATGAAATAATTATGGAAAATGTCATAATACTTACCCTACCCAACAGATACCCAATAAATATGAAGTGAATGATCAGAAATTTGTTTAAAACTGTAAGATCATAATGACTTTAATACAGGTTATAAAGAAGGTAAAGCAATATGTCAACCCCAGATTCATATTGTGAAAAATATTCCTTATATAAGAACTGAGGTTTTCATTCAAATCTATTTCCCTGGGACAAATACTAAAAAAACACAGGGAATAGTTAAGAGAATTTTTTTCAGCCCAAAAAGCTTTTCCTTCAAAACTGAAATTCAACATACTCAAATACTTATACACTTGAAAAATCTACAGAAAATATCTCATAATGCTTCCCATAGCCAATACATACCTAATAAATATGAAGACAATGAGTAGAAAATTTCATAAAATTATACTTTTACTTTTTTATTTTTTTTTTTATTTTATACTTTGTCGCTGTCTCCCGCGTTTGCGAGGTAGCGCAAGGAAACAGACGAAAGAAATGGCCCAACCCCCCCCCATACACATGTATATACATACGTCCACACACGCAAATATACATACCTACACAGCTTTCCATGGTTTACCCCAGACGCTTCACATGCCTTGATTCAATCCACTGACAGCACGTCAGCCCCGGTATACCACATCGCTCCAATTCACTCTGTTCCTTGCCCTCCTTTCACCCTCCTGCATGTTCAGGCCCCGATCACACAAAATCTTTTTCACTCCATCTTTCCACCTCCAATTTGGTCTCCCTCTTCTCCTTGTTCCCTCCACCTCCGACACATATATCCTCTTGGTCAATCTTTCCTCACTCATCCTCTCCATGTGCCCAAACCACTTCAAAACACCCTCTTCTGCTCTCTCAACCACGCTCTTTTTATTTCCACACATCTCTCTTACCCTTACGTTACTCACTCGATCAAACCACCTCACACCACACATTGTCCTCAAACATCTCATTTCCAGCACATCCATCCTCCTGAGCACAACTCTATCCATAGCCCAAGCCTCGCAACCATACAACATTGTTGGAACCACTATTCCTTCAAACATACCCATTTTTGCTTTCCGAGATAATGTTCTCGACTTCCACACATTCTTCAAGGCCCCCAGAATTTTCGCCCCCTCCCCCACCCTATGATCCACTTCCGCTTCCATGGTTCCATCCGCTGCCAGATCCACTCCCAGATATCTAAAACACTTCACTTCCTCCAGTTTTTCTCCATTCAAACTCACCTCCCAATTGACTTGACCCTCAACCCTACTGTACCTAATAACCACATTTACTCTTAACTTTCTTCTTCCACACACTTTACCAAACTCAGTCACCAGCTTCTGCAGTTTCACACATGAATCAGCCACCAGCGCTGTGTCATCAGCGAACAACAACTGACTCACTTCCCAAGCTCTCTCATCCCCAACAGACTTCATACTTGCCCCTCTTTCCAAAACTCTTGCATTTACCTCCCTAACAACCCCATCCATAAACAAATTAAACAACCATGGAGACATCACACACCCCTGCCGCAAACCTACATTCACTGAGAACCAATCACTTTCCTCTCTTCCTACACGTACACATGCCTTACATCCTCGATAAAAACTTTTCACTGCTTCTAACAACTTTCCTCCCACACCATATATTCTTAATACCTTCCACAGAGCATCTCTATCAACTCTATCATATGCCTTCTCCACATCCATAAATGCTACATACAAATCCATTTGCTTTTCTAAGTATTTCTCACATACATTCTTCAAAGCAAACACCTGATCCACACATCCTCTACCACTTCTGAAACCACACTGCTCTTCCCCAATCTGATGCTCTGTACATGCCTTCACCCTCTCAATCAATACCCTCCCATATAATTTACCAGGAATACTCAACAAACTTATACCTCTGTAATTTGAGCACTCACTCTTATCCCCTTTGCCTTTGTACAATGGCACTATGCACGCATTCCGCCAATCCTCAGGCACCTCACCATGAGTCATACATACATTAAATAACCTTACCAACCAGTCAACAATACAGTCACCCCCTTTTTTAATAAATTCCACTGCAATACCATCCAAACCTGCTGCCTTGCCAGCTTTCATCTTCCGCAAAGCTTTCATTACCTCTTCTCTGTTTACCAAATCATTTTACTTAAAACACATTATAAAAATGGCCAAACAATACCTCAACCCCCATATTTGTAATCAGCATGAAGAATATTCCTTATAATGAGAATCTGATGCAAATCTATTTCTGTGAGAAAAATACCAAAATTTTCAGGGTATTTTTCTGGCCCCCAGATTTTTCTTTCATATGTTAAATACGTTATGAAATGCTTCCATACCTGAAATAAACAGAAAATATCTTGTGATGCTTCCTCTACCTGATAAATAACCAAAATGGTTATATGTAACAAGCAGAATGCTACAAGCATCAATCTTGCGACCGGTTCTCTTCCTAATATACATGAATGATACTGATAATGGGCTGCAGAGCAAGATGTCAAAATTCACTGATGATACAAAACTGAGAAATAAATCTACTATGGAACTTGAATGTCTACAGCTTCAAAATGACGTGGCCAAACTTATGAACTAGGCTACCAGATGGAAAATGAATTTTAATATCGATAAGTGCAAAGTACATATTGGTAGCAAGAACGAAAAGACAAACAACAGTGTGAATTCTGTTGAACTGCAAAAGGTAAACGAGGAATAAGACTTGGGTGTAATAATCGCTGGTGACCAAAATCCAAGGAAACAGTGCACAAAAACAGTTGGAAAAGTGAAGACAATTCTTGGTTTCATAGGCAGAGCCTCTGATTTCTAAGTCCATGGAAACCATCCTTGCTCTTTTCAAGTCACTGGTTCGTTAAGTCCAAGGAAACCAATCCTTATTCTTTTCAGTTCATTGGTTTGTCCATTTCTTGAATACTGTGTTCAGTTTTGATTATCCTACCAAAAAAAGACAAAGAATAGTGAGAATAAAGTGTCTAGATACCAAGATGATTCCCAGACTGAGAAACAAATCCTATGAGATTACATTAAACGACTTGAATCTATTTCACTTAGAAAAGAGAAAGTCAAGACTTGATCAAATACAATCATTTGAAATAATCAAAGACTTTGATAATCTTCATCTATCAAGTTACCTAAGACTTGATTCATCTGATTTTACTAGTAGTAATGGAAACAGACTGATAGGCAAACGATTTACCTCAAATGAGGTATAGTACTTTTCTTCAACAAGATTGTTAACATAAGGAACTATCTGCCAAATGAAGAGGTTGAAAGCAATACAATAATCTTTTTTTTATAAATGCTCGCTACTTCCCGCATGAGCGAGGTCACACCAAGAAGAGATGACAGAGCCTGAGGGAAAAATCCTGTCTTGGCTCCTTGCTCTGTTCTTTCTTTTGAAGAGTAATACAAGAAGGGAGAATTTCCAGCCAACCACCCCTGCCACTCTTAGCTGCCTTCTACGACATGAAGGGAATATGTAGGCAGTATTCTTTCTCTTGAATCATATGTATGTCTTCTAACTTTTACCATACTATTCTGTGAGCTTCTGATATCTTTTACTATCACAAACAGTCTTGAAAGGGCCAAATAGTCAGATGCTATTTGAATTCCTTTGTATTAGCAATCCACTCCTAAAGCACATAAGCAATGTATGGGGCCACAATGTGGTCTGTAGGGTTTGGCTGTGGATGATGGGTTCTAGCCTCAGGCTACTGTTTATGTTCCTAAAACTATTTTGCTGAAGCAAAAAATGGCAGACACATTAGGGAAAAAATCTGCTCCTAATTCATAGGATGTATCAGGTACATACACCCCAGAAAATCATTCACAAACATCGTCAACCCATGCCCTAAACAAAAATGAAGTGTAAACTTCCATACTTCTTTTCAATTTTCACACTAAGTTGGTCTGTCAAGAGAGATCATTATCTCCATTCACACCACCTCTATACACCACATTCCCTCTTCGTCCATTCTGGTATCATCTGAAATATCCACAGACTCAATCAATTGTCTCACTGCCTCCCTCTCCTTCCTGCAACAGTTCTGTGTATTTCCTTAACTAACTTACCGTCTGCCATACATTTCACATGACCATACTGTTCTATAAAACAACTTTCAAAATTGTGCATTTCAAATGATTTCTTCACAATACTTATCCTTTTTGCATATAAGTTTAAAGAATAAAATGGAATATTTCATCCTTTTCTTCATGATAAGTAACATGGCTCTTCTGGTATGAAAAAATAATGTTTTTCTCTCACTGTAAGTGAATCTTCCCCCAATGAATCTGAAACACTGAATGAAGGCCAAAGAGTCAGATATTTGTAGGGCTTGGCAGTGGATGATAGGTTCTGGTTTTGGTGAAATATACACGAAATCTAGACAATGGATGTGAGAGAATGAGGCCATTGTTTCCATTCCTGACAAAACTTAGATACAGCAAGATTTTGAAGACAGGGCATCCTTCCCATGTCTACTATATTACACAAAATATCCATCTTTACTGTTCTTATTCTTGAACCCTCCTGGCTTACTGGCTTATATATAATACTTTGGTTTCACATCCTTATATCAAAGTTGGGTAAAGTACTCATTCATGAAAGTATCTTGCACACTCTAAAGTCAATTTTTTCCTATTCACCTTATACGACTACCATCAGTTTCAACTTTCCCACTAAATTCCTAACTGAACTTTACAGGACCCTAAATACTTACAACTCATCCATAGCTTTGATTTGTTCACCATTCATAATGATATCCCACAGAAATTTCACCTACTTTCATACTAACAAACACTACATTTTCTATTATCTTCACAACCCTCACCCAGCTGTATTATCTTCATAACCCTCACCCACCTGTAAAATATAATATAAAGCACCAAATTACACTCCAATCTTATCATAAAGTAGAATCACTAAATATCAAAAAGTGTAAGCATTGATTTGCTTAAGTACCACTTTACCTACAAGACCAATGTCACATTCAAGGTTCTACAGTCTTGTAAAGTTTGTTTAAAAGTGCCCACAACCAAAACAAATTCATTCAATGTAGAAATATGGTAAAAATGTACATTACTATAATAATACTGCATGAGGACCCCATCTACAGAATTCCAACATCTTCAAGGGCTGTACTCCATGCAGGAGAAGGGATATGATGGACTCCCTCAGAACAAGAAGGTACTCAACCGGACTGCTCCCTTTCATCCATTGATAATGAGAGCTTAGCCAAAGGGGACCTCTTGCTCACCGAGTAACCACTTGCAGGTAAAGTCCAGTAACACCATGAAAAATGTATACTTCAAATTATTAGAAAGAAATTCAGTGTACAAAATTTTATCAATAGCTCAGTACTTTACAATCATCATGCTTGCTCATGAAAAAAAAATCTACCTTTAGGAGCTGAATTTCCCGTTTTTGTTCATTAAGCTGATATTTATTTTCAGCAAGCTCCTGCTGTAGCTCAGCAATTTTCCCTGCCTGGTTTTGTATTAAACTTCTTAACTCCCGAAGGCAGTTGTGGTCCTGAAATAAAATGAGATAACTGTATTAGTGTTTATGATTCACATATAAAGAAAACAAAATGAGGTAAACAAAAAAATGATTCATGATCAAATATCAGCAGGAACGGAAAAAGGTACTGACAGAGGATTTTTCCTCAAAGGCTCATTTGTCTGTTCCTGAATATGAATATGAATATGGCTAGATCTAATTAAATTTCTTTTATTTTCTCATCTGTTCCAGACATTACCTCAATAACGTGGGAAACAGCATACATGTATATAAAACATATAGATATATGTATATATCTATGGGGCTTGGGGATGAATACTTTCCATGTATTCCCTGCATGGCTATGAAAGAGAGTAAAAGAGTATAAGAGTAAAAGAGGGGTTGGAAACCCTCCCCTCCTTGTATTTCAATTTCAGAAAGTTGGATGCTACCTTGCTTATGTAAAAACAGTAATCATGTATGAAAGATAAGAAAGAAGAAAAATTATTTTTCATTCTTCTTTCTTTTCTTCTATTAAACTTATTCACTGTTGTTGTTGTAGGTATGTACAAAACCTAGTTTCAAGGATAAAAAGTCTACTTAAAAACATCAATATCTTATTCATCTAAAACATTGTTGCAGATTATCTTAAACATTATACAAGATATCAACCATTATTCTACATGGTCAAGACTTCAATCAGCACAGAAGAATGACCTTTTCTTAATAAATTCCGGATGACTGGTATATTAAATGCAAATAAGGATGTCACAGATAATAAATCATACCTTTAGCTCATCCTTGGGTACAACTAAACCACATCCCTGTTCACAAGGCACCGGACGCTTAGGGTTGAACTCACACTCTTCCAGGTGTGAAGTCAACGCATCAAGTTTCACAACTGAAGTGCAACCATGAGGTTTGTTGTCACAGGATATGTATAACCTGGGGTGAATAAGATGGAATAAGTGATGAAAATAATGATCAACTGTCTCCTTTAATGATGAGGAAAATATATACATTTAAATACACTTTAGTCCTGTTTACTCAAATAAAATGGACAATGGCCCTATCTGATCACAAGAGTTCTCTAAATACTCGAGTGGAGCACTGAGATTTTTACTAAATAATATATAGCAAAAAATTAATCTTTGTAAGCATAAATTGTTAAATGCATTGAGGAACTTGAACTCTTGAAGCAGGAGTTGTGGGAGTGTGTGAAAGAGTGTAAGAAAGTAAGTTCTAGTTTGATATGGGTAAAACTGAAAGTGGATGGAGAGAGATGTGATTATTGGTGCTTATGCAATTGGTCATGAGAAGAAAGATCATAAGAGGCAAGAGTTTTGGGAGCAGCTGAGTGAGTGTGTCAGCAGCTTTGGTGCATGAGACCAGGCAGTGATAGGTGATTTAAATGTGGTGTGTAATGTGGCAGTTGTGGGTATAATTGGCGTATATGGGTATTCAGTGTTGTGAATGGAAATGGTGAAGTTTGTGGATTTGTGTGCTGAAAAAAGACTGAAGACTGGGAATACCTGGTTTAAAAAGAGTTATACATATGTAAAAGCATGTTTTATTACAAATGGTAAAAGAACAACAAATAAAACACGGTAAAAAATGAAATGCTACTAAAGTTAGGTTTGTCATATCATGCCAGGGGAGGTCTCTTCATTTACTTGTTTCACTATTTCCACCAATAAATTCTTGTCTACACTACCAGAGCAAGGGAAAATATCCTTTCTGAGGCAGTAAGGTTTCCACTCTCCCACCCTATCTGTACCAGTAGAAACCAGTCAGAAGGAAAACTGTCAGAGCAAGGGAATAACAGTCCTTTATGTATTGCATGAAGAATCTTTGTTTATCTTGTTTATATTGGACTCAAAAAAACAAAGTATTTAGCAAAACCATGTAAAATAAATAATGTAGTGGCAGCAAATACCTTACTGGTGTTGACTTGCCTCCAATTATCACTCAGATTATTTGCTCCACAGGGGACCACATGACAATACATTATTGCTATTTCTTACTCCCATTTCTTTCACATTTATCAAACATGATACTACTACAGTGCACAAAAACACTGTCTGAAGAAAAAATAAATATATGGAAATAAACAAAGTAAATGGAGCAGTATAAATCAATGGACTAAAAAGCAAGAAACAAATAATATATTATAATAAAATAAATCAAGGAAAGAGAAAAAAAGAATGGTCCAACCCACCCACATACACATGTATATACATACACATCTACACATGCACATATACATACCTATACATCTCAACATATACATATATATACACACATAGACACATACATATATACACATGTACATAATTCATACTGTCTGCCCTTATTCATTCCCGTCGCCACCCTGCCACACATGAAATGACAACCCCCTACCCCCGCATGTGCGTGAGGTAGCACTAGGAAAAGACAACAAAGGCCACATTCCTTCACACTCAGTCTCTAGCTGTCATGTATAATGCACCAAAACCACAGCTCCCTTTCCACATCCAGGCCCCACAGAACTTTCCATGGTTTACCCCAGACGCTTCACATGCCCTGGTTACTTTGGTTCTTGCTCACAAAAACCGGCAGCTCATGTACCCCCATCACTAGCTAGTCCATGCAATATTCAGCAAGTTGCTAAGATACATAATCACTGTGTGGCCATTAGCAATGCAAGGGTGGGCCATTTTGATAACTGTTTTTCTCCTTACTACTTGAAGCTTTGGAACTCTACACGCTCATGTCTTTCCCAATAAACAGGACGTGGCATGGTTTAAAAGACAGGTTTTTTCCCTTTCTCCAAAATACATAAATACTTTCCCTTGTCTATTCTTTTTCCCTTTCATAATCCTCTCTCTATTTCAATCAAGGCCTGGTCTTGATGTGGACTTTATTCTGTGACTGGAGCTTCCAACATAAAAAAAAAAAGGTAATCATCACAAAGACAGCACTCATTTTCATCCACTGACATAATAAAGCTTTGTTGAAAGTGTTTTTAAGTTACAATGTTACCTTATGAAGGCACAGTCTGGTAACAGCTTCAATATGCTATACAGCTACATATCTTTGTCAACTTGTTTGCCTTGGTGTTGTCAACTGGTTTGCCATTTCCCACCTTGGTGTTGTCAACTTGTTTGCCATTTTCTATCTTCGCTTGGTAACTAAGCCTTAGAGGAAATATCACTATGATATACTTAGGGAACTCACTTTGACAGTAAGCTGCGTAGTATCCGTGGTACAGACTTGAGCTGGGAGGAGGTAATAGGCTGGCGATCAACTGGACATGTTTGTTGCCTAGATAACCATTCATTGATGCAGCCACTACAGAAGGCATGCTCACAAGAAGGAGCCTGAAATAAAAACTTTATAAAGCACAACCATAAATCTATTTACAAATATATCCCAAAAGTATGTAAAAAGCAAGTAGTAGTAACTACAAAAAAGGCTTAACTGAACAGAATACTTTTTCAAAAACATGCCCAACATGTTCTTTATTACAGGGTTGAATTATGGCATTCTGAAATTGAACAAAGGGAAACAAGTAACTCTTAGGAGGAGATGCAGGAAAAAACTGCATTTTAGTGCTATCAAATTAAACTTGTTTACTGCTTCCCCATTCTGAAATCTTGCACATGTCTGATCTGAGAGATAATACTGAGTATGAAAGAGAGAAAACAAGTATTTGATGGTGCAAGGGAGGGGAAGTGAGGTAAATAAAATGTATCATCAGCACTGAGTTAACATGGTTAGAGGTTAAAGAAAAATCATTTAAAGGTATAGATACATAGATACACAGACCCAAGGTCCAGTCGAGGTGGTCTGGAAAAAAAATAAACGTGTAAGCAACAGAAGAAAAGGATAGCAAAACAAAGGCTCTAAAGAGATGAAAGACAAGTGACAGGATAGACCTCTGAGATTCTTCACTGTTCATAGGATAAGAAGGGGATGTTACTACTGCAATGGAACACCTAGAGAGGGAGCTTTGCATTATGGAACAAAGAGAAGCAGATTATCCAAAAAAAGCAAGTTTAGAGAACAAAGACTAATGCCACACCTTATCAAAAGCTTTAGAGGTATGTGGAGAGGAAAATGCCTCTAAACACAATTTTGTTCCATAAATGACAGTTCTAGTAATCCCTCTGAAAGCAGTTCTTAAGTACGTGTTTGTCAGATTCTTTGAAATTATCACACTATGCAAACAGTATGTTTAAATACACAATCTGTTATTATCAAGAAGCCCATAATGGTCAAGAACATGCACAACAAATAAAGATCTGAGAGAGATGAATCATCTACTTAAAACACAATAAACTACACAGACTTTCACACTCAGCAGCAATTCCCAGACACCATATATTCTAAGAATGATATTGCACACAAATCAAGCATTAGTGAAAGACATATCTCTGAGATGGGAGTTCCTGTCGTCCAAGCAGTACTTCCTCATTCTGTCCTTACCCCTTTGCCTTAGCCATCCTTAAATTTAGTATCCACTGTTTCCTCATTTGCATACAACCTTAATATTGCATCTTTTACGTAATCAATTTGATCCTTCAAAATACTGATCTACTCAATGTTTCTTTCGCCTCAATCTATCTTATCTTTGAAATCCACATTTACTTCTCAGAAATACATTCCTACACCTTGCATTCAACAAGTCATTTTCCTAAGACACATAAGTATCATATAACAAGACATTACAGCAGACTGCATTCTTCTTTCCAACAAACCTTAACACAATTAAAAGCTCAAATTTTTTCCTTGAATATTCATTATCAGTTGCTTTAACTACATTGGATTTCAATTTTCTCTGATAAAAGTCCTTACATTCTAGTACCCTTATTGAAAGTACACTTTGTAGCCTCTTAATCTGTCTGTCTAACAATATTCCTACATGTCATCATTATTCTACTACCAATTTCAAGGACTGATTAGGTAAACAGCTTCTGAACTCACTCATACAGTAGAAACACAGACTTTCACACTTACAATAGTGCTTCTTAAAATTCCAATTTACACATCTATGCTCACACACCCAGGTTATAATTGAAACATACAATTTCACACTTACAATATGGTTTCTTATATTTTCAATTTACGCATTAATTTATTTCAAGTGAGGCCATCTCCATTCATATGCATTCCATACACAAAATGCTTTCACAATGTCTGACCTGAAAATCATTCCTCACACTTCCTTGCCATAATCAATCAACTCACTCATCCATGGTGTACCTTTCCTACATGCGGCATGAAGTCAAAAGACAGGAGTCTTTTACATTAATAACATCACGTTGAATGTACAGCAAGTGACATGCTGGTCAGAAGACATGCATTAGTACAAGCTATCAATATTATACTAAAACACCAAGGTAAAATGAGGCCTCCCTGTTGTACTACAACTCGTTAGTTAATCACTTTCTCAATACCCCATACATTCTTAAATTATGCCATGGTACATTAGTATAATCTGTAGCTAAATCTAGCAATTCATTTTATTATAGCCTAACCCATAACAGCAAACTTGGCATTTTGCTGAGAAGCATGCCCTTAGGGAGTAGCTGCTGTCAGTAACACTGAGAGTTCTCAGCCTAACAGGCTTTCCTGAGATGCTTTGTCTTAGAGTATATCAATCTTTCATTCTGGGAATAGGACGTCAAATACCTAAATGTTCCTTGAGGTTTACTTTAAATCATATCTAACAAAATCTCTATGAAGACTGTCTTCTGTGATCAGTTTGTAAAACATGCTTCCAGTGAGTCTGACAGTACAAACTCATGGCAGCAATGTTCAGTCCTTCATCATTTCTGAAAATTCTTTAATAATATGGCTAAAAAATCTTTACCTGAAGTGGATCCTCCAGGACTTCTGAGCAAATAGGGCAAAGCAGCTCCTCATCCACCTCCCCCTGGAACCTTGTCAGGTCGAAACCCATAACACCAATAACTGAAAAAGATATAATTGCATTATCAAAGCAACTTAACAAATCATACTGCTTTCTATTCATATTCATAAGTGGTAGGTATATCAATTTATTAGGAAAGCTGTCCTCTACCCCTCCACCAAGTCTCTGAGCAGGTTTTCCTCATGAAAAACTTATATACAAGTTTTCTAGATGCTGCATATCTTGTGCTGATGGGATGCTCTGGTATGCCGAGGAAAATCTGATCTAATTCCTCCTTGAAAAATTCTGTATTTCCTCAATGAGTTTTTCATATCTACCAATAACACTAAATAGACAGATCCTACACCCCTGCTGCTTTCCCTGTTATTTCCTATCCTTTAAACTGCAACATACAATTATAAAAAAGGGCTAGAGGCACATGGCTTGGTAGTTTGACTCTGCAGCCAAGTTTCACATTTGCAGTGGACACCGTGACTCAGCTTTGAGCTGACAAAAGACTGACCAGAGGGAGAAGATTCCTCCCTCTCATATGGGAAGTGACTCACAATACTTAGTCACTAGTATAATCCAAGCAACCCAGATGGGAAACTCAACAACTGTCTCTGCAGAAAAATAACAATAAGGTCATCCAGGCTACCAAGCCAGTTACAGTTTGCTGGGGAAAATGCCTCTGGCAAGACAACAAAATGACAGTGGTGAGTCAACAGGACTCCAACAATACCGTTATAACACAAGACATACATAACATTCACTCCCCACCTCAAATATTAAATCAAAGGGAGACAGTTCTGACCCCTCTAACTATCATCCTATTGCTTTGACATCTATCATTTTCAAGGTCTTTGAATCCCTCCCCAACTCCCATATCCTTAAACACCTTAAAAAGCACAGTATTCTCAATGATCACCAGAATGGCTTCCTTAAGGTGACATCCACTGGTGATATTCTTTCCTATCTTAATAATGTTCAGTCATCACCCCTAAATGATTTGGGGGAGTCAAGCATAGTTGCCCTTGACATATCTAAGGCTTTTGACAGGGTGTTGGCAATGGGGTCTCATCTTCAAGCTCCCCTCCTTTGGCTTCCCTGCCTCACTTTGCTCCTTCATATCTGGCTGATCTATCTCTGTGGTTGTTGATGGATCAGCCTGCCCCATTCTCTCCATCAACAGTGGTGTCCCTAAAGGTTCTGTCCTGTCCCCTATGCTTTTTCTCCTTTTTTTTTTTTTTTAACTATATCCTCTCCTCCACAAATAACATAATGCATTCAAACGCTGACGACTCAACACTGCATTCAGCCACGTACTTCAATTCTGCTACTTCTCTCACTCGAGCTGCATCTTGTCTTCACACAGCCTCCTCAATACACTCATACTTGGGCAGGATATCTCAATGGGATAGACAAAATTTTGCTAAGTTTAATGCCTCCAAGACCCAGTTTCTACCCATCTCTCTATCGAAAACTCCTCACAAACCTCGTCTCTCCTTTGATGGTTCTATAATTCCACCTCTTGACTCAATGAACATACTTGGCATTCCTGTAACATCCACTCTTTCAAGAAAACCCCACATTACAGGAACAGATAAGTCTACTTCTAAAAAAACTGAGTGTCCTGTTTACATGCCAAAACTTCTCTAAACAGTTGCTCTGTTTATACAAGGGACTGATTTCACCCTTGTTTGGAGTAATGCTCTCACATTTAGGGTGGTTCTAGCTCTGCATCCTTACTTGACAGAGTTGAGTTGAAAGCGATCTGACTCATAAACTGCCCCAAGCTAACTTCCAATCTGACCCCCTTACCTTATGCTGCAATGTTGGTTCATTTTCCCTCTTCTATGGATATTACTTTGAATTTTGCTCCAGAGAGCTGGTTGCTTGTGTGCCCACACCACTATCTAGACCATGCAATACCAAGCTGCTGCGTCACATGATTATTGCGTGGCCATCAGCAACTCAAGGAGAGCCATTTTCATACCTGCTTCTTTCTCTACACATCGAAGCTCTGGAACTCTCTACCCTCTCATGTCTTTCCTAATGACTATGACCTAGCACATTTTAAAAGACAGGTTTTTCACCTCAAAAATTCTTAATCTGCTTCATAATTCTCTATATTTCAATTAAGGCCCAGCCTTGATGTGGACTGCAGTCCATGACTGAAGCATTCAACATTAAAAAAAGTGAATTAAATGCCCCCAAAACACTTACTAATGCCAATTCTAGACAAAGAAAAGAACCCCTTACTATCCTGCACAAAAAATCCACTCCACCCTAAACTATGTCTCACTTGCCTAGTCATAACTCTGACAAAACAAATTATAACAAAAAAGCAGACTACATATAACAAGGCACTCAATGAATCACCAGCAACCAAAAAAGTACAAACTTCAACACCCACACAATGAAACAAAAATACTTCCAATCTAATCTTACTTCAATATGTTCAACACTTAAGTTCTCAGCAACAGTACATATGATCAGTCTATGCTAATCTCATTTCTGGCTTATATGCAACAAACAAAACTGAAGATGAAAATTCCTTCATCCAGAATTTCATTTGTTTTAATCTATTTTCTTCCTCAACATCTTCGCTCTTTGCTGAAATTTTTTTAATTTCACCTACTTCATTCCATTCAAATATTGTATTGAAGTCAGGTACTGTTCCCAAAATTTGTAAACTTATAAGACAGATTTGTTTAACACCTTGCTAATCTCCTTACTCTTTTCAACAAAGTCATCCACATCTGTTTTTCATGGATAATTTTTCCTTCACTTTTTGTTTAATACATTTGAAAGAATCCTTTGGACCTAATTGATTCTTTAGCTTTCCATACATCCCTATTAATCATCCTGATTAATTTTTGTAATGTTCTCAAAGAAACTCCTCTTCCCTATTCATTCTATCATAATTCCTATATTCATGCCCAACTGACTTAAACATCAGTTTTATATAATCTAAACAGTAAAATTTATTTATCTAAGTAGCGATAGTGGTCGGGGGGGGTCACAAATCAGTCTGTAGGGGTTGAGGTGTCAGTATATATTACTGAAGGACCTGTCAGTTGGGGCCAAAGTGTCTGCTATTCATTCTTAGTTTGATGTAATTTTTCAAATCATCTTTTTTTCTACAAAAGAAACGTAAAACTAAACTAAGAAACTTACACTATTCATTAACCCATTTACTGTTGCCAGGTTGTATACATCGCACTATTTTTTGTACTTGCAGTAGATGGGGCACAAACTGATTCAATCAAAATTTTTGACTCATCTCTGCCCTAAGTGATATGAATCCTTGTGCTGGCATCCTATGCATTAACTGTCACTACAGCCTAAATCTTATTCATTGCACTGATTAATCTATCCAAAAACATCATGAAGCCCTTTATGAGAGCTGCACCCTCTTGTCATGTAATAATGTAATTTGTGAAGCTGACGAGCTCTTAGAAAATAAGACCTCAGTAATGAAAACCATTAGCAATAATATTTGTTTGAGACAAAAACACTTCCAAAAACACCACTGATCAATAACATTTGTTTGTAATAAAAACATTTCCAAATATACCAAAATCTCATTACGTATGCCTCACTACTGTACTCTACTCCTGAAGTATCTCATGTGATGTACAGCAGAGCAGCCTACAATAAAGGGCACATAACACACATAAGTAATGTTTCACTTAGATGAGTCTTATAATCAAAATCACTTTCTAGATGATCCTGCAAAAGACTAAGGAAAATATCTTTCTGAAATATCTGAGAATATTCTGCACACACACTTTACCATGAATATTAAGAGCCACAGAGAGGGTTAAATTAATCATGAGTTGATTTTTAGTATTACATTTTTATTCAAATGATGAATAAGATCTAAGCATCATACAACTAGTCTCCTGGGGGAAACAGTTCCATTACGTTTATCAAACCCAATGATATGACCATCAGTTTCCATAAGTTGAATTTCCTGCATTGCTAACAATAGCAATCAGTCTGTGTCAACACAATGGAATTATTTACCTTGGGATACAGCAAAAATAACCTATCTGTATTAAAAATAATTACATCAATTGATACTTTACAGTTGACAGAACTCTCTTTCACCACTGGAGATAAATATAAAGAATGAGTAAAAGCCTATTAGAGCTCCAGACGGAAACTAGCTATGGGAAATGACTATTTGTGTTTTTATTGCTTTATACAGTTCACTGTAATGACAGAAACACCTAAGTAACAAGACCTAGCATTATACTTACTCAAAGAAAATTATATAAGGTATGCACAGTAAAACATGGTTAAAACATAACATATGTCACGTCAAAAATCTAAAGAAACCATAAAAAAACCCTAACACTCAAAACTTATCTCAAGTTTCAATATCTAGTAGAAACATTCTAATCATGCTCATAAGTATTGGATGCCAACAGTGAGCCATGTGTACCCCATCAGCAAACTACTTGATATTGCTAGGTAAAAGCTTTTTAAGGTATGTTGATATTCTACAAGTGCATTAACTACTTTGACATGAACCAATCTCATATCTTCCCTGATGAACATAACCCTTATTGCCTTATTCAGTGTCATTTAATACTAAAATGCAGAAACTTATGCTCTGCAGGTATTTCTGTAATCACAACAAATCACATAAAACATCTTAAAACATAAATAGCCATTAGCCTAGGATAGTTTTGATGTGCAGCTAAAACAGACTTTTACCACACAATAATACATCATGTTAGGCAGAGTGAAGTTAGATTTCAAGAGTTGATGTTAAGTTTTAGTCAAAAACAGATAAATATGAAACAAAGGAAAACAATTCATCAAGGAACAGACCCTAACTTACTTCTAATTCCTCAGGTGATCACTGCAGGTTTAACTAATGTTCTGCTGACTGTCACATACTTGTGATAAGGATTTTGTAACAACTGAATCACGCTTTTCAATGCTTCCCAAGGTAAATAATCATCCAAAATTATGCCAAAATTCAGCAACAGAATTTCTCACCACTGCCCACTTGGTCTATATTCATTTGTAAGATTTCACTAATGGTTCATTTAAAGATAACAGCATTTCTTTCACTGTTCAGAAACTAAAATCACAGTCAACATATCTACTAAAGGTTACACCACCCGTGTATGAGACAATATCATGGGTGAAATATACATTATTGTATGAAGCTGTGCTCTTGGCGTTCACAGGTGGCTGTGTATCAGTACTGAAGCACCTAGTAAGATGTCAGCCTTTAATTTGATGTGGTTCTTTCACCACTAAAAATTCATTTTTATGATATTAGCTTCATGTTCCCTTCCTTCACGCACCAACTTTTGAAAACTTCCATCACTTGAGTATACACGAGTCCTGTCGACTCACACTGTGGCGAGGGAAACACTTACCTCCCGCTCAAATATTACACTCCAAGCCATAAAACACACCAATTACATCCTTATGACATAATTGTGAACACTGTGGAGACTGACCCGAGTGTTGGAGGAGGGTCAGGGAGTGCCGAGGCCAGTGCTCATGGCTGCCCGGCCCTGTTTACCAACAAACTGTGCGAGGTGCCGCCAGGGACGCGCCAGCCATGATGGTGCACTAGCCAGCTGGCTCACCCACTACTGCCATCTGTTGGCTGAGTGCACCGGACAGCTGGTTTCAGTCAACCATCTCCTCATGTAATCTGGTGGATGAGTAGACCATCGGCAGTGTTGACCTTACGGTCTTGTGTGGGTTTATTGGCACCCAAAGGTAATTATCTTTTTGTTTATAAGGTATAGGACATCCATTCTTCTTGCAAGTCTATCTCTTCTTCCAGCCTGAAGCCAGGACATGCAACCTGGCACATCAGACTTACAAAAACTTCTCTGTACCCAGCTTTCATTTTAAACATCATTGTAAGTATCTTGTTCGTACTTTGCCAAAATAAACGTATGCCAAAATAAACGTAATCATGGCAACTGTCCTTTCCCATTGGTGAGCCTTTTTGCGGTCTTTGGCTAAAAGTAGCTCTAGTAACTTTATTTCACTACCTTCTCTTAGCTTTTGCGATCTGAGGATATTTTCACTCTCTCTAAAGAACATGGCAACGCTCTGGTTTTTATTCCTCTTTTCATAACATTCAAAGTTCGTTTTTTTTTCAATCAACCCTAGCAGGGTATATGGATCTGATACCATCCCATTCGTGTTTTGTAGGGGCATAACTTTCACAAAGCGAGATATCACTCTGAAATCTTCTCTTTATCTTTCTGATATTTAGTTGTCCTCTTTGAGAGACACTAGGGAATCCTGCCTATGTTGCAGTCCTTTGCATATCAAAATCTGCTCTTAACTTTTTGGATGTCCTCCCTCACGTGTTCTCTCACACCTAACATCTTTATTGGCCACTCGGGTACCGTGGTTGTTGGTACATTAATCTCTTCCTCTTTTCCTGTCTGTAGAAATGCTCGTCGGGGTTCTGTCCAGTCTTCAAAGTTCTTCCTCCTATTTTTCAACGATTTTCCTTTAAACTTATAACCAAATACATTCAGAACACTGACCACTTAACACTGTATTCTTCCATTTCCCCCCCAAATGTGCTCCGTCTTTTACTTGTTCGATCTGCGTCTCTTGTCACAACCGCCTTAGCTTTATCAACTTATCCACGAACACGATTTCTCCCTGCTTTATGTATTAATATACTTACACCAACTTTTAATACACCTCTTAAGTCAATAGGAATCCTGCTCATATTCTGAAAATTCTCCTCTGAAAATTGTTTCCTATTTCTTGTTCAAAGAATGACCATCGTGGCAAGGACAAAAGCATGCCCAAGTCAAAAGCCATATCCGGTGAAAAAAAAGATAGAAATAGAATGTCGAAATTAATCAAGGCTCCGCAGATGTTAGTATACCAGACTCTTAAAGGTAGAAAGGGTGGACAAAAGGGAGAGGAAAATTCCATGGCTTTACTGGGTGAACTATGTTGTTTTGGGACTGAACAGAGGGATACCAGTAATACTAAAAAAAAATATAGGGAGAATTTGCGTTTGGATTAACCAGCTTAGTTTCCCTTTTCTGAAATGGATTAACCAGTTTATTGTTCCCCTTTTCTGAAATTAAACAAGATTGATTCCTTCTTTTGTGGTCTAACATGTTTAAGGATGTTCAAGTTTTACACGCATATAGCCAGTGTCCAAAACAATCCGACTTATCAGTCTTCCCTACGTTGACGATATCTTGATCCGCATGTCAGACGCTGGACTCCTTCACCTTCTGTACTTAGCATCGTGACATTCATGCCCATCCTTTCCTCTTTTAATTCATCTCATCTTTCCATAATCTTGTTCCTCCAGTACAATGTACCCCAATCAGTCCTCGCCAGAGAACTTAGAGAGATAGGGCATCCTTAGAAAAAAAAAACTCTTGTCTCTTTAGACATTTCTTGTGGTTCATTTAACCCCCGGCCTAATCGGGGGTTAATCAATTTATTGAAGCAATCATTTATCATTTATTGAAGCAATCAAACATGGCAGTTGTACTTTTCATTAGTTATCCACTGTTTATGTTATTTCTTGACTAACTTTATGTTTCTAGTACTTTTGATTTCTAAAAACATAATCGAAAGTGTCTGGTGGTGAGTTGCTACTTGCATTCATGTATATAATAAGAAACAGAAAGGTAAATTGGCACATGATCGAACGAAAGCCTCGCCCGTCTCGGCGAACTGATCATTCTGTCAGACCCAAGGAATCATAGATGATTCTACTTGTTTTTCAGGCACTGTCTTAAAGATAAGTGGTCTTGCATGCAATTTTGATGGCAACATGTATATTTGACACTGATTTTTCACAATATATCCTGATTTTATGGCATCCAATACATTACTGTTCAAAAAAAATTTTTTTTTTTTTACTTATTATCTTGACAAATATTGTCTGCTGAACTAGAGGAAACATGCTGGAAATATGTGCATAGGTGAGTACCGTGGCGGCTGTGCCAAAGTCTGGCTTCTAAGTGGACCTGTGATTACAGTTGCCAGGCTTCTAATCTGCCGAGCTCGCTTCTCGTGTCGTCTGGGGTTATGAAAAAACCCATATCATTTATGATTTTATGATTTGCATACACTTACGTAGTTTATTGATATATAGGGTCAACTACTATTACTTGGTAGTGTAAGGATACAGATGTGGAGATCAAAATAGACACTGAGTTCTTGAGTTGATACTGGATTAATTACCAGTTTTGAAATCCAGTTTGAGGGACCATGCATGGGATTTCTCCATCCTTTTACTGACTTACTTGTGGAATACCATGAAAACTGGACCCTGAACACATTCCCACACCTTTCAGTAAATGTAATCCTTAATCCACACGAATGTTTTACTTTGTTTTAAGGTCAGTTTGACTTTTTTCAATTTATAGCGGCCAACATGGCATTAGGAAAACAGATCCTAGTCATGGCTGCTTCGGGTACGATAAATACAGCGAAAGAAAAAGAGCTACACAAGTGTTTATAGAGACCCCAAGTCACAGAGGTACATGAGTTATAGGAAGAGGGAGAGATGAAATAAGTCCCACAACCTCACTCTTTGAGAGAAGAAGGGGTTACCATAATGGTCAGTTCTCGAGTGACTGGACTCCACAGATAAAATATAGGATGCTTCAGCTAAATGTTAATAACTGGTTCAAGCTTTTTGGCAGAAACGTATGGACAGCTCAAGAGACCAGTGACCAAAATAATACCTGCAGAGCAGAGAGAGGGCAACCATCACGACAGACAGGGAGTGATGGATGGAGAGGTGGAGAAAGCCATTCCAAATAAGTGAGTAAATGTCCAGACGGGCGAACAAAGCACCTGTAGATATGATCTGATTTAATTCTTACAATACAAACTTTGTTGCTACATCTAGGGATCGAATTACTTTAATGACCCGTGAATAAATGTATAAATTCAGAATGTTTAATTTTACTTTCAGCTCAGGTCGTAGCTAAGGCTTCTCACTTATGAGTCTAGCCAGCCCTGATTCTTCCATGAAGACCCAGAGACAATATGGCAACAAAATCTATAGATGTGCCATGAAGTTTCACATATTCAACATAAATATAGTCCAACTTATCTGAATGTTAAATAGACACGCGTCTGGTAGCATTGTGTGGACGTTTAACACAACACAAGGGACCTTGGAGACTGTCAGGAAGAAATGCATCATGCATGAAAAATAACTAAATTTGGATTTCGATCATATGAAACAATTGTGATGTGATTTTCACAATAATTGCAGTTGTATAGTGGTGCATGGATACATAACCTGAAATATTGTTTCATAAATTCAACACTCCTTATTTGAAGAAATTAATCAAAAGACATACGATATTCTTATACGTACAGATATTTATGGCTTATGCAGTATATAAGGATTTAGGTCGATAGATGTTAAATAGGGAAATATATCACATCAGATTAACTAGTCAAAATATTACAGTCCACTATACAATAAAGAAATCTAAGAGAATAGTACTGAAGTACACACCGTTATGGTCCTGTCTATCACCTTCAGGAATGGGTATCTGAAGATACTTAGGTCAGCTCTTGACATCTGTAGAAGGATCTACGAAGCGGCACTGCTATACTGTGTACCCTGGTAACTCAATGTCATGTCACAAGCAGTCACTGTCATGGATGATGATAGTGTAGTCAGCTTTGTCAAGATCCAATCTTTGATTCCCTTGGTGAACTGTGATTGTACAAATTCACGATTCCCAATTGTTATATTAGATTTTTTTGATGTTTTTAAAGTTGCAGTTTTTTTTCACACTGGCAGAAGATCAAAGCCTAAAGTAATATGGAGCGATGCAACAATACTTGAACCTACACACAAAGCTTACTTGTTGCAATCTGGGCGATGAATGCGGCAATACATCCTTGTTTAAAATGATACACTATCCCCAGTAAACCCCCCCCCCCAAAAAAAAAATATACATATATATATATATATATATATATATATATATATATATATATATATATATATATATATATATATATATATATTACTGAGTATATCTTGGAATATAATGGCCAATGATCTATTTGAGGGAATTAAACAAAGCACTCGTACTAATGGCTCACCACCTACTACTGTCTATTCCGTTCACGTAATTAACCAACTTAACAAATGATTTGTCTCCGTAATGCCGATTGCTGTACAGTTACTATATGTTCTGTTGTTCCACTATAAACGAGAACAATTTGTTTATTAATGCATTCATTTATTTTTGTAATGAACTTTAATAAGACAGCAAATAAAATGGACCAGTTCATCTATTCTCTCTACTACACTTCAAAAAATTTTCATGCCTTTTTATGCAGTCCTAATATATTTGGTTTTACATGTTGATTATGTTCAGATATATAGTTAATTGCTTGAAATTCAAGAGAATAACACAGAAGTACAGTAAAATGAAATTAGTAATTGATACATTAAATACGTTCGTACTGTGTAAAGTAGGGAGGGGGATCCCAACCACCGCCCTCACCCTGACCTGGCAGAGTTTCGTGTATTACTTTTGTCACCATAACCTGCAATACTTCCACGTTTTAACAATCTTTGAAAAGCTGTTGGCTTGATACCATTAATGTAGTGAAATTAAACACTCATGAAAGTATAAAGATTAAATGCACATTTTAAGAATTAACATTTGAAAAATTCTCAATCATGTTGTAAGGACGTGGAAGAATCAGGAAATATAATCCACAGAAGTAGTTCGAGGGGCTCCAGCTGACAGTAAACACATCCACTCACCAGTCTCGCACTGTATCCTGTCAACTCTTCATTGTATCGCCCTCCGTCCATTATGGTTTATTTAGAAGCTTTTGAAGACTTTGAGAAGGCGGCAGAACGCATATATCTTAATGCACCAATGAAGGTAATGAAGGTGGAATTGACGGCGGTTGGAAGTTGACCAAACCAGGATGGTTAAGGATAGTGAATAGGATACTACGGTCGCGGGGCTAAACATATGCTTTACATGTAGATAAATAGACATTTGTTAATTAGAAGAAAGTAGTAATGCAGATTTATATTGTCTAGTTTTAAGCTTATCGGTAAATTTTTTGAGGTAGGAAAGGTTTCTTCATTTATTTTCCATGGAGCTGAATTGTTCTCAGTATTTACTCACCATTAACCACCTTTGATAAACGAATATTGGCGAAGTATCAGGAGCACCTTGTCCATGTTGCTGCGGTAGACGTAGTATTCAATAATGAGGAGTGGGATGGGGCGTGAGGTAAAATATTAGTTTAGCTCCGAGTTACTATCATGTGATTTTGGGTGGTATAGTTTATTGTTGTAAAAAAAAATACAACGACAGTTGTAAAGAATGATTTAGTGCATTATATTAAACTATTAAAGATTGTGATATTGGGAAAAATATAAAAACACTTCAACCCTGTGAAAACTTAACCTGATCTCAGTTGTTGATATGTATAGAGGGAATGATTTGTTTTTTGGGGGAATTATTCAGTAAAGTCATGAATAAAGTACTATGGACAGCATGATGAGGGTTTTGCAAGTTTTGTAGGAAGTGGAATCTATTATGTTATTCCAACATCAGATTAAGCATTTCATATAGTTTTTAAAGATTACTCCTTGGTTTTACTATCCTTGGAAAAAATTATTATAGTAACAGGCACAGCCAATTTGGGTCACTTTGCAGCCTATAATTTGGATTATAGCTTTGTAACCTTCTCGTGTGATTTGGCACTTGCATAGAAAATATAGCGTCTATGAGAAAATAAGCATATTATAATTAAAGAATATTATATGGTTGTATTCTAAAAAATGGAAGCCAGCAGATGACAGGTATAGCCAGGACACCATTAGAAGTATTAGGAAGCCACCAATAAGGCAAACACAGAGGGAATTGTTCAACTCTTTTACTGTAGGGGTTATTGATATGTGGCTCATGCTTTACATTTGTTTACCTAAGGGGAAAATTCGAAGTTTAGGATATTTGATGAAAATGGACTTATTCTGGCTATATCTGTCTGCTTTGTAGAAAATGTTGAACTTCTATGTAAGAGACTTTAACTCTCATTCCCTCTTTGCTTTTTATAATATGAAATGCTTTATTGTAAAATATCAAGTAGAAACTAGTACTTACAAGTATATTTTGATATCCTGTATAGAATTAAGATTTCTTCATTTACAGTATTTTCATTGAATAAATCCATTAATTATACCACTGGATAAGGTGAAATGAAGTGCAGTGGCCCATCTTTATGTTATAATTGACATGTAGCTAGGGAGCAGAGTTAGTTCAAGATATAACTAGCATTGGAAACTTTTTTTTTTTTTTTTTTTGTCGCTGTCTCCCGCATTTGCGAGGTAGCGCAAGGAAACAGACGAAAGAAATGGCCCAACCCACCCCCATACACATGTATATACATACACGTCCACACACGCAAATATACATACCTACACAGCTTTCCATGGTTTACCCCAGACGCTTCACATGCCCCGATTCAATCCACTGACAGCACGTCAACCCCGGTATACCACATCGCTCCAATTCACTCTATTCCTTGCCCTCCTTTCACCCTCCTGCATGTTCAGGCCCCGATCACACAAAATCTTTTTCACTCCATCTTTCCACCTCCAATTTGGTCTCCCTCTTCTCCTCGTTCCCTCCACCTCCGACACATATATCCTCTTGGTCAATCTTTCCTCACTCATTCTCTCCATGTGCCCAAACCATTTCAAAACACCCTCTTCTGCTCTCTCAACCACGCTCTTTTTATTTCCACACATCTCTCTTACCCTTACGTTACTTACTCGATCAAACCACCTCACACCACACATTGTCCTCAAACATCTCATTTCCAGCACATCCATCCTCCTGCGCACAACTCTATCCATAGCCCACGCCTCGCAACCATACAACATTGTTGGAACCACTATTCCTTCAAACATACCCATTTTTGCTTTCCGAGTATATGTTCTCGACTTCCACACATTCTTCAAAGCTCACAGAATTTTCGCCCCCTCCCCCACCCTATGATCCACTTCCGCTTCCATGGTTCCATCCGCTGCCAGATCCACTCCCAGATATCTAAAACACTTCACTTCCTCCAGTTTTTCTCCATTCAAACTCACCTCCCAATTGACTTGACCCTCAACCCTACTGTACCTAATAACCTTGCTCTTATTCACATTTACTCTTAACTTTCTTCTTTCACACACTTTACCAAACTCAGTCACCAGCTTCTGCAGTTTCTCACATGAATCAGCCACCAGCGCTGTATCATCAGCGAACAACAACTGACTCACTTCCCAAGCTCTCTCATCCCCAACAGACTTCATACTTGCCCCTCTTTCCAAAACTCTTGCATTCACCTCCCTAACAACCCCATCCATAAACAAATTAAACAACCATGGAGACATCACACACCCCTGCCGCAAACCTACATTCACTGAGAACCAATCACTTTCCTCTCTTCCTACACGTTTTTAAATCATTAATTCTCCATGATGTGTAAAGGTCTTGTAACTTTTCCATTATATTTTTAAGAACTTTCAGTTATATTTCTACTTCAGTTATATTTCTTTAAAATGTAGTATTTTGAATAGCTTATAAATTTTATCATGTAGCTATAGGGTAATAATATTTTGCTTTCTGGGTCCCTTGATTTGTTATCCTTTGTTTTACAAAGATGGTGCAAGAATGCTGGCTTATTATAGTTTCTCATAATTCCTTGCTCGTATCATGTGCTTCTAAAAACAGTTATGACTAATCAAATGTACTCTCTTTTTTATCCCACTGACATATTTATCAGTTTTTGCACTGTGAAATAATTCTTTGCTTCACATCACAAAAAATAGGTTTATAAAATATAAATGAATGTACTTTTCTTTTGTGCAGACACGATGTGCAATGAAGTATAATCATAGCACGAGCTCCCTGAAGGTGAAGGTCACAGATAATATGGTGGTAAGTAGTCTCATGTAACAAGGTCCCCATTGATAAACCTGAATGAAACTTTCATTTGTGGAAACTTACTGTGTACTGAAAGATGGCCATAAAGATAACTGTATTGTGTATGTATATCATGCTGTATTGTTAGAGGAAGGGCTAGATAGAATGGCTGGTTGTTTTGGTGATGCATGTAGTTGCTAAAAATTTCTCCCCATCCAAACTTTACTCTAACCATCCATATTAAATAAATCTGTACATGAAAATAAAAAGCTAAATACACCCCAGCTTGGAATAACTGCAAAATTGTGGGTGTAAGGTGTGGGCAAAGTACTAGTTAGTAAGAGAGGTAGGTGAAAGGACATGTGGGTCGAGTTCAACCTCATTTGGAGGAGGGTAATTTATTTAATTTTTGTCTTCTGACTACAGTCTTTTCAAAACCACTGTACGTATCTAAGTAGCTTGTTTATTCAGTACATTTTGCAAGTATGAATGTGTCTGTGAAACAAAGTATTTGGATGGCATGCTATATAGATGACTACTTTCATTTCTTTCAAATTAAGCACTGGCACCACTACAGTATCCAATCAGAGACTGGCTACAAAAGTAGAATAAAACAAAGTTGAATGAGTATACAAAAGAGAAAATAAATAGTGAATGAAAAGTAACCAGAGAGCAGTTTAAGGAAAGGTGCATACATTAGTATTTGTAGTTGATGGGGAAGAGGGTCAGGTTTGTATGAAGACTATGCTGAGAGGGGCAGCTGATGGAATTTCTGATAATTTTTTCATAGACATTATGAAAGTCCATGGAGAGTTTAGGAAAAAGGAAATGATATTACTTTGATGCAGACATGGTGAAAGTAAGTGCTATTAAAAAAGTGGTGTGTGTGTAGATATATCAAAAGAAATTAAATTAAGTGCAGAATGACATAGGGTGAGAGCGAATGATACCTGGGAATTGCAAGGTATTGAGGGTTTTTCTTGAGGAACTTGACTAGACTACGTCTCTCTCTTTGTGGGACTCAACTTCCAGTGTTTTGAATCATGTATTTTAAGAGTTCATTGGTGGAGTTGTATATCAGTGGGAAGAATGTGAACAATTGCACCATCTGACCACTCAGTCAAGCTGACTTTGTGACTTGTCATCATGTGGTATAGGCAGAATTATAGTTTTTTTAATTGCTTTTTTCATTGTTTCTTTATTGCTTCATATTTTCTAAGGGTTAATTTGTTAAAATTTCGACTTTGATTTTTGTGTTTTGTAGTCATATGGAGAGAGGTACGAGTTTTGTTTTGGAAGCAATGCCCAAATGTGTTGCATGCAGGTGGGATGAGAACATACTAAAAAGGATAATGTTGGGAGGAATGAGAAAATTAAATTGCTAGTGAACCTGAAAAGGGAGTTGTATAGATAGTACCTGCATAAAGTAGAGTGATCGGGAGTAGTACAGTAGAAAGGGATAGGAGTGAAAAAGCAAGACATAAGAACTGAAAAAGGATGAGTGGTGGTTAGAAAAAATATCAAGGAACTTCAGAGTGAATAAGTAAATTTTGGAAGGAGGTGAATAGTGTGATGAGAACAACTGGACAGATAGCAGTGAGGAGAACAGATGGGTAAATGATAAGAGATAGAGATGTGACAAGGAGACAGAGTGAGTATTATAGGATTGCTGTGTGTGTCTGATAATAGGGAAGCATTTGTAATGTGTTTGATGCAAGGTGGTTTGTGGAGTGAGAGGGTCATAGCAAATGAGGTGATGAAAAGAGAGGAGGATGTGAAAACCTTGAGTAAAGTGGACCTTGTTCCAGCAATGGGAGTGGATGGAAATGCTGTTTAGTTTCTCATGAAAGGGGATGATGGTGTTGTTGATTGGTTTGTCGAGCACCTTTCCATAGATGTGGCCTAAGGACTGGTGAACTGCATGTATATTTGTCTTTTTGTACAGGCAAGGTGTAGAAAAAAGTGTTCAGATTATAAAATTCTGTGCTAAGTATACCATGTATTGTGTATGGGAGAGAGGTGATTGAGAGGATGGTGTTGTGCATAGAGCAGCTAAATGGGGAGTAGCAATGTGGTTTAGGAGAGTCTCCTTAGTGCTCTGGATAGCATTACAACCCATAAATATAACCCTGGGTTAAACTAGGGTATTTGGCATATGGTTTCAGGAGGTAGATGCTTTTGTACCTCTTGTGGGTAGAGCACACAACAAATGTCATTACATTACAGATGTTGTGGAAATGCTGGCAGTTTGAGGATTGATTGATTATGCTTACTTCATTCCTTCTATACTCAGACTATGAAACTCTTTCTCCTGTCAAATTCCTGTATCTAACCTATGCAGCGGCATATCTACCATAACAGGAAGATCGGACTGCATTGTTTATTTTTCCGTAATTGGCCTATCCTTGATGTGGGTTCTAGTTCCAAAGACTGTTTTTAGGTTTTTTATGAATGGCAGTTTTCCAGTTAATTTTGATATTTTATGCTGCTAAAATCCAAGGCTGTTGATACAGCCCACACTCTTAATCAGTCACAATTTTATGGAAGGATGGGTTCTTTATTCATGACAGCTGAAGCACATACTACTATGAAAACTTTAGCAGAGAGTGAAGATAGTTGTTTTGTTAGCTAGCATTGTCGATCACTGTGGGGTTAATTATGCATGCAGTACTACTGTGAAAAATTCAGCAGAAAGGGAAGATATAGGTTGTTTTATTAGCTAGCACTGCTGATCACCATATGGATAATTATGTAATGGCATTTTTGTGTTTGTAAAAAAAATGAATTTAAGGGCTGGGATAATTGACTTAAAGCTAGAACAGATAGTGATGGATGTGGCAAAAGTAAGTAATTAGGTAATAAATGGTTTTATTCTTTTCAGTGTGTCCAGTACAAGACTGATAGCCAACAAGAACTTAAGAAGCTGGAAAAGTTGATTAGCAACTTAATGAAACATATGGCCTCAGCAGAAAGATAACTTCACTTTTTTCCATAATGAATCTTTGCACTTTGTGGTTATTGGTCTTTCTCATACAGCATTTGTAGTTCAGTCTTTCTAGGTTAATAAATTTCAAAGTATCCTATGCATTTATTGTTTTACTTATTCTTATGAATCCCGTTTGAATATTAAAGAATATATAAGGTTGATTTAGAATAACCCAGTTTGTCACATCACTTGTTGTATGTTGTGAAAATAAGTAGCTAATCTATTATTACAAGTCATTAAACCTACTGATACAAGTATGACTTGATTCATTCTTTCCAGACAATTAGTTTGAAAAATATAAAATTAACTTCATTAGCAAAGTATGGATAAATTCCTTAATTTTTAAATATTTCCTATATTCCTATGGTAAGTGAAAGTAATAAAATGGATCATGACTGGTATTCAATAATACTGCCAAGTTGAAGACTCAATGCTTAACTTTTTTAATAGTCCTAGTTTTTCATTTACTTACCTTCCTACCCCTGGAATCCCTTTTATCCCTATGTGGCTCCTGCAGCACTCTGGGAGATAGCCATGGCCACCCGTCAGGACCACAAGTCACAAAGTGTTGCGCGTGCATTTACGTGCAGAAAGTGCACAGCAACTGAATAGTCAGTGCACAGTATTTTCTTTGTGGTAATTGCATTGTGGGCATGAGAATTCTTGGGATATCTTGAAGTACAGTATTTATTGTATTGGGTCATGTCCAGAGTGAAAGTGGGACAATGTGACTTGTGTTTCTCTGGGGAGTCTGTTACTAATGGGTGCATGTCCAGTGGGGTGGAGTTTAAGTCAGAGTTGGGAGGTCAGTCTGCTTAGTGCTTACTGGGTTATTTCAGTATGTAGGTATTTTGTGGGTGTTATAATTGTTGGGGGTTGGGGATCTGCATGTAGAGGTAATATTTTTATTTCTACTTGGGGGATGATGGTTAATCATATAGTGGTCTGGGTGTTGATAGAACCGAGTGCTGAGCATGCTGAGGTGGGACTGTACTGGGAGGATATTTGAGTCATTGTTAGGATGTTGAGTGTTAGTAGTTGCTAGTTTGTCAATTACTAACTACTAAAGATAACTCTGACGACTCTTTTCTTGAATAAGCAAAGAGAAGAAACAGACTACATAAGTTCCATTTCATAAACACAAACACTTAAAATATTTGCAAAATGTGAGAAATGCATTACTGAAAGTCAGAGTCTTTTGATGACTGAGCCTCCTTAGAAATGTACTGCCTGGTTTGGGTTTTATCGAAGAAATACTGAGGTTTTACTCTACACTTTCACTTTGTAGGGGCTGAACATCTATAAAAATTATAATACTCTTAAAAAATATCTACAAGAAAGTATCATTACCTGAGTTGTAGTCACTAAATAGTACTCTGCTGCTATGGCAAAATATTATTGATTACTGCAGTATATGATTGTTTTGCTATAAGTGGTCTACAATGAAGACCAATCCAAATCTTGGTTCTGGTAGTACTAAGAATAGTAAAATAACTATCAGCAGTTATATGAATGAAGTATTTTAACCTAACTAAATAAAAGAGATATTTATTTGTTAAACTAATGTTCTTAAAAAAAAGGAATGTATATAATGTTTAAAACTTTCTGAAATATCCACCAAATTATTTACATGAAATTTTTTACCTAATTAAAGATATCCCTGTAACAGTTACATTTAGTATTTTTTAGCCCTTTTGAGTGAGTAGATTTATAAAAAAGGCATCTCCCACATACAGCATATTACTGAAGTATCTGAAATACTAAATTTTCTTTTTTATTGCATTTAAACAGTATATAGACAATTAAACCTTGCCTTGCTCCTAAGAGCTTTTATTCTTCTTGCACCAGTGCCATTTAATCTGGGTGTTTATCCAGCCATCCCAGGACATGAGCCTCCCCATGACAATTCCCTGTATCTAAAGATTGACTATTTCTGTAATATCACATTCACTTGATGTATTGATGTGGTATCTGTCTGATCTCAACATCTTAAAATGCAATCTTGTTTCTTTATACTGTGTTGCAAGGTGGGGCATTGGTATGGGTAGCAGAAGATGCCTTTTCACAAAAGTTCACTTTAAGAAACTTGATATTTTGGCATCCTATTTTGAACTGGTTTGACTAGCGTTTACACACATTCCTGTTCAATAGTGGAAATGTAATCTTTTGAAACAAGGGCAAGAAAATTTGGCCCACAACTGGGACAAGTTTTGTCCATACCAAGTGGCTGCAAATGTTGCAATGATAGTCCAAAAACTGTTAAAAAAAGTGATGTAGATAAATTCCTTACAGTTTGCTAGGCAATGGTTTTGTGGTTCCATCACTCTGAGCGAAAATATCTGGAAAACCTTCATCAAAAGCTGCCTGAAGCACTTCCTCAACTGTGTTCACGAGCACCACTTCAACCTCATTCTGAAGGGATGAAATTTTAATGCTATAGGAAATACTGGTTAGTATTAAACTAGAATATCATAGAACATGATAATTTTGATAGTTCCTAAATATATCACGGTAATATTTCATTATGAACATAAAGTTCTCAATTTACTGATTTACATATTTGCCATTGCCCACATAGGTGACTGTTCAAGAAAAAAGTCTCCAAACACTTAACTTCAATATAAGCATCTTAAAGGAAAAATATCTAAAATTTCATTGCCATATAATTCAATGACCAACTCCCCTCCTGTTCTGAAACAATTCTCTTTGCATGAAACCACCCTGTCAATTACCACTCTCTTGCACACATTTACCAGTATACTTGAAAGACTTTTACCTCTATAATTTGAACATTCAATTTTGTCCTCTAAGCCTTTATTCAAGGGCATTATTCATGCACTGTGCCAGTCCTCAGGAACCTCACCTTAGGCTACACATAAAGAGAAAGAAAAACTAAAAGAAAACTCACCCCAAGGACCAGAAGGACTTCAAGCAATTATCCTAAAAATATGTACATCATTTTAGAGATTTATATCCTCTCCATCTTCAGTATGTTCTATCAAGCTTCAAATTCCATTCCCTCTTCCAATTTCTCACTGCTATTGCAGTTCACAGTTAACTTGGTCAAACTTAGTCTCCTAAAGTTTATTTCTTTATACTTGATCACCGTTTCCCATGTCTGTGAGGCTCATTCATGAAATCTATTCTAATTTCCAAACTTCTGTGACAAAAACCTTCAGGTCTCCGACTCACACACTGATCACCATGCTTGGACATGACTCTTTTCAAGTTACATAAGATATTCAATAAGCAAAAGTTTTTAAAGAACAAGGAAACATTAAATAATAGAGCTTACCAGAACTGAGTTGGGAATATCTGTAAGGTCTTTCTTATTAGGTGCTGGTATAATAACTGTAGTTAGTCCTGCTTGGTGGGCAGCCATTAACTTTTCCTTAATTCCACCAACCTGAAAGTTTCTCATAAAATTATTAGATCTGCAAATGACTAAAGAAGATCCACATATCTTCTCAACATTCTTTCAATGAAAAGCAAATTTGTAACATGAGTAATTACAACATAATACACAAAAAAAAAAGGAATATCATATGTAGAGGCATGTGAGATCTACACCAACTCACTGGTAAAACGATGCCGTTAAGAGTAATTTCTCCAGTCATTGCTACATCAGAACGAACACATCGGTTGGTAAGAAGTGATACCAACACAGTAAGTATAGTAACTCCTGCTGAAGGGCCATCCTTGCTGATGGCTCCAGCTGGGAAGTGCATATGAATTTCTTCATCTTTCATGAAGTCCTTTTCTAACTGTAACTGTACAGGAAATGTATAATCATATAACTTTCCTATTACTGTGGTCAATCTAAAATAATTGTTTGCATATGACTCATGGCAATTCTGAAAATTTAAAAAGATATCAACATGAATGGATGTCACACTTCTACAAAAATGAGCCTTAAATTATAATACTATCATATGATTTACTTAAATAGCATAGAAAGAGTGCTCTTCTGACTAATCCAGAAGTTGATCATGAGATATCCTGTCTCCATTCTTTCTTTTGGAAAGTGATAATACATGAAGGGAGGAGTTCGAGCAAATCCCTTTCTTGATTGCCTTTTAATGCTTGCTAAAGAATGTGGGTAAAATTCTTTCTCCACTTTTCCCAGGATAAGCAATTATTGTCTGTCTAAATTTCAACCACACATCAAACATATTACCCTTACCATAAAAGAATGTTGTCTGACCCAAGAGAGGGCAATCTTAGCTGACTCTTGCATAACAGAACCCAGCTGACCAGTAAGAGTAAGGCCAGAATCTCCTGCAGTACGTGATGCTTCCACTACCATCACCTCTCCACCTAGAGGGGTCCAAGCTAGACCAACTGCCACTCCAGGAACGCTAACACGTCCTGCCAATCCACTTTGGAATATTGGAGGCTGTATGAAAGAGGTACAACTATTATAACTACAATTACTGTCAAGTTTAGGACCTAGTTTATACATTCAGCATTTGAACAATTATGCAAATAAACTACAATGAAATCTATCTGAATTGGCTAATGTACTCACTAGAAATAACTCACCCCTAATATATCATGAATCATCTTTTCATCAATAATTATGGGTAGTTCCATGTGTTCCCGCAGCTGAGACAGATTTATCAAAGGGTGATGTGGCACTTGCTCCATTTCCTCTTCTTGAGGTTCTACATGATGTTTTTCATCATCCTGCTCCTCCCCTCCCTGGTTATGGTCCTCGGCTTCTGCTACCATTACCTCTGAAGTCTTTGTTTCATCTAAGCAATAACAGTGAAATTGCATACAGAATATTCACATAATATACCCAAAATTGTGAAATTGAAAATAAATTCAATTGGTATACTTTTGCTAGGCATGGGCTACGGATAAGGTTGCACATAGGATGGTGGATTTGTTGGAAATTAAATGCCCGAGGACATTGAAGTGGTTTGATCAACTAGTGATGAAAGGGTGAGAGAGATGTGTGGTAAAAAAATACAAGTATGGTTGAGAAAGCAGAAGAACGTGATGAAATGGTCTGGACATAAGGAGAGAATGAGTGAGCTGAGGTTGACAAAGAGGATATATGTGTCAGAAGTAGAGGGAACAAGGAGAACAGGGAGACCAAATTGGTCATGGAGTGAAAATATTTTGAGTGATCAGGGTCTGAACATGCAAGAGGGTGAAAGGCGTGCCCAGAATAGAGTGAAATGGAATGATGTTGTATACTGTGGTTGACATGCTGTCAATGGACTTAACTAGGGCATGTGAAGTGTCCAGGATAAACCATGAAAAGGTCTATGGAGCCTGGTTGTCAATAGGGAGCTGTAGTTTTGGTGCACTACACACAACAGCTAGAGAATAGATTTGAATGGATGAGGCCTTTCTTCTGTTCCTGGCGTTACTTCACTAACAAGAGAAACGGTGATCAAGTACGAATAAAAAGATACCTTTCCCCTCAGTTATGAATCAAATTGTACCATCATCTTCATGTTATGGTTAGCTCCATGTGCTCTCCAGATGAACTGTATCTATCAGATGATATCAAATTCTCAAGTAGAAAAGTAGGAAAACATTTTTGAGAAAAAATAATGTATACAAGGTGACTTTGACAGAATAAATGAAAATCATAGTTGGTATAAAATAAGGTGAAGCAAGAAGATTACTGGAGACAGTTTAGCAAAAAGTTTTCAAAGGAATACATGGAAAATTAAAAGGCAAGAGAATGTGTTCTACTTTCCTAAAAATCTATCATCATCAGTCCATCGATCCATCCTCAGTTTCATGGGGTGGATCAGACACATACATATACGGCCTCCAAACATAGACTTACACCCATCCTCAATCCAAGTTTATTGAGACAGAGTGATACATGAACTTCAACTCTTATAAATTGCTTCTTCCTTTCTCACTTTGTACAATAGTCTGATTCCTTGTGACTAATACCTCGATTCACATCACCTCCAAGAGATAAATATTTCAATTTTATCCTATCTTCAATCATTCCTCAATTATTAATCTCTGAAACATCACATGCCTTAATCAACCCTCTGACTGCATCTATCCATTTCTTCTGTGGCCTGTCTTTAAGATCTGGAAGATACAGGAGAAAACTCCAAAACTGTCCTAGGCTTTTTAATTTTTTAATACTGAAATATGGTTATCAATTGATAATGAAATACCAAAATACTTAAAAGTTTTGTGTTACATGTACACCACCAGTTTCCTGAAGCCATATTGTGCCTCCCTTATCTGATGTTCTGTGCATGCTACAATCCTTTGGTCACCACTCTCCCTTACAAATTACCTGGTCTACTCAACAAATCATACCTCAGTAATCTGAACATTCACTTTTGTTCTCCTTGCCTTTAAACAGTAGTACTACATAGGTGCTGTGCCAATTCTCAGGCACCTCACCTTGAACTATGCATAAATACAGAAATGAACATTACCATGTACTGTAGCTTAAATATGTAAAACTTTTTGCAGTCAATAAATGCACTCATCACTTTACCATGATCAGGTCTTGTTTCAGCCACCTGGACAGCAACAGCTCGGCACAGTGCCCCAATCTTCCGTTCTAGTGTTCTCACACCTGCTTCTCGGGTATACTCTCCAACTAAGAGGAGAAACACTAGTGTCAGCTGCAACAACAGCTTGATGAAAGGAAAAAAGAATTCTTATACATATATAAAGCAAATTTTTATTGAACACCCATTCTGAATATTCCACACTAGCAGTGCACTTATATGCATCAAATGTACATGAAAGTAATAAAAAATCTTCAAAACAAATGAAAAAATGTAAAGAACTTAAAGGCTGCAATACATCTTAAACTAAGACAAGCATCCTGAAATAAGATATCAAGGATATCAGTAAAGATATTTCTTGTAATATAGTCCACAAACATTAAAACAACAGTTTAGCTATCCAACATCAACAATCTACACAAAATTGATTTTTAAATAAGATGATATTACTTACTAACTGTTGCAATAGATTCTTTGGAAAGACTAAGTATATCACTGGTGAGGCCATGTTCCAAAAGCTGTTTGGGAAGGAGGTGCAGTTGACCAATCATCACCTTTTCTTCCTACACAACAGAGAAAAGCAATCAACTGAGTTAGTACAAATTATGAAATATCCCTTTTCTTCAAAACAGGATTAGACCAGTCAGCAAAATGAGAGCCCTACCGTCTATGGGACTAATAAGGTAACATTCTAATTATAATCTGTGGGTAAACCTCCATTTGCCCTTTAGGTCAGGGTCACTTTCTATTTTCCTTGAATGGATGGTTAGGAGGATAAAGAAGAGAAGAGTCATAAATATTATAATGGAGACACACGATCAATACAGAATGCAAAGATACATGATGCATGTTATAAATGTGAAAGTAGCTTGCTGACCGTATTTCTGGTGCCTTATCTATACATTCCTTTAGTGGGGTTGTGTAATTACCTTTTTGCACAGCAAGGAAAAGTTCTACACTCACTGGAGCCCCATTTCTAGAACTTTCTCTTCTTCCATATGACTTTTAAACTTCTGAATTTTGTTTGATTTCCAAATTTCATCACTTTGGTTATTTTCATTCTATCTTTCTAAAAATTTGTCACTGTCAACATTAACAAAATGACTTAGAGACTTGAAGGCTGTAAACAAGTCTCTTTTTTTCTTCTTCGATCATCCATGGTGGGTTAATTTAGGACCTCTAACTTCTACCTCTACCTTACCTCTGTGTTGCCCTCCCCTGGACTTTATTAGATCTTTACATGTCTTTAAGTGTGGTAACCATACCTGAGATAAAGATTCTAGGTCTAATTCAAGTTGCAAATAACCTACTCCACACTCAAAAATAAGGCTCTTACTTTTTCACTCTGCACAGTATGTTAATTATCAACTTATCAAGCAGACTAATATTTCATTTATACCACCTTTATATACTAAATACTCTCACTGTATCTAATTTCTGATAAATTCTTTAGCATCTTCATCTGATATATCCCTTTCACTTCCAGCAAATTTTGTAAATCTTCTTGATCAATCTATCATCTGCTATAATCAGTATATTCTCACCTGCGTATATCCTGGAACATGAATGATCTCCATACGATCAAGTAAAGGCATTGGTACCGTGGAGAGAGAATTGGCCGTGGCAACAAAGAGAACCTGTAAACAGAAAGTGAAAACCTGAGGGCAGTGTTCTAAAATAATTTTAATGTGGAAAACACTAAAAACTAAATCAAATGAAAAAACAATTAAAAGATTTCCAAGAAGATCTGAAAACAATACATCTCTTGTAAACCCTGTACGTTATCCTGGGGATGCGGGAGAAAATGCTAAATATGTATTTCTTGCAAGTCATAGAAGGCTACTACAAAGGGCAGGAGAAGAGGTATGGAGACCCTTCCTACCTGTAATATTACTTTTGAAATGAATGAATAACAAAGAGGAGAAAGAGCCAGGTGAGGATTGTGCCTCTATAAATCAGTCATCGCTCCATCATGCCATTTAATGAGGAAAATGGCTAACACATACAAAAAGGAAGAAAGATTCCTAGGTGTTGGTGACAAATATCGTTATATACAGAAGCAGAGACTTCAGTCTTAAAAAATTCTGATAGGTATATTATAACTCAAGTAAAGACAAATGTATGCTTCATCCAATCAATGCAGGTGAAAAAGAAGATAACCAGAAAAACAAATCAATCTCCTTCTGAAGCATTAATCAGACGAAGAATCTTGCATTCAAGCTATATCAAATTCTACTTAAGAACTAAGAGAAATAATATTCTTAATGACAATGGTACAAGAACAAATTAATAAAATCAAATTATTCTTTAGAGATTCTTATCAGATTGAAATAGTGTAAAACATGTATTTAGGGAAGAAAATATTACACAGCAGTAAGTAGAGAAGATAATAAACAGAAAAAAAGAAAGTTCTCATCAGTTAAGTTTTATTTTCAATTTTTTTTTTTTTTTTTTTGCTTTGTCGCTGTCTCCCGCGTTTGTGAGGTAGCGCAAGGAAACAGACAAAAGAAAATGGCCCAACCCACCCCCATACACATGTATATACATATGTCCACACATGCAAATATACATACCTACACAGCTTTCCATGGTTTACCCCAGACGCTTCACATGCCTTGATTCAATCCACTGACAGCACGTCAGCCCCGGTATACCACATCGCTCCAATTCACTCTATTCCTTGCCCTCCTTTCACCCTCCTGCATGTTCAGGCCCCGATCACACAAAATCTTTTTCACTCCATCTTTCCACCTCCAATTTGGTCTCTTACTTTTCCTCATTCCCTCCACCTCCGACACATATATCCTCTTGGTCAATCTTTCCTCACTCATTCTCTCCATGTGCCCAAACCATTTCAAAACACCCTCTTCTGCTCTCTCAACCACGCTCTTTTCATTTCCACACATCTCTCTTACCCTTACGTTACTTACTCGATCAAACCACCTCACACCATACATTGTCCTCAAACATCTCATTTCCAGCACATCCATCCTCCTGCGCACAACTCTATCCATAGCCCACGCCTCGCAACCATACAACATTGTTGGAACCACTATTCCTTCAAACATACCCATTTTTGCTTTCTGAGATAATGTTCTCGACTTCCACACATTCTTCAAGGCTCCCAGAATTTTCGCCCCCTCCCCCACCCTATGATCCACTTCCGCTTCCATGGTTCCATCCGCTGCCAGATCCACTCCCAGATATCTAAAACACTTTACTCCCTCCAGTTTTTCTCCATTCAAACTTACCTCCCAATTGACTTGACCCTCAACCCTACTGTACCTAATAACCTTGCTCTTATTCACATTTACTCTTAACTTTCTTCTTTCACACACTTTACCAAACTCAGTCACCAGCTTCTGCAGTTTCTCACATGAATCAGCCACCAGCGCTGTATCATCAGCGAACAACAACTGACTCACTTCCCAAGCTCTCTCATCCACAACAGACTTCATACTTGCCCCTCTCTCCAAAACTCTTGCATTTATCTCCCTAACCACCCTATCCATAAACAAATTAAACAATCAAATCTTACGCCAAAGCTTACATTCAGTAATTCATATCACTTTCCTTAAGTATTCAGTCTTCTTAATTTTATTACTTCACCTTCTCAGGGGAATCTCAATTCTTGTAACATTATTTCTAGCATTGAAAAAACAGAATCAATATGTAGAATTAGTCATTAAAGTTCTAAGCACTTTTACTGGATCTTCATCACCAACTGAAAAGGAAAGTAAAGCAACTGAAATGTTCTGGAGATGATTCTGATCTAAATGTCTAAAGTGGTATATGAAATATATAATAAAGAAAAAATACAGTTTTAACAAATAATAATCATAAGTGTACAGCCCAATAATCATGAATTATGCATGGATACTGTTACTGATCCTGCAAGAAACTTATAATATTGTACACAAAAACAATAGTTACTGATCCTGCAAGAAACTTCTTATAATATTGTACACAAAGACAATACACCTTACCTGTGAGAGGTCAAATGGGAGGTTGAGGTATGTGTCTGTGAAAGTGGAATTCTGTTCAGGATCAAGAACCTCAAGCAAGGCAGCTCCTGGGTCTCCATGGATGCCAGATCCAAGTTTATCAATTTCATCCAAAAGCATCACTGGATTTTTTACCTGTACAAGTCAGATATTTAGAACAGTTATGGATGGGAAGCTTTTATATAAAACTTATTTCAATTCATCAATTTACCATAGGAAGCTTTTATGTACAAAAACTTATTTCTTCAATCCATCAATTTACCAGTCATTAACCTTAGAGCTTATGGGTACATATACCACTTTCTTGGTTACATAAATGTCCTAGTATAAAATCAAAATGAATACAACGTCCTTCACTGGGCATATGCAACCAAGAAAAAGACCATAAAGACTTGCTACTACTTCAATCCTAATGCCATAAAGACTTGCTACTACTTCAATCCTAATGCCATAAAGACTTGCTACCACTTCAATCCTAATATGTTCATAAAAGAGAATCAACTAAAGAAGGACAAGCAGAAAAAATATCTAAAATCTGATGAGTGATAACAAGGAATAATGAAAAAAATGGGTTTTCATGTATGACAATAAAGCATTTTTTGTTGGTCATTATTAGTCAATACTAGAAGAAACCTGAATACGAGAGAAAAAATGTATATTTCATCATACAACCACAGAACCTGTCAATGTCTCAATAAGAAAGTGTTAGACCTCCTGTAGTACAAGAATATGATGGAAAACAGATATGTGCATCAGTAAGACAATTTGCCGACTATTAATCTTATATCTAGTCATTTTTATCATATAATCGAAGGACCTCTTTCATAAGGGGTTTCTGGGGCTTTACCCCTACGACCCCTTATCCAGGGGATCCTGTAGCTTTGAGGCTAAGGTACACTCAGTAGCAAGGACAGGATGGACTTCTTTGAAGCAAAGAGTTCTTTGATAAGTCTCTACTCTATTTCATCAATTAACAACGATACAGCTTCTCCAAAGGTCACTCTTCACTCGTGGTGTAAAACTCAAGCAGGAGGAATCCATTAACATAACTCATGTCTGGTTGGCTGGTTATTTGGTCTTAAATGCTATTTGACTACCAGGCTTATCAAGGACATCAATGTCAAGGTATAACTACTAATCAGAAAAATGCATAAAACTTTTTCATGTTCAAGATAATTCTAACATCATACATACTCCCATTGCCAATATGTCACTAGCCTTAAGTCTTGGTCCTATATTTATCATGAAGAATATTACCGAGAACCAACCATGAATTGAATGATTATTTATGATAATACATCTTTATGCAACTTAGAACACTACTAACTGAACTAAATTTCCTACAGTACATATGCACTGGCCTCCCTAATCGTAAAAAAAGTACATAGGTTTAGAGAGTTCAAGGGATGCGGCTCTATGAGCAGAGAATCTTCTCTTTGAACGTCACTGGCAAGTAAGTACAAGAAATGGGGATCCATGAGAGTAAAATTCTCAAACCATACAAATATATAAATAAACATAAACACACACACACACACACGTTTAAAATTCCCTCCATACGCAGTACAAATAAGTAATTACTTGACAGAGAAGCCTTCTGCACATGGATGGAGGTCATCACTGGAGTACTGCTGGATTCTGTTCTGGGTCTAAGTCTCTACCTGAATATGTTTGTAGAAGATGCATAGGTCATGGGGAAAACGAAAAATGAGCAGAACTGTATTAACCTACAAGGGGACCGAAACAGACTCCACAGTTGATGTGGTACATGGCTGATGAAATTCGTCAGGAAATGTGGAGTACTGAGGATTGGTCAGAGTGAGAAAAGGCCCCAATATCATTATCATCTATTAAGAAATGAGCTTCAGGATTCTGTGTGTGAGAGAGACTTGGGATGTTGACATCATCTCTAACCTGCTACCAAAGTCTCACAACAGGAGAATAGTAAAGGACACAAACTGTCTAATGGTATATGGATAAGGAAATATTTTACAAGCTGTTCATATCCTACATCAGGCCAAAACTAAAATATGCTTTCAAGTTTGGTCACAAGACCTAAAGAAGCATAAAGAGGTCATAAAGAAGGTCCAGAGGAGGGCAGCAAAGATGGTACCAGAATTACAAGGAAAGGTTAAAAGCTTTAAATTTGCTAACTATGGAAGAGAGAAAAATGGGGGTTGACCTAATCACAACCTTTAGTTTTTAAAACAGACTGATGATGCAGACAATGAAGTTCTTAGAAAGTTGTAGGGGCAGGATAACCAAAGACATAAATAATTAAGCAAGAAACTTGTTAAAAAAGATGAGGAAATATTTCATTTGTTAAAGAGTAGTAGATAAATGGAATGAAAGGAGAGATGATATGGTTAATGTAGACAACATACATTAAGAAGTTGTATGATGGCAAAGAATGGTCAAGAAATGGGGCCTCTTAAGTGTAAAACACACAGAACATTACAACCATGTTATCAAAAATAGGTAATTACAGGAAAAAGAGTGAAGCTTTAAATCTGCCCACCTTGGTAGAGAGAAGAGCGAGTGTGAAGTGATCACAACCTGAAGTTTGTAAAACAGATCAATGATGCAGACAGTACAAAGTTCTTCAAAAGAGATAGGGACAGGACAACCAGGGGGAATAACATGAAATTATGCAAGACACTTGTTAAAAAGGACATAAGCAAGTACTCTATAGTATAAAAGTGCTGGCTGAATGGAATAAAATGATAAAAGACAAGGTTAAAGTAGACAGCATAAAAAATTTAAGAAGCTGTATGATAATGGACAAATAGGAAATTATGATAAAGTAATTATAAATACACATACTGAGTAGTGGGTGAATGGAACAAAGTGAAAGAGAATATTGCACGTGCAGGCAGCAAACATAAGCGTAAGAAGTTGTATGATAGCACAAATGTTCAAGAAATGGGGCCCAATGAGCGTAAAACTTTACAATACCAACAGGTAATTACAATCATGAAAACACCTGTAGGTTGCAGGCAGGTGGTTAATGAAAAACTTGACTATGCCAGTTTGGCATTCATCAAATTCTTATATGGGAAACCCTTAAGAGCTCTTTTCTTGCAAAACCCTTGCTGGTACACAATTTCATGCCTGTTGTCCATTTCTGTTGCAGCAGGAAGATAATATTCTGGATAAGGCTTGAGGTAATCTGCATAATTATACAAAGTTATGCTTGTTTAAAGTGTCTGAGTAGTTCAAGAACAAGAATAGACACTTTTTCACCTCCAAAGGAATATAGTTTTTGAAACTGCTGACATCAAATTCAATAGACACAGAGGGAATAAGGAGGCAACACAAGAAGTCTGGTTTAGAGCTGCATGTATTCAGTGAATTCACTGAAAGGCTGCACATTTGTTGGTGGACCTTTTAGCCATTCATTTCTACCACTGAAGATGGACCTTATACAGACCACAGGGTATGTGTCAATGGGATTTCTGGACATACAATAGTTCTTGGTCACTATGTCTCAACAAGTAATTCTTATGCAAAAAGTAAGCTATTTCTGATTCAGAGAGAAAAAAGTTCAAGTATGGGCTAACAGACTCATAAAGGATGGAAGAGTAAAAATGTTTAATCTTAAAGCAAATTTATGTATAAAGAATGAAGGCACTCTTAGGCTGCTAATATAACTGTAAAAAATGGGCAAAGTGTGAACTATGAATGCTTTCTCCACAAGCTATACATATAAGAAGAATCAGAAACTCATAATATAATCAACAATCTTAGCAATAAATACCTTAACATTTCTCAAGCCTTGGATGACCCTGCCTGGCATAGCACCAATATAAGTTCGACGATGACCACGTATATCATGCTGGTCACTTACTCCTCCTGTGAAGTTTTTAGATTATTGAGTTTATCAACAGGGTTTGATTCATCAGGTGTTAGAGCATTCTAATAAGACTTATGACTGCTTCTTGTAACTGAACTATTTCAACTGAAATAAGGAAAGAGAGAAAGTGTTCCCTTAGCTTTATATCCAAAACATGAGATCTGTAATCATCTTAAACCACATACTTGCAATACTGTAACAGAAGTGATTTCTTTCAATGTTGCTTCCTCCTTTAGCTACAAACAAACAGCAGCTTAGTCACCCTTGGATCCATAGACTACCAAGATTTAAGTGTTTTCTTCTAGTGATCACTGCAGCTTAATAGCTGGTCTGTAGGACTATCTGTTTATCTAAAATGACACGTCATTCAATAGTTGAAATATTCTCTTTTTAACTTATGACTTGAATTACATTTTTCTGTTCTGCTCCTGTAATCCAACAGTGTCCATTTACTACGGTAATTCTTGCCCTCTTTCACATTTTATTCTTACTTTGGTGAACACCTGCATATCTACCTATCACCCTTCACTTTATTGTGCATAAAAGTGCAAGCAGAATTGCTTCTTAACAAAAGGGTAGGGGTACTGAGCTTTATATGCTCCATTTCAAAGAGCTGTCAATGTTTGTGATCTGTTCTATGCAATGTGTGGTGTCAGTAAATGGGATGTTGAGGTGTACTGTATAAGTGTCATGAGCTTCCTCTTTGTCTGTGTCCTCTATATCTTAAGGCTTTGTAGTTATTGAAGGGGTTGGGAGGATCTGAGTGCAAGTGCAGATTCTTGGGTGAAGGCTATGAATACGTTGTGCTCTTGTAGGATGTTAAGTGCTTTGTATATCTATTTTTGAATTCATAGGTGTTCTTAAACAGTAAGGCATTTAGTATGTGAACAGGGTTCTGTAGAGGAGCATTGCTAGTTTGTGCAAGGTGAGAGTTATGCATTTTGTGACACTGCTTGTTTATTGTTTGCAAAAATGTTAATATATTGGAGGGTGCTTTGGGTGTTTTTGTCTAAGTGGCTGTTGCATATCCACAGCTGTGAGTAGTCTTTTATAGAGAGGGTAATGCGCAATGGAGGTACTATCACTGAAAGCAGCTGCTATATCTGACAAACTAATGCTTTCTGGTGACTGAAGTTTAGCATTTTTGGCAAGTGTACTTTAAGGTCCAGTGTCAGAGTAAATGTCATTGGCTTGCATAAACAGTTGGGGGATGATGATACATAAAATCTAGGGGCTCCTCTCTACACTGCTGCAGCTGTTTGTCCCACTGATGTTAAACATCTATCCACAAAAATGGTGCTATCACTTGCATGCAGGGTCCGTCAAAACACATTCACTTAGATACTGGAATGTGAACAGTAGCATACCATAAGATAAGTGTATTAAAAAGTTTTTCATGACACGTGACCCTCCATACATAACGTACGAATGTACACATAAAAATGATTAAAATATTTTTGTGACATTCAAAATAACCATTTACCATATTATAAATGCAAAATGGAGCTTTCAACCATGCCACTGACAGTCTAAGGTAATCCATGTTACTACAATTTTTTTCATGTCTTTATATCTTAAAAAGGTCTTACCTAAAGACATACGATGGTATGGTCTGCCAAGTGTTGTTGCAATTGATTTGGCAATGCTTGTTTTGCCAACTCCAGGAGGACCAACAAAGCACAAGATTGGTCCTTTTAGATCACCACGAAGTTGTCTCACAGCTAGATACTCCAACACTCTACGTTTCACCTGAAAAAATGAGTAAGGTATTGTATCATAGCTGTTTAACTCTCAGAGCTGTAAGAGGAAATTGTTTACAATAAACAAATTATGATATACCAGCAAAGCTGACATGGAGTGTGTACAACGGTTCCAGGCACCACTTTGTTCCTCAGTCAGGACGGTAGCACCATCCTGGGTAGCTGTTGTCAACAACTTATTATCTAATTGGTTGCTCCAAGGGTAGGGGATGGGATAATCCTTAAGTTAGCTCGGGTATTGGGAGGGGCCAATACACTACCAACTGAGCCCTCCCTCTCACTGATGGCAGATTCATACAATAAAGTGTAGTCACAGGAGTATGCCTTAAATTTGCAGGGGTCATGGGAGGGGCCATTACTCTGCTACCTAAGCCCTCCCTCTTGCTGGCAGCAGTCACACACACACACACACACACACACACACACATGCCCAAACCTCAATGTAATACATTTCACCTACTCTTCCACTTCACAATTCGTTCCCTTTGCATTCCCTGCCATACCACATCTCTCATACATCCCCTCATTTCTTTCTTCATTCCATCCAGTAATACCACATGCTTCTCTCAATTAGCTCATTTCCACAGCCTGGATTCTTGACCTGTGTGAATCATTCCATGTCTATGTTTTGGCTGCATAGGCCAGGGTTGGGAGGATTATGCAGTCCCTTAATCCTTTCTTTACTTACATACCAACACCTCCACCCTTTATTATTCTCTTAAGGGACCCAATGTCTCTTTTACTCTGTACTGCTCTCTCCTTTATCTCTCCTTCCTTATCACCAAACTTACCCAAGAGAGTTGTCCTAAATACTTAAACTATCTTACCTCCTCCAGTCTTTCTCCCCCTATATCTATAACATGGTTCAGTACGCTTTCTTCTTTCACTCTTTAGGATTTTGCAAAATCTGTACTTTCACACTGTTTTCTTTCAAACATTACTTTACTTTCATTTGCATTTACCTTCTATAACCTAGGCTTGAACACACACATACACACACACACATCTTTTGCAAATCCTCTTCAATGTCAGCAGTATCATCAACAAACAGGCGTTTCACTAGCCATCATACCTTACAACCACACTTCATCTCTGCACACCCTTTCCCAAATATTGCTTTCATCTCTCTAATAACTCCCTCCACATGTATGTTTAAAAGCCATGGTGACATCACACAGCCCTGCCTTAGTGACATTACACAGCCCTGCCTTAGCTAGTGGTGAGGCCCTAAATGCTACAGTGGCCACCCCCTTGAGGGAGTTCCCAAAGGGAACAGGTGCCAGAGATACAGACAGATAGGTTGGTAACATCACGCAACCTTGACAATGACTCATCTTCACCTGGAACCACTCACCCTCCTCCCTTCCTACTCACATACATCCCTTACTCTCCTAACAAAATCTCCTCACTGCATCTAGTAGCTTTTAATCCTCAACAGATATGTGGAACACCTTCCAAAAGGCATCTCCATTAACCCTATCGTGTGCTCTCTCCATATCTGTAAATGCCACATACAAAGCCCTCTATGGCACTATCAAAATGCTACATACAAAGCCCTCTATAGCACTATCAGATTCCATATTTGTGTGGTTATGCCTCGAGTGAAAAGTCATCTTCGGCAAGACTGTATTATTGGGGTACAATCTTGTCAAAGAAATCAATCTAATGGAGTTCATCCTTTCCCTTAGTATCTATCAGACATATTTTTTCAAAGGAGGTAACAGGGTCACAAATCTCAACCAATGAAGCCACATAATTCCTCCCCATTTTAAGGCTCTGTGCATGCCACCACCCTCTCAATCACCACTCTCCCATACAACTTACCAGGTATGATAAACACACCAATACATCTGTAATTTGAACATTTACTTTTATCCCCATCATCGCTATGTAATGTATAAAGGATTTCTGCCAGTCCTCAGGAATCTCATCTTGGGCCATACATATACTGAAAGTCCTCACAAACCTCTCAACAACAATGCCACCTTTTTTGAGAAATTCAACTGCAATCTCATCCACTCCTGCTGCTCTGCCATACTTCATTTCACACAAGGATTTCAAGGCTGCTCTTCTATTCACCAAACCATTCATGATGACTCTCACTCAGCATACATCCTTGAACATCCACTGTTATATTACATAAAATATTCAAGTCCTTCAAAAAATCCTAACTCCATCTCCCCTTCACCTCTTCTTCGCCTGTTACTACTTCTTCATCTCCTTTCACTGATTTTCCTATTTTTTCTCTTCACACTATTCACTTCCATCCAAAACATTTTCTTATTCACCCTAAAGTTTGCTGGTGTTCTCTCACCCCATCTCTCATATGCCCTCTTTTTCTCATCAAAATCTAGAATAAATCAATACTTTAATAACATCAAAATGTATGGTTGCGAGGCGTGGGCTATGGATAGAGTTGTGCGCAGGAGGATGGATGTGCTGGAAATGAGATGTTTGAGGACAATGTGTGGTGTGAGGTGGTTTGATCGAGTGAGTAACGTAAGGGTAAGAGAGATGTGTGGAAATAAAAAGAGCGTGGTTGAGAGAGCAGAAGAGGGTGTTTTGAAGTGGTTTGGGCACATGGAGAGAATGAGTGAGGAAAGATTGACCAAGAGGATATATGTGTCGGAGGTGGAGGGAACGAGGAGAAGAGGGAGACCAAATTGGAGGTGGAAAGATGGAGTGAAAAAGATTTTGTGTGATCGGGGCCTGAACATGCAGGAGGGTGAAAGGAGGGCAAGGAATAGAGTGAATTGGAGCGATGTGGTATACCGGGGTTGACGTGCTGTCAGTGGATTGAATCAGGGCATGTGAAGCGTCTGGGGTAAACCATGGAAAGCTGTGTAGGTATGTATATTTGCGTGTGTGGACGTATGTATATACATGTGTGTGTGGGGGGGGGGGGGTTGGGCCATTTCTTTCGTCTGTTTCCTTGCGCTACCTCGCAAACGCGGGAGACAGCGACAAAGTATAATAATATAATAATAATAATAACATCAAAACAATCAGCAGCAGGATTTTGCAGACTGGAGTGGGGTTCTGTAACTGGTTTTGAAAGTAGCATGTTGTATAACTTTCTTCATATATGACATTAAGTGGTACACTACAGAGCAAAGCAGTAAACTTAACATACCTTTTCTAGTCCATAATGATCAGCATCCAAGTCTGCTCGAGCTTTGCTTATGTTACAAGTTTCTTTAACAGACTTGGACCAGGGAAGTTCGACTAGTAGCTCAAGATAATTCCTAGTCATGGAATATTCTGGAATGTGTGGGGCCATTTGCTTGAAGCGACCAAGCTCCTTCAATGCTACCTGTGTTGAAAGTGTTATGTTCACATTTAATGCGAAAACAGTTTTACTTCTATTCTTATCATAAAACTCAGGATCTAAATTTAACGAGGCTTATATGAGTAATTAACTACATATTTCAATCAACTGGAAAGATAGTTTTTTTCTTTAAGCTGCCCTAATGGAAGCACTGAAGAAGAGATGCTGGCTGGTACCTTCATTCCTTTTTGTTTTATCAGCTTCATTTCTTAACAAGGAAAGCATTAGGTTTAATAATCTTATCATTATAGTATTCAGCAAACAACAGTAAGGGATATCAAACAGAGCTGTAATTTCTTAACTCTATGTGCTAACCCTTCCTTCCAGCAAAATGGTAGGAGCAATATATAGCAGTGGTAGGTAGGAACATTTGGTAGGAGCTTTAGGTAGAACAATTAGGTAGAAGTAATCGATAAAAACATTGGGTGGGAGCATTAGCTTGAGGTAGTCAGTAAGAAAATTAGGTAGGAGCCTCTACAAACACTGCTAGACTTGCCCTCTGTCAGTGGTATGTTACGTGTGATGCACTATGGGCTAAAAAGCAGCACTGAAGTTCATAAGTTATGTAGTCTCTATTGCCGTAGCCACCCCCTTGAGGGGGTTCCAGAAGGGAACAAGCATCAGAGACATAGACAGATAGATTTCTTAACTCATATACCTTGAAAAATAGCTTAAAGTCTTGTAGCTAAGAGGGTATAATGGAGAATTATTTCCGATAAACTCTGGCATGTTAACTTCCCAGACTCCCTAATCTTGTCTACCTTAAAGACAGCTCTTTCAAAGAAAAGGAATGAAAGGAATGGAAAACACTCTGAAGGATTATAACTTACTCAGCCAAAAGACTGGGGCAACTTAAATTGTCCATGGCATACAGTTAATCATATGAATCATTCATATTTATTTATTTTTTTTTTCATTTTGCTTTGTCGCTGTCTCCCGCATCAGCGAGATAGCGCAAGGAAACAGATGAAAGAATGGCCCAACCTGCCCACATACACATGTATATACACACACGTCCTTCACGCAAATATACATACCTATACATCTCAATGTACACACATATATACACACACAGACATATACATATATACACATGTACATAATTCATACTGTCTGCCTTTATTTGTTCCCACCGCCACCTCGCCACACATGGAATAACAACCCCCTCCCCCTCATGTGTGCGAGGTAGCGGTAGGAAAAGACACCAAAGGCCCCATTCGTTCACACTCAGTCTCTAGCTGTCATGTAATAATGCACCGAAACCACAGCTCCCTTTCCACATCCAGGCCCCACAAAACTTTCCATGGTTTACCCCAGATGCTTCACATACCCTGGTTCAATCCATTGACAGCACGTCGACCCCGGTATACATCGTTCCAATTCACTCTATTCCTTGCACGCCTTTCACCCTCCTTCATGTTCAGGCCCCGATCACTCAAAATCTTTTTCACTCCATCTTTCCACCTCCAATTTGGTCTCCCACTTCTCCTCGTTCCCTCCATCTCTGACACATATATTCTCTTGGTCAATCTTTCCTCACTCATTCTCTCCATGTGCCCAAACCATTTCAAAACACCCTCTTCTGCTCTATCAACCACACTCTTTTTATTCCCACACATCTCTCTTACCCTTACATTACTTACTCGATCAAACCACCTCACACCACATACTGTCCTCAAGCATCTCATTTCCAGCGCATCCACCCTCCTGCACACAACTCTATCCATAGCCCACGCCTCGCAACCATACAACATTGTTGGAACCACTATTCCTTCAAACATACCCATTTTTGCTTTCCGAGATAATGTTCTCGACTTCCAAACATTCTTCAAGGCTCCAAGAATTTTCGCCCCCTCCCCACCCTATGATTCACTTCCGCTTCCATGGTTCCATCTGCTGCCAGATCCACTCCCAGATATCTAAAACACTTTACTTCCTCCAGTTTTTCTCCATTCAAACTTACCTCCCAATTGACTTGACCCTCAACCCTACTGTACCTAATAACCTTGCTCTTATTCACATTTACTCTTAACTTTCTTCTTTCACACACTTTACCAAACTCAGTCACCAGCTTCTGCAGTTTCTTATATGTATCAGCCACCAGCGCTGTATCATCAGCAAACAACAACTGACTCACTTCCCAAGCTCTCTCATCCACAACAGACTGCATACTTGCCCCTCTTTCCAAAACTCTTGCATTCACCTCCCTAACAACCCCATCCATAAACAAATCAAACAACCATGGAGACATCACACACCCCTGCCACAAACCTCCATTCACTGAGAAACAATCACTTTCCTCTCTTCCTACACGTACACATGCCTTACATCCTCGATAAAAACTTTTCACTGCTTCTAACAACTTGCCTCCCACACCATATATTCTTAAAACCTTCCACAGAGCATCTCTATCTACTCTATCATATGCCTTCTCCAGATCCATAAATGCTACATACAAATCCATTTGCTTTTCTAAGTATTTCTCACATACATTCTTCAAAGCAAACACCTGATCCACACATCCTCTATCACTTCTGAAACCACACTGCTCTTCCCCAATCTGATGCTCTGTACATGCCTTCACCCTCTCAATCAATACCCTCCCATATAATTTACCAGGAATACTCAACAAACTTATACCTCTGTAATTTGAGCACTCACTTTTACCCCCTTTGCCTTTGTACAATGGCACTATGCAAGCATTCCGCCAATCCTCAGGCACCTCACAATGAATCATACATATATTAAATAACCTTACCAACCAGTCAACAATACAGTTACCCCCTTTTTTAATAAAATCCACTGCAATACCATCCAAACCTGCTGCCTTGCCGGCTTTCATCTTCCATAAAGCTTTTACTACCTCTTCTCTATTTACCAAATCATTTTCCCTAACCCTTTCACTTTGCACACCACCTCGACCAAAACCCCCTATATCTGCCACTCTATCATCAAACACATTCAACAAACCTTCTAAATACTCACTCCATCTCCTTCTCACATCACCACTACTTGTTATGACCTCCCCATTAGCCCCCTTCACTGAAGTTCCCATTTGCTCCCTTGTGTTACACACTTTATTTACCTCCTTCCAAAACATCTTTTTATTCTCCCTGAAATTTAATGATACTCTCTCACCCCAACCCTCATTTGCCCTCTTTTTCACCTCTTGCACCTTTCTCTTGACCTCCTGCCTCTTTCTTTTATACCTCTCCCACTCATTTGCATTTTTTCCCTGCAAAAATCATCCAAATGACTCTCTCTTCTCTTTCACCAATAATCTTACTTCTTCATTCCACCACTCACTACCTTTTCTAATCAACCCACCTCCCACGCTTCTCATGCCACAAGCATCTTTTGCGCAAGCCATCACTGCTTCCCTAAATACATTCCATTCCTCCCCCACTCCCCTTACCTCCTTTGTTCTCACCTTTTTCCATTCTGTATAATTCATAACTATCCAAATATCAGTACTATACATAATCTAATTAACAAGGTCATATTCAAAATTATAACAAAGATCAAAGAATTAAATTGTGGTAGCTGTACAATTATCATAATATCACTTAAGCAAAATATGGTACTCAATTAGAATATTGCACTTACCTTTCGAGCTTCTTCGGGCATGTTTGCTGCCTTGATCTTCGTCTCCAGTTCAGCTACATCATTCTCCCCATCATCCAAAGAGTCAGGATCTGGAGATATATTTCGGCTGCCTCGACTCAAGTGCACAATTTGGTTGTCTCTGTTACCCTCTACCTCACCCCCAGCCTCTCGTACATCCTGTATTAGAATACCAATAGTTACTAAATATATGCCACACAGTAAAAGTAACTGTTGAAATCTAATGGAAAAGCATTCTAACACTATATCTTAATACATTAGCCTATTATTCATAAAAAAATGAAGGCCACCATAAGCATCAATTACCAAATAAATTTGCTCATTAACTATACACAACCCCCAACAATGGTTATAAAGTGTTCAAACAGAAAAACAGTTTTGACTTTTCTTCTATATTTCATAAAAAAAGACACTATTTTCCCCTCTTAAATAACAGTGGTTCAGTATGTAAAGGCTGTGATAGAAATGTAAAGGCTGTGATAGAAATCAAAGTTTTAAATAAGGTATTTAGCATCAAGTTACAAGTATAATGCATGGGGAATACTGAAGGGAAATATCTCAGAGGCTGACTTCACATAGATTCACTTCAGTGCCTCACATACACATATGCAATATCAGGTATAAAAACAGAATTAGCTTCAAACAAACAATAATAACATAACTGTAAATGGTAACATCATATATAATACTCCTGGTGACATGCATTTAACCTAAACGAATGCATATCTTTTCATCACCATCTAAGCAAATTTACACTAAACACAACTGGCCACATTATGTTAACAAACAAGTACCAACACAAACAATGAAGTTTATCTTTTAATACATGTTCTTCATGTTCTGTGTTAGCAAGATAATGCCAGGAACACAAGAAAAAATGGCTTCATTCGCTCACATCCACTGACAATGTTAATACTTGAGTGTATCTATTATAATGCAACATTTTTTTCTTATACATATTCATAGCCCTATGGGTATATGAAAGAGGATTAAATTGCTATTTCATGTCAGAAATTATGCTGTATCCACAAGGATTCACTCTTTTAGGCACCATAGTACTTATGAGGCTATCCCATATTTGTTCACTGGATCCAGCATTCATGATGCAACCCACTCATGCATACGACATAATGGTGGGGAGGTGAGGTAGTACCAAACGACCCTCATCTTACTTTGTTAACTTGCCTATACTTGTGCACTACATGCCTTTTGACTAACAATGACATCTGCTTACAGTGAATTCACCTTTGCTTTTCAGCCTTTAGAGATGTCATATTGATAAAGAGAGACCTCAATTAGCAATGGGGATGTGTTCCAGGTCAAAGATCTCAAACCAAAATAAGCTCTAAATGGGACAGTTATAACAGAGGACAACACATCAGTTAAAGGCATTCTTTTCTTCCTCTACAGAAGATAGTTCACATTCTTACCTCAGTATCTGTGAGAAAACAGATTTTTCTGTGATTTCATATTTAGAGTTTATAATGTCTGAGTAAACACCAAGTCAAGGATAACTGCCAGACTGTTTGTATCATCTATAAATTATACATCCCTGTCTTCCCTAATTTTTTGACATCAGTTGAACCAAATCTTCCTCTTATGTAACTGCTACTTTCTCCTGCAATTTTTCAGCATGCTCTGTTGAACTAACTCACTCTTATGCTAACACCTCTCTCTCTCTCTCCTTCCATCAGTACCCTTTTTCCGACTCCATCATAGATTTTGCAGAATCTCTCGAAAGATCATTCCATACTCTGACTGGAATTCCAATTTGTAGTCCAATTACTAAAATTTGCTTTGCTCTGTCCTATTACAACTTTTGTAACTTCTGAAGTTTGGTTTCCAATGGTTTCATGGTTATTTCTTCATGGTTATTTCTTCAAATATTGCTTTTGAAATTTGAGTGTGGCTTGACTGCTTTTTCTTTTCTGATGTTTCTTATACCCTTTTAATGATATCTTGGAAGTTTCTAACTATCTAATTTTTCCTGTTATCAACTGGTGATCATTCTCATCCACACAGCCATTTACACAATTCATCAATAGTTTCTAAAAAGCTGAAATTCAGTTTACAAAAAGTCCTTACAAATATACAGAACATGTAAACAGTAAAAGACTACAAAATGACCTTGAGTCTTTGAATGTGCCGCAGGAGAAGTGGGAGGGTGACTCTAATTCGTGTTGCAATGTCAACTGCATCTAAAACCCGCAATCTTTCAGGAAGAGTGGCCTTCACCAGTGCTGCAACAACATCTGCAAGTTGACGACTTGGAACTCGCTCTATCAAATTCTGCAACAGGTCAGAAAATAAAAGTCTGCAGAATAATGTAAACTGATAAATACATACATCACATCATCTCCCTGATGATTCTTGAGAACTCAGGCTATGAAAAATGCTCTGTAATGAACTTCCTGCACCCTCATTTTCAGTCAAATATGTGAATACAAAACAAATCAGTAAGACTGAAAAGTAAACGGAAATATAAAGATGGCTTGTTCTTTTTAACAATCACTACTCTAAAGCTCTTCCTCTAGTTCCTGCAGCTTCCATGCTGTCATAGTGCAAAACTCCAACATGCAACATGCATTTCCGGTAACATTCAAACTTATTTCTTTTTGGACACTAAATTTCCATTTATAGTAATACTCATATCTAATGAAATGATATTAATGCACATCATAAGAAACCAATACGTTATAATGCATCCATGATTACTCTAGTTTGGTGTACATTAATACAGTAAACTTTTTCAATTAGATCTAATACCTGGGCTTGTACTGGGAAACCTAGCCATTCAAATCAGGTACACTTGAGAAGTATAAACAAATAAGCTCTCATTGATATACATGTTAATTAACATGACGAAAGTACATTTTGAAGTTGGAAGACAATGAAAACGAATAATAGGAGGAGGAGGCATTGGAAAGTGAAATGCAGTTAAGAGGAATCATCAGAATGAGTTAGAGGGTTAGAAGATGAAGAGAGCAATCATATATGGAGAAAAGAAAGTGAGTTGGCAGTAGGACAGAATCCTGCGGAAAAACACTGATGAAGGATAAGATGAAGTCAGTCCAATTATCACTGTAGTGGAATAGTCAGAGAGGAATCTATGTATGAAGAAAGAGAGAAAAGGTAGGAAGCTTAGAAAACAGACTTACATCTCATCATCATATGCTTTGGAGATCTCAAGGGTCATGAAAAAACCTTCACCAAAATCCATTAGAGCTGAGGACCAGATGTGAGTCACATATGAGAAAAGGTCACAAATAAACCTAGAAATGTGAAATCCATATTGGTGATCTGAATCCTGTTTCCTTTTTGTAAGTGGTATTCTACTGGGAGTTTCAAAGACTCCAGAGACAAAAGTGAGAATAAAGAGGCAATAGTTGGAAAGGTTAAACCTATCTCCTTTTCTAGGAATGGGCTTCACCACAGTATCCTTCCAAGAGGAAGGAAAAGTCTGTTTTTAGACAGAGGCAAAAAGGTGAGCAATGAACAAAATGAGCCTAAAAATGCACACTCCCTTAAGACTGGAGGAGGCATGCCATCTGGGCCAGGCCTTGATGAGGCATACCACCTGGGCCTTATAACATACATAAGAGCTAGGAATGCACTTAGAAGACTGTGTGAGGAAAGTAAGAGAGATGGCAAAGGTTTAGTGTGAGAATGCACAATCATCCAAAGCTGAAAGAGAGGAAAATAAGTTACAGTAAAATCTCTAATTTTTAGAAATGCTCAGGGAATCAGCCATTTTGGATAACGGTAATTTCCGATCATTCGATGTTTTAATGTTAAATAATTCAGAAATTGTAACATGCCCATCCCTTGATTTATGAAGGAGTTATGATCCGTGAAAACCTTGCAGAAAGAGAAATTGCATATAATGAAACAATAAACATATAAAGAAAAATGTAAGAATCTGCTTCATAGTCAGCATTGATGGATTCTCCTGTAACCTTTACGTTATGGAGCTTCTGATATCAAATAAACATCTAGCCACTCTTCACTTGCTTGAAATGGCCCTGGTTCAGCTACATTGTCTTCTTTACATAAATGCTCATAACTTTTCAGAATTTTAGACCTGAGCTGAAGGTCACTCAGACTGCTTTTCTTATTTAATTAATGCTCTAAGCATAACAAAAGAATTTTTGCCATAAGTGGATTTCTAACCCTTGTGGTTACCTTCATAGACAGTGGAGCAGAGTGAACCATAATACCTCAAATTTTCTCTGAATTCTTTTCGTTATGGATTGCAGATTCAACGGGTAGTATGAACGTCCAAGTACTGAAACTCACTCACCAGCATTAGCACATTGTTACATTCTTAGCTTCATTTCCAAGGTTGAAGAAGTTCTCTTCAATTTAACTGCTGGTTCTTGGATGGGAAAAGATGTTGCTGAACATTTGGATGCCATATTAATAAACACAAACAAAGTGGGTACCACAAAAATAACAGTAAGTATGCCTAAACTGCACCAAATAGCACAGATCTAAACACATTGATGGTAACTGCAAGACTGACCCACATGTGGAAACATGGCACTCTCCACCCAGGAACTAAGCTTACTCCATCTGCCAACACCCATTGAAGTTTTGGCACCCTTTATACAGTGCTGATGCTCTCTCACCAGTGTAAATGCAATGCAAGATTTATAGCCTTGCTTCTATAGTTAGAAAGGTTCTCCTCCACTTAACTGGTTCTAGGGTAGATGTTGCTGGACATTTGGTTGCCATATTAAGAATCATAAACACAGCAGGTTGCAGGAAAACCACATTAGCAGGTATACCCAAAATGCACAAGTAGCACAGATCTGCACATACTGTTGGTAACTTCGAGACTGACCCACTGGCAGGAATGTAGTGTGCTCAACTTTGGACCCATGAATACTCAGCACACCAACCCTCACTGAAGTTTTGAAGCTCTCTCTACTGCACACACCCAAATGATAGTAAATTTTACCGCATAGAAAATAAGGACTGGCAGAATTTGCATAAAATGATCCTGCACAAAGCTAGGACTGTTTTTTTTTTCAAACCAGCTCAGTTTCCCATTTTTGCAAGGTATTTACCTACTTGCAAAATTTTTCTGAGAGAAAATAAGAACACATGTAAGAAAATAAGCACTACTAAATGCCTTGATCTGCTTCTTGGTGATGTCAATGCTAAAATCCTTCATAAGTGCTGGCTTGAATTGCTGTTAGCCATTTATGCAAGGCATAAATGGCTTCAAGTACCTATCAGGCAATTGCTAACAAAGTTTAATGGGGTCCACTGTCTATAACAGTACTCCAAGGTGCACAAAATATACACATATGCATGACCAGCCCACAACACTGCATCAAAAAACATTTGGGAGATGGTAAAAAAAACAAAAAACCTTAGGTGGTGAGTACACTATTCACTAAAGCATGTTTTGCACACTATTTGAAATACTTATTTGGATCTTTTTTCATTTTTGGAATTTCTTTGGATAACTGGGGATTGTCAACCCAAACTGAAAAACATATGAGCATTTTGTTGTCTCAAAATACAGCTAACACAGGTTCTACTGTAGCTGAAAGTGCCATTTTTATTGGTCATACACTGATCATGTTGGAAAAGAGGAGGAAAACTTGAATTACAGAAGTTTCTGGAGACGCATTTGGTTAAGGACTAAGTACTGTCTTTGAAACCACTGATTCATAAGTTAGTATAGCTACTGCGTTTCACTAAATCCTACTGCAAATCCTTCTCCCTTTAACATCCTCATTTAATTGTAAATACCTTTGCCCTACTTAACTTTTCATGATGTTTCTAACTTATTCCATCTCCATCAATTTTCTTGGTCAGTTTTTGGTTGATAAGACTGCTAGGATGATGTTTTCACATACAAAGCTTAGGTACATAACTATCAAAAAAAAATCTAAACACTACAATTAAAAAAGAAAATAGAAAGAAAATCAATTTTGCACGGACTGAGCATTTTTCATTAATAACTGCCAACAAGCTAAGAAGAGATAAATTACAGATATGTCACTAATACACATCTATCTCTTTACTGAAGTAGTAAGCAACATGCAGTGAAAAGCCTACCTTTATCTTAGCAACTGATGGGATTGAGACATCTAGCAAACTGATAAGCTTCTGAGCAGCTTGCTTAAACTCTGAAGCCAACTCTCCAAGTTGTGAATCCTCTGAAAAGTCAATAACACTGAAAAATAAAATCTAACCAAGAACAAAGATGATAACTGGAACAAGACAGCTGAGTGACAGGAAAACGTTAAAGGCCATAAATTTGACAACTATGGAAGAGAGAAAAGTAAATGTTTCTAAATCAAGCAGAAAATGTTGACAGCGCATAGCTCTTTGAAAGATGGCCAGAAGAATGACCAAGATCAAAGCAGGAACCTAGGCAAGATTCTTTATACATAAAAAGCAATTCAACATCATCTGAGTTGTTGGTGAATGGAATACACTCAATGATCAAACCATGAATAGAGATAGTGTACTGAGAAGATTGAATATCTGCATGAGAGCAAAGAAAATTCAAGAAATGGGGCCCCCACAAGTGCAGAACTAACTCCCAATACTGTACTGTACAAACAGGTAATTCAGTAATGAACTAATAATCATTACATCTTTCCAAAATCTGCACAACATTATCTTTACTGTATACTGTAAATATTTTGCAATTCTTCCTCCCAATAATAAAATAATCACTTGATTATGGTATTTGCATTTGCAAGTAACATTAAAGTTTTATTTCAAGGTAAACATCAAATAGATACAGTATAAAAAGTCTGTAACTACCAGTGGTTTATTTGGGTTTGAAAACAGACTATGTGAGCAACTCACTTTCATTATCAATATCTTTTATGTCATCCAGCTGTGTTACTGCTGCCACAGGATATGGATGTTCTTGGATGATGGACACTAACTTGAACCGGCAAATCCCTGTTACTAGTAGGGTATAAGAGGGCCGTGGCCAATTGGTCCCAGTTACTTGAATCACTACCCCAGCAGTTCCAATTTCATGAAGAGCATTCTGCACCCCTTCCTGCAAGAATAAACCAAATTACTTTAAAATGAACATTTGTCCCAACTGCAAATGAATGCATAGATTTTAAGTTTTATGGAATACTGCATTTCACTTTTTGGTTGAGGGACTTTAATAAACTATATAAAAGAATTGTGCCTTTTGAATCCTGCCAATCCTAAACCTGTCCACTTGAAGCTTGGCTGTATCTTCTCTGTCTTCACTATTTCGATACTAAATCTCACCGATTTCTTTACAAGCTAGACACCACCAATTCTTCACATGAACTCCTTAGGTATTCACTTCCCTAGAGTGACTTTCCAGTCTTGAATACTCAGACAGGACAAGGTAAAAATTTTCATTTTTTTAGACACTGACCCTTGTGCCTTCATATATGAACACATACACATGTCAATTAGTGTTGAAAAGCACCCTTGATGGATTAAGTTTATAACTTTACCTATTTTACTCTACTTATAGTGCTTTAATGCCAAAATCAACAATAATTCAATTAATGTTCCTTTTTATAGGAATGCAAGCTCATAAAAGGCATAGTCTGTAATTTTTTTGGGGGTATCTAATCACTTGTTAATGAAAGGCTGACACAGTATTTTTTTGAATTTTCTTCACATACCTGTAAACTGATCAACAATAGCATATTCACAACTGAGGAACTGACCCTTCTCCAATTGTAAAATAGTACCATCCTAAACAAGGAGGAAACAGAGGAAGAACATGACAATAAAAAATAAAAAATACAGCATTAGTAGGTCAATATTAATAATAATAATAAAATTGGAGGTGGAAAGATGGAGTGAAAAAGATTTTGAGTGATCGGGGCCTGAACATGCAGGAGGGTGAAAGGCGGGCAAGGAATAGAGTGAATTGGATCGATGTGGTATACTGGGGTAGACGTGCTGTCAATGGATTGAATCAGGGCATGTGAAGCGTCTGGGGTAAACCATGGAGAGTTCTGTGGGGCCTGGATGTGGAAAGGGAGCTGTGGTTTCGGTGCATTATTACATGACAGCTAGAGACTGAGTGTGAACGAATGGGGCCTTTGTTGTCTTTTCCTAGCGCTACCTCGCACACATGAGGGGGGAGGGGGATGTTATTCCATGTGTGGTGAGGTGGCGATGGAAATGGATAAAGGCAGTGTGAATTGTGCGCATGTGTATATATGTATGTGTCTGTGTGTGTATATATATATGTGTACACTGAGATGTATGGGTATGTATATTTGCGTGTGTGGACGTGTATGTATATACATGTGTATGGGGATGGGTTGGGCCATTTCTTTCGTCTGTTTCCTTGTGCTACCTCGCAAATGCGGGAGACAGCGACAAAGCAAAATAAATATAAATAAATAAAAATAATAATAATAAAATCAATAATGATAATATTAATAAAAATAATGATAACAATAATAATAATAATAATAATAATAATAATAATAATAATAACAATTATATTATTTCATTCATTCTTTTTTCCCATTTCCCACATTAATGCAGAGGCATCAAGAACTGATAAAGAATGACCTCATTTGCTCATACGTATTTTCTTGCTGACATAACAATAATAACAATAATAATAATAATATAGGGACATACATAAGTATGTGGGTGACTGGGGTAAACGTTAAGTGGGCAATACTGCATTATGTCCTTACTAACAGTGTATTAAAGGGAGACATTTCGTGTAAATGTACTGAAAAGGGGAGCTGGTGGGATATATAATCACTTCTTGATGGATCTGAGGATTAGTGTTTCTAGAGGAAATGATATCGGAGGGAAGAATGGTGGTGAAGGAGAGAGAGATATTAGAGAAGCTTGTGTGAAGAAATACCATGAGAGACTAGGTGAAAAATGGCAAATGGTGAGAGTAAATGAAACTAGGGGAGTTGGCAAGGGAGGCATTATGGGAAGCAATGCATACATATGCAAGAGGAGAGTGTGGCACACAGAATGTGGGATGCAGGCATGTGAGAAAGGGTGGTGAATAGTGGGATAAACAATTATGTTGGTAGTGAAAGGAAAGAGAGAGGTTTAAGGGTGTAATCTATAAGGAAGAAGTGCGAGTGATTGGGAGAAGTACAAGAGAATGCAGCTATTGGTCAAGAGGAAGGCATAAGGGGCTGAACAATAGGGAAAATGAGAGTTAGTGTTGCCAAGTACCAGCAAATTTCAGGAAGAATAAGAAAATATGTTGGAAGGAAACTAGAATGCTTATCTAATGCAATATCAGAAGACTATGAAACATACATAGAGTGACTACAGAAACATCAAAAAGATCAGACTCATGGTTGAAGCCAATACTAGATACAGCTAAGCCAAAGGAACACCCATCGAGAAAATTAACATTATAAAACAAACAAGATATGTAGAGAACAGAGGAGCAGCAGTTGAGAGAAACATTATTATCCAACATACAGAATCTTTTTGTAGGTCCTTTCTGTAATGTGATTTAAGATTTCCCACGAAAAAATGATTTGGCTGTATTCTTAATACACATGTGAACTTGTTTCTGTAGAGTCATTCTGTCCCCAGGGACAGATGGTGGGATTAAAAATGTGAAATCTTCATTAGGATTTGGACTGGCATACCTTATTTTTGCATCTTAACTTCATAATTTTATCCCTGGGGATAGGGGAGAAAGAATACTTCCCACGTATTCCCTGCATGTCTAGAAGGTGACTAAAAGGGGAGGGAGTGGGGGCTGGAAATCCTCCCCTCCAGCTTTTACTTTCTTGAAAGAAGGAACAGAGAAGGAGGCCATGTACGGATATTTCCCTCTAAGGCTCAGTCCTCTGTTCTTAACGCTACCTCGCTAACGCAAGAAATGGCGAATACGTATAAGAAAAAAAGATCATACAGAAACTAAATGACTTCCAGCATATCTTTCTTTTCTAGCTTATTTTATATATTTTCACTTAGAAACAGTTTACTCTACCTCCAAAACTTCCCATCCCAGGACTATGGGATTAGTGCACTGAGCCAGGATTATTAAATACAGTTATTCATATACTCACTCTGTCTGGTTCCTTGGTGACAATGCCAATGACAGTACTGGCCAACCTACTCCCTGATGTCAGGCGAGATCTGACCAGGTTAATGCTAGAAAAAAAAAAAAACATCAAATACATATACACAGACTATTATCAAATATTAGTAGCAACACACTAAAAGCTGTCAAACATAAAGAATTTCATGAGGATTACCTTACATATGATTACATGTACATTTAGTTATCTATACAAACATTCAGCAGATCAACCATAATCTCCTCAGCAATGTTAGTGAAGTATTTCCGATATCCTATCTATCTACAAATACCTCTGATGCCTGTTTTCTCATGAAACTCCCTTAAGGGGGTGGCCACAGTAAAAGTCTCCATAGATAGTGAACTCCACTGCCACTTCTTAGCCCTTAAACATGCCACTCTAATGCACTGTTTGCAGAGGCTCCTACTTAATGTTTCAATCAACTACTTCTACCTAATGTGTCTACCTAATGTTCCAGCATACTATTTCTACCTAATGCTCCTGCTTATATTCCTACCTGCTACTTCTAATTAATGTTTCTCCCTAAAGTTCCTGCCTAAATGTTCCTACCTACTTCTGTCTATTACTCATACTATTTTGCCAAAATGCAGGTTTAGTGCAGAGCACTTCCTGCAGGTAAATCTAGAGTTACAAAGAACGAGCCATGCAATCTAATTCTTGTCAAGTTTTATGTGTGACAAGGGGAGATTATGTGTTAGTGGACAGAATGACAATAGCTCACATGTAGGTGAGGCATGATGAACAGACAGCTACCTGGGTCAGAAGAGTGCAACTTAACAATCAATGAAGTGCTGGTTCACTATGCAGTCATCACTAACTATCCTGATACCCATGAGGGTAGTATTGTTATCATATCTCCCTGGTCGTTGACTGACTGCCATCTACAACCTACCATCTTGATATACTCCTGTCTACATTCATATCAACTTAAGGTAATTTTCCTTATCCCATATTTTCCTGCTTCATCAAAATTGTATATTTCATGGAAACAATTTGTAAAATTGGGAAACTCTTAATTCTCTAAGAGTGTTCTGCTATATCAAACACACCATTTGTCATGATTTTTCTAAATAGTAGTTTAGTGATGCAAAAAAAAAAAAAAATGTACTCATATAAAAGAAAATCATCAGCAAAGCAAAACCTTTCTTTCCATCTCTAAAAATTATATAAACTAGGTTTCTTGACTTGATACTCTTATGTAGCTAGGTTTCTTGACTTGATACTCTTATGTAGCTAGGTTTCTTGGCTTGGTATTTTGTGTCTCTTATTACTTCAGGTACTTGCAAAAAAAAAAAAAAGAAAATACCAACCCAAGGAACTTGACCTAACGTTTCATACTTCAAATGATGACTGCAGGCACAATTCCACCAACTACATGAATTCATCTTTATGATTCTCGTCACAACTGATACGTTATTGTCCAAGCGTCACTAAACTTAATCATCTGATATCCGTAAAAATACTCCAGCAAATCATGCTACTAAGCCAATATGAAATTCCCTCAGTAAGTTTCTAGTTATCTCTTGGTCGGGTGCGATTCCTGCATTCGCACGTTATCAAGTTTGCGTAATGGTAACCACTGCACACATGAACAGAACAACTAACTTTTTCACCGTTGACACTGGTATCCTGATGGTCGATCCTGGAAGCAAGACACCATCAGCAACTATCAAAAGAGGCAATTTCTTAGGGATGGTAATGTGCGTAGGTGCCATGTTTATGTGTAAATCAGCTGGCCACGAGACAGCTGATTCACACCAACTCTGCCGCGTCCGGTATCTGGCCGTAGCTTCGACTTTGTTTCATAATTTCTGCGAGTTGTTACAGAGTGACAGTAAGTTTCCTTCAATCATATTTTTATAAAAATATACCAAGAAAAAACTAAAAATATATGTACCAAAACTATTAGTATATTCATTAAGAATTATGTATCTGAGTGTATACATATGTAATTCAAGCCACGTTCGAAAATCGAAAGCAGAGAAACATTTCAAAAATACACAAAAATCTAATAAAAGAATGGAAGCTACAAAAGAAAACAGAAAAAAGACGTGGGCAGATAAAACAATATATACAGGGTCCCCCAAAAATGAACTCACTTTTTGATACCCTTTAACTGATTTTTTTCAGATCTGAAAAAAGAAAAAAATTCAGTTACAGGGTGTCAAAAAGAGTACATTTTTTTTGGGACATCCTGTCCATCTAAGCGGTGGCCACGTCAAGTGCTTACTAATGGTTTCAGTCTTGTTTCTTGTGGATTATTCAGTCATCTTTACATATTCTACAGATAGTTTCGCCAATTCTTAGTGACAATAATGTAATTTCCCAATGACCAAGAGATATAAACCAATACAAATATGACGAACAATGATAGTTTTACACAGGGCAACTCCACGCTCAGAGAATACACGAAGATATGAAACAATTTAGATATAATTTCAGTGGATTATCTCAGGATGATACAGGACTAGGAGGTATAGCTATCAATGAACAAAACTGAAATAATTCAACGAGATCTTGATAAATCAGCAGAATGCTCAGATAAATGGTAATAGAATTTAAAGTTGAAAATGTGAAATATTTTGGAGATGAGAATGCATGACAATCGCTCGGAAATCCGTAGTCCACAATAAATGAAGAAAATTCGGTCATTTAAGCAAACGAATGAACTTCCAAACTGAGACAAACTAGAAGTGAAAGTTGTGTGTGATGTCGGTGTTATGCCGGTGACATGGTCATATCTACAACTAGAGAACCCAAACAAGAGATTCTAAAATACGAGGTTATCCAGAAAAGGTTTGCTTCCTTCAGCACTCTGGAAAAGAATTTCTAAAAGAAAATGATAAACTTTATCTATGTAACACAGAAAATATAAAAAGTGGCAAAAACTAATTAAGGTTGAGAATTAGGCTTCGTTATCGTGCCTCCAAAAAAATCCTGTTTGATATGAAATGGGAAGGACACGTACAAATGGGAAGGACACGTACAAATGGGAAGGACACGTACAAAGGGTACGAGACTTAGGTTACGAGGAAGAACGATCTCTAAAGATGCGTCCAGGACCTGAGGAAGCAGGAAGGGGAACCTGACAGCGAATGCTGGACGTATCTCGCTGGCTCACGTAATGGATGGGAAGGATATTTTTCCAACGATTCTCCTTGCCGCTTAGGAGTTTGATATTCCACGTAAGGAATAAACATAAAAGAAGTGATGATTAGTGCACCAGTCTCTGTCAGCTTATAAATGTTAATAATCTCTCCTGTCACACGAATACTTTAAAACTGAATATATTGTTTTATTTCATATCCATAATTCTCGTAACTCTTACAGCCTAATCAAGTCTTCAGACTAGAAAAGAAGAAACCTGAAATTATGTAAAGTCTTACGAATGCCCTAAGTGGTTTTTATATAAACCTTGTTTATTATCCGTCCACATGTTCGCCATTTCCCGCGTTAGTAAGGTAACGCCAGGAACACGAAGAGAAATAGCCACAGTCGCTTACATCCAGTCTGTGGCTGCAATGTTCGATACACACACACCAGAGACTTGTGTTCACGACCAGCCTCAACAGACCTTTCCGTAGTCTCCCCAGACCGCTTCATATTCCTAGGTTTAGCCCCCACTAACAAAACGTCGTTCCCTGTATATCACATATCTCCGATTTGTTTTATCAATTGCATGCCCTACATCTTCCTCTATGTTCAACCAACAGTGATACAGTACACAATTTTCGTCCTCTCCATCATACAGAATAACCCTCTCCCTCAGCAACAATGAATCATCGCAACATCTAACAGAAATATTCGGACTTTTCCAGTTTCTATGCAAGACAGCAATACACAGACGACAACATAATGCCATTGGCCTCATACAGATTTCTTCTGTCTCACTGGGACCCAGACCCATCATATACTTCTATAACAAGATATAAGATATAACAAAACTGACAGGCAGTATAAAACTATGACAAACTGCAGCACTAGACACACCATCACCTACAGACACTAGAGTTAAACTCACCAAGGTATATAAACTGGACTATTGGGGAATCGAATACCTTAATCCTAAAAGAAACTACGGCTTCAGCTAATTATAGAGCAACAGTGTTATGACTCCGTAGTGAGCCTGTCTAATCACCTGTAGCTCGAATTAAAAGACAAATATAAAAAAGAATTTATCAAAACCAGCTCGTTCTGACATCCTAGTTCATGACCGCACACACCAACACGGGTGAAATTACCGAGTACATTTGTAAGTAATGAAGTCATGACGGTCAAATCTCCAGCTTCCTACATCACACCCGTGGAATAAATGATACACGAAATTTACAGCGTACACGAGAATGAAAAGATGAAATACCGCACTTCTGCATCACAAGAGTCATTTAACCATTAGAGGAGGATGATTTACTCCGCTCTCATTCACCTGTTGCCTGGCTACGGAGATAGATGAATTCCACCGAAGATTATTGAGTCAGTCATTGTGAGGGAGACGAGGTAAACTGCGCCAGAGTGGCTGAACGCGCCCCACTGTGGCTTAAGCTCTCCACAAGCAAACCCACTGGTCCCAGACAAAACACTGCCCCCTCCACGTAAACACTAGAGACGAAAAAAGCGAGACACCAAGACGATAACGAACAGCTATGGTAAGGTTATCTCGCGAGGTGAAGCGGCCTCTGTCTCGCAAATTTCGGGGTGAAACTTTAAACGCCACTGGGTTAAGATGGAAGGGTAGAGTAATTGCCGATCAGATGATGTTCCTCGTCGCAGTGATGAACAGTTCAGTGTTGAGACTTACATAAGCAAAATATAAAGTCCTACTTCTGATAATGGGGTATAAGTGCGAGTCTAAACTATTCCTGTGTTCTGAGATAATATATAAAGAGAGGTTCTTCTGGGGGGAGCGCTGAGCAGACAACTGTCCCTCTCTCTCCAGGCATTCCCTTCCCTCCTCCGCCTAGCTACTCGAGTCTTTTCAAGGTCAACTCCTCACCTTCTGAATAAAATCTAATTCATGTAATTAACTGATGCAACAGCACACTTTAACTCCCTGGTTTCCACAAAGACTGGTTCTACAACTGAATTGGGACAGTTATGAGTAATATTGGAGACGTAATTACGCGAGTGCCAGATACGCTGATAAACTAATTAGAGGTTTCGGAAAGTTGACCAATGTCTTTCCCAGAGCAGAGGGCAGGAAGGGAAAGTGGGCCAGTGGTCCTCCCCCTAAGGACGCGTCCTAAACCCAGGGCGGTACAAAGCCTACGACGAGATTTTGCCACTAAGCAGGTCCGGCGCGTAGCGCCCACCACAGTACACCCACTGTCATGCCTTCCTCCGTAATTAAGTTGAGAGATAATGGGTTTGTTATGGTTCTTCTATCTTTATATTTTCCCGCCAACAATCAACACACAGCAACACTCCCTCACTTCTGGACCGACTGACTTGAACCTTATGAGTCATGTAGTGTACCCTGGCTTACTGCGTCCAGACGCTCTTTAAATAACCATTTTTAACTTTATTTAAAGATCAAAGGTTATCCATAATTATGACTGTCTTCTTTGGTCACTAATCCATACCATACCAGCCTCTCTCAAGGCCACATTTCATAATCGTCTGTAAATCTAATCTCCCGACCTCCATCCCCATAGCCAGACTTTCGTATCACACCACTCATCATTACCTGACTCAACGGTGCGACCTTTTTCAGTAAGGTCTCTTGATCCCATCTTATCGTTTATGACTATCCCGAGATCTGTGACTCTCTCTGCATGACACTGCCCATTGCATCTAAAAACTTTCTTCGTATGCGATATATTCGTAACACCTCACAAAAGGCATCGCTTTTAACCCCATCATACACTTCCTCCAGATTCATAAATGCCACATGGAAATCATTCTGTTTCTCCAAATATTTTTCCCAAATCTTTCAAAGCAAAAACCACGTCCACACATCCTCCACCACTGCCCAAGCCACACTGATTCTCTCCAATCTAATGCCACACCCTCTCAATCACTCTCCCATACACCTCATTATGTATCCTCAACATATTTATCCTCTGTAATTCATACATTCACTTGTGTACCCATTCCCTTCTTGTAATGGCGCTATACTGGCATTCTGCCTCTCCTCATGCATCTCACCCTGGGCCGTATATACAATGAAAAGCCTAACTGATCAACTAAAAAGTCGTTACTAATTTTTTGAGAACCTCGGCTGCATTCCCAACCAATCCTGACTTTGTCATCTTATGCCAGGCTTTCAACATCTCTTCTTCACATGTCTCGTTTCACCAAACCAATCCTTATGACATTTGCTTCACACACGACCTCTTCCCAAACACGTCACATCCACCACCCGATTATCTAACACATTCATTCAACAGTCCTTCAAAATATTCACGCCATCTCTTGTTCACTACTATGCCTGTTACCCCTTCTCCATTTGCTCCCCTCACTGATGCTTCCATATATTCTCTTGTTCTCATACTGTTCACCTCCTTCCAAAACATTTTCTTATCCTCCGTGAGGTTCACACACACACACACTCTCATCCCCGTTCGAAAGACCTCATTTAAAAATGAGAGTTCGTGATATTTCTGACACCATCAACAAAGGATGAGAAACTTGCGATGAGCGAGATACTCACAGATAATCAAAACAGTAACACTTCACCTATCTACGTATCACGCACCACAAACCTCATCAGTAATACAAGCAACGCCAACTTTACTCAAGACCCAAATACACAACAAAGGCGTCTTCTGATGAATTACACGCACAATGAAGTTGATCAGTTAAATATTAAACAGAAAACTGTCCAGCTTCGTCTAATACAGTAAATAGTTTGCGATGAATTATATATTGTTCTTCGTACATTTCAATATGGCGGTGGTCGAACTCCTAACCAAGTGTAAAACCAAAATGTTACTAGTCAGCTCTGACACATGACAACTTTAACTGAAGCTATGGCGAACATTACATAAAATCTTGCATTCCAAAACAACTGTTGATCAACTAGATAATGTACTTATCACGTAAAACCACACATGGCAACTTTAACAGAATCTTACATTCTACAACAAACATTAACTATGATATATACATTTATTTCTTTAATTTTTTTAAACAAGAATGTGATGAATTGCCTTGGAATAGGTAGATTTCAAGCCAGATTATCTGTTATTCACTTTGGCACTATGCCATATCTGAAAGAGGAAAATGAAAATAATGTTGATTAATCCACGAGTTTCGCTTCTATACTTCACCACTTTCCACCTGACAATTCAATGTTATAATGAAACGTAAAAAGATATGTCAGAGGAATAAAATTCTCATTCAGTCATTACTGACAACAATGTCAAAAATTTGCTTTTTAGTTAGTGCGTCCAAGCGACTAATTACGAAGACTGGAACTAACAGTGCTGAAGGCCGAATGAAATGTATCTTTTAGATACAAATACTAACTGACTTTTGTGGTTCTTGGAAAGCCTCACAAATTCAACAAAGGGTGAAATCGAGAGAAATTAAATTTCAACTCTGCGGAGGAAAAGTTTGGAGTGCTTCGTCCGTCACTGGCACAGCTTGACAGAGGGCAAATCTCTCCTTCTTTGGTGACTTTGCCAGTGATTCCTGAAGCAGGTGACTTCTTTTATCCAGCAGCCTAATCTTATCTCTAACTCTCTGTTCAGGTTCTGTATCATTGTTCCTCACCGACAGCTTATTTTGCACGCAGTTCAGTTCCCTAGCTCAATGATTCTAAGTATATTCAATTATTCATAAGTTTCCTTCAGAAATAATACAAAAGGCATTTGATATCCTACAGTAATGGATCAAGGCAATTCTTTCGATGTGTTACCTTCCATAACAGAAAACTAGAGTCTCCAGATTAAACTGGCTTGTCTTGTTCACTTCCACGATCCACTAGTGACCTTTAAAACTCAACTACCATTTCAGTGTGGACTTTTTCATATTATATATATACAAAAAAAAAAAAAAAAATAAAGCGCAAGAAAAAGAAGTTAAAATTGAGAATACGTGTTAATGAAAACCCTGTCGTCCATCCCAGCCGCTAGGTTTTACTGAAACAAAAAGATGAGATCAGTGATGGAGAGTGTAGGACGGTGCCACTACCAACACTGCACCAGTCATGGTGATGATACTGCCTGATACCTTACCCCTGACTGATCATGAATGACACAGAGAATAAACATGGCAGGGCCAGGGAAGACGCCAGTCAACATCGCCAAGTTAAAAACAAGACAGAGAAGATTATAACTACATTGCTGGCGGTGTGAGAGGGTTTTAACCGACCGTACAGTACTTCTTTATACGAAAACATACACGAAATATGATTGACACTTGAAATCTGTAGGTCTTCAATCTGTACGAGAATATGATTGCAATCTTCACCAGCTGGAAGATAACATCTCCTCAGTGGCGCTCACAATCTCAGATGGAAGGCAGGTTTGTTGATATGTTAACACAGATAACAAGTTTGTGAGGTGGTGATGAATTACATATACTGGTGTTAATAATAATTTTCCTCCCTTAAGCATTTTCTATGAACGCAATAAGTTGGCGCATTTTATTTGGACGAAGCTAGAAATAAACAAATCATTTTTGTTTTGAAAAAATCATATAGTAATTACATCATTCTTTCTTTTAATTGTCTCGTGAAGTGCGAATCAAACATCTGAATTCATATCCTTTTTTTATGGTCAAATTTGGAGACAACCAAAAAAAAAAATATTGAACAAAATAGCCCGGAGTTGCTGTTGATGGTGACGCCCTCTGGCAGCAGCCAGCCACGGCCTCCTGTCCTCTACTGCAGGAGGGATGATGAGCCAGGTACTGACGCCACTCGACCAATCATTACTTTTCCCCTTTTTTTTTTTCCCCTGTATGACGGGGCGTTCAGCGGAGGGACGGAGGCGGCTTGGAGAGCCTCGGTCAACGTCAAAAGACCAGGAAATTGTGGAAAAAATCTCATTTACCAGAGGATGAGAGAGAGAGAGAGAGAGAGAGAGAGAGAGAGAGAGAGAGAGAGAGAGAGAGAGAGAGAGAGAGAGAGCTAGTTTCAATCACTGGTACTGGGGTAACACCGTGTTTACTGCTGGAGATTCAGACGTGTACTGAAACCAAACCATCTGATCGAGTGGCAAACATGCAGTCAACCATGCGGTGGTAATAGCAGGGGACAACATGTCGTCATAATTGTAGACTAGGCAACTCACATCTATACTATGAGGCTCCTGTGAAGATCATTTTACCGTTTTCTTTGTGGACCAATTACTTGGTAACGATGTTGTTACGAGGAGGGCTTGCCCCCCCCCCCCTGTCCCTCGACGATAACAAGAAGGAAAGGGGCATGAACCCCCCCTCCCTCCCCCTTACAACTATTGTACGGGAGTGCCACAGACCCCCTCACCCTCACGTCTATAGTAGGGGAGTGCCACAGACCCCCTCACCCTCACGTCTATAGTAGGGGAGGGCCACAGACCCCCTCACCCTCACGTCTATAGTAGGGGAGTGCCACAGACCCCCTCACCCTCACGTCTATAGTAGGGGAGTGCCACAGACCCCCTCACCCTCACGTCTATAGTAGGGGAGTGCCACAGACCCCCTCCCCCTCACGTCTATAGTAGGGGAGGGCCACAGACCCCCTCCCCCTCACGTCTATAGTAGGGGAGGGCCACAGACCCCCTCCCCCTCACGTCTATAGTAGGGGAGGGCCACAGACCCCCTCCCCCTCACGTCTATAGTAGGGGAGGGCCACAGACCCCCTCCCCCTCACGTCTATAGTAGGGGAGGGCCACAGACCCCCTCCCCCTCACGTCTATAGTAGGGGAGGGCCACAGACCCCCTCCCCCTCACGTCTATAGTAGGGGAGGGCCACAGACCCCCTCACCCTCACGTCTATAGTAGGGGAGGGCCACAGACCCCCTCACCCTCACGTCTATAGTAGGGGAGGGCCACAGACCCCCTCACCCTCACGACTATAGTAGGGGAGGCCACAGACCCCCTCACCCTCACGTCTATAGTAGGGGAGGGCCACAGACCCCCTCACCCTCACGTCTATAGTAGGGGAGGCCACAGACCCCCTCCCCCTCACGTCTATAGTAGGGGAGGCCACAGACCCCCTCACCCTCACGTCTATAGTAGGGGAGTGCCACAGACCCCCTCACCCTCACGTCTATAGTAGGGGAGGGCCACAGACCCCCTCCCCCTCACGTCTATAGTAGGGGAGGGCCACAGACCCCCTCACCCTCACGTCTATAGTAGGGGAGGCCACAGACCCCCTCACCCTCACGTCTATAGTAGGGGAGGCCACAGACCCCCTCCCCCTCACGTCTATAGTAGGGGAGGCCACAGACCCCCTCCCCCTCACGTCTATAGTAGGGGAGGCCACAGACCCCCTCACCCTCACGTCTATAGTAGGGGAGGCCACAGACCCCCTCACCCTCACGTCTATAGTAGGGGAGGCCACAGACCCCCTCCCCCTCACGTCTATAGTAGGGGAGGGCCACAGACCCCCTCCCCCTCACGTCTATGGTTGCAGGAGGGGGGCACAACCCCCCCTCCCCTAACGACTGTGGTGGAGGGAGGGGGGCACATCCCCCCCCCCTCCCCTATATCGATGGCAGGATGCTGAGGAGACTCGGGCCACGCGCGCGCGCGCTCCTAACGATGCCTTGTGATGGGCGGGGGAGGAGGAGCTCAACTCCCCCGACCAATAATATTGTCAGCCTAGGTATAGAGTGGGGGGGGGGGGGGTCCTCCCACTCTTACGTCAGTGTAGGGAGGGAGAGAGGGAGGGAGGGAGGGAGGGAGGGAGGGAGGGAGGGAGGGGTGTTGTGTGGGCGGGGTGGAGGGCTGGGTGTCACCCCATCTTAAAGGGGGAGGGGGGGGGATGTCATTTATCTTTTCTTTCCGGTGAGGTGAGGTGAGGTGTGGTGAGGTGAGCTGAGGTGAGGTGAGGTGTGGTGAGGTGTGGTGAGGTGAGCTGAGGTGAGGTGAGATGAGGCGAGGCGAGGTGAGGTGAGTTGAGCTGAGGCGAGGTGAGGTGAGGTGAGGTGAGCTGAGGTGAGGTGAGGTGAGCTGAGGTGAGGTGAGCTGAGGCGAGGTGAGGTGAGGTGAGGTGAGGTGAGCTGAGGCGAGGTGAGGTGAGGTGAGGTGAGGCGAGGTGAGGTGAGCTGAGGCGAGGTGAGGTGAGCTGAGGCGAGGTGAGGTGAGCTGAGCTGAGGCGAGGTGAGGTGAGGTGAGCTGAGGCGAGGTGAGGTGAGGTGAGGTGAGGTGTGGTGAGGTGAGGCGAGGTGAGCTGAGGCGAGGTGCGGTGAGGTGAGGTGAGGTGAGGTGTGGTGAGGTGAGGCGAGGTGAGGTGAGGTGAGGTGAGGTGTGGTGAGGTGAGGCGAGGTGAGGTGAGGTGAGGTGAGGCGAGGTGAGGTGAGGTGTGGTGAGGTGAGGCGAGGTGAGGTGAGGTAAGGTGAGGTGAGGTGTGGTGAGGTGAGGGCGAGGTGAGGTGAGGTGAGGTGAGGCGAGGTGAGGTGAGGTGAGGTGAGGTGTGGTGTGGTGAGGCGAGTGAGGTGAGGTGTGGTGAGGTGAGGTGTGGTGAGGTGAGGTGAGGTGAGGTGTGGTGTGGTGTGGTGAGGTGAGGTGAGGTGAGGTGAGGCGAGGCGAGGTGAGGTGTGGTGAGGTGAGGTGTGGTGAGGTGAGGTGAGGTGTGGTGAGGTGTGGTAAGGTGAGGTGAGGCGAGGCGAGGTGAGGTGAGGTGAGGTGTGGTGAGGTGAGGCGAGGTGAGGTGAGGTGAGGCGAGGTGTGGTGAGGCGAGGTGAGGTGAGGTGAGGTGAGGCGAGGTGTGGTGAGGTGAGGCGAGGTGAGGTGAGGCGAGGTGAGGTGTGGTGAGGTGAGGTGAGGTGAGGTGACGTGAGGTGTGGTGAGGTGAGGTGAGGCGAGGTGAGGTGAGGTGAGGTGAGGTGAGGTGAGGCGAGGCGAGGTGAGGTGAGGTGAGGTGAGGCGAGGCGAGGCGAGGTGAGGTGAGGTGTGGTGACGTGAGGTGAGGCGAGGTGAGGTGAGGTGAGGTGTGGTGAGGTGAGGTGAGGTGAGGTGAGGTGAGGTGAGGTGAGGTGTGGTGAGGGAGGGAGGACTCGTGTTGTACAGGAGGGTATCCGACGCGTCTGGTGTTCTCTTCTGCGTCAACCCGAGTCTCTTCCTTCCATTTACCAGGCTGTTCTCTACTGCACTGTGGCTATGCTCTTCCTCTATTCATCGTCTCTCGTATTCTCCCCGTTAACCTCTCTCTCTCTCTCTCTCTCTCTCTCTCTCTCTCTCTCTCTCTCTCTCTCTCTCTCTCTCTCTCTCTCTCTCCATCGACTGACTTCATCCTTTCATTCATTTCTCTAATCGTCCGTCAGTCTGTTCCTTCGTCAGTAGGTTGGGTGGCCTGGCGAGCGGCGAGGCAGACGCTTAGTGAACACTGTCTCCGTCTGTCCGTGCGTGGGTCACACCTGACCCTGCAACGTAACTTGGGTCAACACTTGAAGACTGGAAATCAATTCCTCGAATCCAACTTACTGGCTGTCTATCCATCTGGCCATTCATATTTCCGTCTACAGTCTATCCATGCCTTCAGTGGTCCTGATCTATCCATCTGTTCGACGAATAACATTGAAGTTGACCAAGCGCGACTGTAAACCGTTTTCTATGTTCTCCAGACCTCAGATGTGAACCTCTTAGAATATTCCCCTCATGTAAGCGTCTATATTCCCCTCATGTAGGCGTCTATATTCCCCTCATGTAGGCGTCTATACTCCCCTCATGCATGAGGGGAGTACATGAAGAGAGGGACCTGCTACCCGCCCACAACTAACCCTGTTAGGACAGTTCCGAGTACTTCTACATAACCCGGGGATATCATTAACTGAGCCAGGTTGCCCAACAGAGAGAGAGAGAGAGAGAGAGAGAGAGAGAGAGAGAGAGAGAGAGAGAGAGAGAGAGAGAGAGAGAGAGAGAGAGAGAGAGTTTTTGGGGCGAGGAGGTGGGGGGGGGGGGGTGTAGGGTCAAGACGGCAAAGGCATTTCCCTCAAGGTCACCCTTGGCCACCGGTCACCGTACTCTACACTTCCCAAAACCATGTTCAACAAGTTTGGATAACGAGGCTTCCTGTGACCTCAACCACCCCAGGAAAATATTAACCTGGTGAGTGATGACATGGTGGCCGGATCCCTCTCACATCCTCCACCTCACGATGACTGGTCTTATTGCCTCTTGCAACCCTAGATCTGAACAGGAGTTGCCAATGGGACAAAAGTAACCCAGCTAAACACCCTTCAAATCCAGTTTTATCCCTTTTCTCGTTCGCCAACTTTTCACAGTTCTCCCTTTGTCCTTGATGGCTCTATAGTTTTACTCCTCAAGACGATAAACGTGTGTGTTATCATTGTTCCACCTAATCTGTCTCTAGAATGCAACCTTATACAGATAGTCAAGTCCTTGTACTGCCCTTACACCTGAGGGTCGAGTCCCAGACAAGCCAAGTTACTCACACTGTTCTTCCACATTGCCGTCAGAACTTGACCTGAGCCAAAGCACTGACTCTCTCTCTCTCTCTCTCTCTCTCTCTCTCTCTCTCTCTCTCTCTCTCTCTCTCTCTCTCTCAGATATCACTCCGGTCACCGTTGTTTATGTGTCCCCGACATGAGCCACAACTGGTAATAGCCGGGATGCCCCACCGCCACATGATTGGCCTATGACAACTCAAGGGCGAGTCGCTGTAATATTTGTTTCTTTCCTTACACTGCTAAGCTCTGCAACAGTTGACCTTCCCAAGTATGCCTTAACAGCTGTAACCCAACCCTCTCTAAAATGAAGTTATTTCCGAGAACAAAAAAGCTGAAATCTCTATCATCTGATGTATGAGGGCAGAAGCTTTCTGGTAAAGAATCGTTAAGTGAGGTACTTTTCCAGGAACTTTCCTTCAAAACTTCCCCGAAGAGAAACCTTCGGCCGACGAACTTTGCAGCGAAGAATTATAGGAAGATGAATTTTCCATCGACTACCGGAGAAATGTTCCAGCAGAGAACTTTCCAACATGTCAGACTTTCCAAGAAAAAGACTTTTCCAGTCTTAAGGAATGTACTAATGGCTCTCACTCAGAGATGGTCTCAAGAGTCCATTGCATCATCAACCTTCCCTCTGTCACTATAGACAATATTCCTCCATCCAGATCACCTACGTGAAGAATACAAATAATCATAGTAATGATAATTTGCATAAGACACGACTTGTGTTGCATCAGTGTTTCTGGAATAATACGATTCTAATTCTACTTTTTCCCCACCATCTTATTCTTCTTTTGTACATATTTTTTTCTGTCATTCATCGTCTTCTTGCTGTCCCTTCGTTAAATAAGGCTTCTGTCCCTCGTCTGTATGCGCCTCACGCTGCCATTATCCCCAGGTCAGGGCCATGTACCAAGTACATCCTCCTGGCCCCACGCTCACCTTTGCTGCTCTCAGGCCCTCCAGCCAGCCCTTCTTTCCAGCCCCTGACGACAAGATCCAATTAGCCCCTCGCCTCACCTTTCCAGGCCACACCACCCACCCACCATCGCTCGATCGCCGATCTCAATGGGAGGGAGGAAGGGGGGGGGGGGGTATGAGCCAATCGCTACGTGTGGGTGTTGGTGGTGGTGGAGGGTGTAGGGTGGGTGTTGGTGGTGGTGGAGGGTGTAGGGTGGGTGTAGGTGGTGGTGGAGGGTGTAGGGTGGGTGTTGGTGGTGGTGGAAGGTGGGTGTTGGTGGTGGTGGAGGGTGGGTGTTGCTGGTGGTGGAGGGTGGGTGTTGCTGGTGGTGGAGGGTGTAGGGTGGGTGTAGGTGGTGGTGTAGGGTGGGTGTTGCTGGTGGTGGAGGGTGGGTGTTGCTGGTGGTGGAGGGTGGGTGTTGCTGGTGGTGGAGGGTGGGTGTTGGTGGTGGTGGAGGGTGGGTGTTGGGTGTAGGGTGGGTGTTGGTGGTGGAGGGTGTCGGGTGGGTGTTGGTGGTGTTGGAGGGTGGGTGTTGGTGGTGTTGGAGGGTGGGTGTTGGTGGTGGTGGAGGGTGGGTGTTGGTGGTGGTGGAGGGTGGGTGTTGGTGGTGGACCATAGCCTCTCGTGATCCCACGACACCGTTGCGCGCCCGATATTACTGAACCATCTATGGACTAAAACTCATGCCTCTAGAAGTGCTGTGTATACCTCCAGGGGCCCCGTCCACTCACTGTGGGCCTGTAGGGAGAGCCAGGCCGCCCACACTCTGTTCCCGACGCCGCTGGCTGGAGCTGTAGTGATCAATTCCGGAGAAATAGGTTTTAGCCCATCGATGGTCATAGGGTCACGTCGTGCGGGTACCCTCGTCGGACGGTACTGTGGACACTGAGTAGGTGACGGCGTTGGAAGAGACCGAGACGCCCCCAGTCTACTGTCGCTACCTGGACGATACCTCAGCTCGAGATCGAGACATGGAGGAGCTGCAGGAGTTGAGGAGGAGGTTTAGGTTGAAGTCCCGACGACGCCCTCCCTTTCCGTGATACATTATTAAAACAATCGGACGACCACTGCGACACCATCCTCCACGTCAAAGCCACCGATCCTGGAGACCTGGACACTGTCTGAATGGGAAGAGTGATTGCCCCCAGCGGTATAAGGACTCCATCATGAATGCTTATATGAGGAGAACTCTATACCACGGCTCGTCTTGGACCTCTGTCAACCTAGAGCGAGACCAGGTCACTCAGGTCTTAGTTCAAAATGGATAACGAAGCAGGGGAAACCTGCGCCTTTATTAGCAAGAATCTGGAGAGATGGTACAGAGGGAACCACAACCACACAACACCGACGCAGCGTTCACCGAACTAGACACCTCCAGACCAGACACTGCCCACGACCCCATCTGCCTTCATTACAAGTTCTTCATGTCCACTTTTTACAAGTTGGATGAACGTATGATCCCGGGATATATCAAAGGAAACCGAAAGCTTACACACCAAGAACGATCAGGAAATCAGTTTCTCTCTATCATCAAAGAAACGCACCATCACATCACATCTGCTTGAAAACAACCGAACACCAAGACCAGCAATTTACCACAGTTACGTCATATACGACTTGTAATACCCACACGGGGACTGCACGTCCCGCTCCTCACGCAGAGGTAGGAACACCGCCAAGTGTCCTTACATATGTGACCCAAGGAAGGAAGTGTTGTGTTCGTGTGTACCTCAGAAGACTTGCTCTACTGGTGGCTACTTGTTAAGTTCTACACTTGCTATGAACTCTGGCCAGCTTATCGGTAATCTACCAGAGCAGTGTGAGAAAATCGTTAGAGAAGACAAGTTAATAACATCAACAAGAAATTGATAAATGCTGAATCAACAGTTACATTTAATTAAATATGTTTGACAGAAGATTGCCTGCTTACACACACACACACACACACACACACACTACTCACATCTGGGTAAGTTTACTCACGAACTCGGTGTCAAATGAATCAAATTCTCTAAGCAGCTGGAGTCACTCACCACCTCACTCACTCACTCCCTCACCCTTGCCTCCTTCCCGCCGTTCATATCTCGAGAATGTGTTGCTTCTGTGGAAAATTTAATTAAGAAATCAACTCAACCCATCCCAGCCCAGGGAAGTCATTATACGAAAGTGATTAGATTTTTTTTCATCTGTATCAAATAAGACTTGTTAGGTTTACCAGTAAAAATTTGATTCTTAATCGGATGTATTTTGAGAGTCAATGACTAATATATATATATATATATATATATATATATATATATATATATATATATATATATATATATATATATATATATATATAAATATATATATATATATATATATATATATATATATATATATATATATATATATATATATATATATATATATATATATATAATTTTTTTTTTTTTATACTTTGTCGCTGTCTCCCGCGTTTGCGAGGTAGCGCAAGGAAACAGACGAAAGAAATGGCCCAACCCCCCCCCCCCCCCACACACATGTATATACATACGTCCACACACGCAAATATACATACCTACACAGCTTTCCATGGTTTACCCCAGACGCTTCACATGCCTTGATTCAATCCACTGACAGCACGTCAACCCCGGTATACCACATCGCTCCAATTCACTCTATTCCTTGCCCTCCTTTCACCCTCCTGCATGTTCAGGCCCCGATCACATAAAATCTTTTTCACTCCATCTTTCCACCTCCAATTTGGTCTCCCTCTTCTCCTTGCTCCCTCCACCTCCGACACATATATCCTCTTGGTCAATTTTTCCTCACTCATCCTCTCCATGTGCCCAAACCACTTCAAAACACCCTCTTCTGCTCTCTCAACCACGCTCTTTTTATTTCCACACATCTCTCTTACCCTTACGTTACTCACTCGATCAAACCACCTCACACCACACATTGTCCTCAAACATCTCATTTCCAGCACATCCATCCTCCTGCGCACAACTCTATCCATAGCCCACGCCTCGCAACCATACAACATTGTTGGAACCACTATTCCTTCAAACATACCCATTTTTGCTTTCCGAGATAATGTTCTCGACTTCCACACATTCTTCAAGGCCCCCAGAATTTTCGCCCCCTCCCCCACCCTATGATCCACTTCCGCTTCCATGGTTCCATCCGCTGCCAGATCCACTCCCAGATATCTAAAACACTTTACTTCCTCCAGTTTTTCTCCATTCAAACTCACCTCCCAATTGACTTGACCCTCAACCCTACTGTACCTAATAACCTTGCTCTTATTCACATTTACTCTTAACTTTCTTCTTCCACACACTTTACCAAACTCAATCACCAGCTTCTGCAGTTTCTCACATGAATCAGCCACCAGCGCTGTATCATCAGCGAACAACAACTGACTCACTTCCCAAGCTCTCTCATCCCCAACAGACTTCATACTTGCCCCTCTTTCCAAAACTCTTGCATTTACCTCCCTAACAACCCCATCCATAAACAAATTAAACAACCATGGAGACATCACACACCCCTGCCGCAAACCTACATTCACTGAGAACCAATCACTTTCCTCTCTTCCTACACGTACACATGCCTTACATCCTCGATAAAAACTTTTCACTCCTTCTAACAACTTGCCTCCCACACCATATATTCTTAATACCTTCCACAGAGCATCTCTATCAACTCTATCATATGCCTTCTCCAGATCCATAAATGCTACATACAAATCCATTTGCTTTTCTAAGTATTTCTCACATACATTCTTCAAAGCAAACACCTGATCCACACATCCTCTACCACTTCTGAAACCACACTGCTCTTCCCCAATCTGATGCTCTGTACATGCCTTCACCCTCTCAATCAATACCCTCCCATATAATTTACCAGGAATACTCAACAAACTTATACCTCTGTAATTTGAGCACTCACTCTTATCCCCTTTGCCTTTGTACAATGGCACTATGCAAGCATTCCGCCAATCCTCAGGCACCTCACCATGAGTCATACATACATTAAATAACCTTACCAACCAGTCAACAATACAGTCACCCCCTTTTTTAATAAATTCCACTGCAATACCATCCAAACCTGCTGCCTTGCCGGCTTTCATCTTCCGCAAAGCTTTCACTACCTCTTCTCTGTTTACCAAATCATTTTCCCTAACCCTCTCACTTTGCACACCACCTCGACCAAAACACCCTATATCTGCCACTCTATCATCAAACACATTCAACAAACCTTCAAAATACTCACTCCATCTCCTTCTCACATCACCACTACTTGTTATCACCTCCCCATTTGCGCCCTTCACTGAAGTTATTTGGTGCTAGTGTGTTTGTAGGAGTGTTATTTAGCTTTCAGACATTTGTTATTCTCCTAAAATGTTAATGAGCTCTTACCTGACTGTGCATTTGCTGTTTTTTCACTTTGCAGCGTGTGTCTCGTTGACGTGTGTTCTTTTTTTGTAGTAGTGTTTGTGGTGGAGGGTTCGGTGGTGTTGTTGTTGCAGTGGTGTGTGCAGTAAGCTGGTTTTGTTCGTGTTTCGCTGATGACCATAGCCTCTCGTATCCCACGACACTCCGCCCGATATTAATAACCACTCTCAACTAACTCATGCCTCAGAGATCTTTATACTCAGGGCACCGTCCATCACTGTGTCCTAAAACATCCCATCCTGCCCCCACGCCCTTGCTGCCTTATTCTCCGAGAAATATTTTCCATGTCTGTCCAGTCTCTCTGGTACTCCTCACACGGTACTGTCACTCAAGTGACGCTTAAAGACCGTCACCCCACATTCACTTTTCGCTACTGAATACCCACTCAAATCGAACATAGAGCTCCAGAAGTTAATGATCAGTGAAGTCCCCGAGATGCCCTCCTTCGTAACATATTAACATCACAAACTGCACTCATCCTCCCTCGCCACCGCCTGTAACACACTGTAATGGAATATGCCCCAGGTATCTCCATCATAATCTTAATATAAACTCTATACCGGCTCTCTGACCTCTGTACCTAACGAACCAGGTCACTCAGTCTATCAAATACAACAGACTGCCCTTTTTCAGCCAAATTACAGAGACCACAAAGCACACCCCACCAGATTCACCATTTCATACAACACTGCACACCCCATTGTCATTACAAATTCCTTCATGCCACTTTACTTATGACTAACCGGATATTCAAAAACCTAAGTTCACACAAAACCGGAAATCATTCTCTATCATCAAAACACAACCACACATCACACTGCTGCACCAACACCAACCAGCCATCACTTGATCATTACATTGTAATACCCCAGGATGCATCCTCTCACCAATGAATCACCCCCAATCCTTACTCCAGAAGAATTTCGTTTGTTACCTCATAACTTCCATTGGATTGAATTTACTCATTCTATACCACTCTATCTAATACTCCCAAGCAGTGTGTCGTTAGGAGACATAGTTAATAACCATCCGATTGATCAATGCTTCAACATTACATAATAAGTTGACAGAAATTGCCTCTACCACCACAACATTCCCAACACACACACTCACATCTTAGTTTACCACAACTTGAGAATCATTTCAACTCAGGAGCCACATCAGCCACTCCTCACACATCCTCACCCTTCTCCTTCCGTTTTCTCACAATTTGGTTGCTTCTGAAAATTTAAAGGCACTCAACCCACCACCCGAAGCATTCGAGAGGATAGATTTTTTCACTACAAGCGTGTTACCATCAATTGATTCTTATCGTGTATTTACCCATGACTAATATAAGAAATATATATATATATATTATATATATATATATATATAATAGATAGATAGAGAGAGAGAGAGAGAGAGAGAGAGAGAGAGAGAGAGAGAGAGAGAGAGAGAGAGAGAGAGAGAGAGGCTATGGCCGCCAGACGGACAGTCGTGTTACCTGAGGTGGGCGATGCGTGTGGTGTTCTACGGAGAGTAATTGCTGCCACAGCAACACCTACTCCGCTAGATAAGGGTCAACCCAATATGGATGGCGGGGTCACGGCGCCTCCCCCCTGGCCACCGCTGCTTCCTCCATGAAGGCCTTCAAATTACAGCCTCCGTGTAGATGACAGATTCTGCAGTGAGTATCGTCTGCTGAGGGCAGGGTATTTCACTGAAGTTAATTCTACTCACTTGTTTGGTGGCCCCGTGGGGGGGGGGGGGTCTGACAGTGACCCATTGTGACCTCTGTCATCAGGTTGCGCCACCGCTCATGTCTGACATGGTCAGCGTCACAGGTTACCGCTGGAGAGCAGCGTTGCACAGCCTGAGTCACGGACCTGATGTGTGTTCCAGCTAGGGACGGCTGGAGGTTGAGGTGGATGTCCGCCAGCAGGAGTGATCGCTCGGTGTGTTGGACACCTGAAGCACAACACATCTCCGAATGATTCATTCCATCTCTTCCCGCAGACCCGGTCTCTCCTCCTTCTAACTCCAGGAGGTTCGAAATGACTAGATATGACAAACTAGAAATATCACCATGTTTGCTACTGGAAACATTTTCTTTAGGCAACGAAACAGTGCGTTCCCCGACAGACGTGACCATATACACTGTGTACAGCCCTCAATGTAACCAGGAAAAATGGTTTAATTGTTTTACAACTGGCGGATACAATGCTCCCGGCAAACTGTAAGCTTTGCAGTATTATATATGATACGATGCGATGGCTGTCAACCTGGGGGGTTTTAATTGGAGGCGGTACAGCCCATGTAGGGCAGTTCTGTTTACGTTGTGTCCAGCGTAATTACTTCCCATAACAATAAATGGAAACAAACAATATGGAGTGACTTGGAAAAATGGTGGTAGGTCCAGCAGGCGACGTTAGTATTACAGGCGCAGTTATCATTACAGGCGCAGTTATTACAGGTGCAGTTATCATTACAGGCGCAGTTATCATTACAGGCGCAGTTATTATTACAGACGCAGTTACCATTACAGACGCAGTTATCATTACAGGCGCAGTTATCATTACAGGCGCAGTTATCATTACAGACGCAGTTATCATTACAGACGCAGTTATCATTACAGGCGCAGTTATCATTACAGGCGCAGTTATCATTACAGGCGCAGTTATCATTACAGGCGCAGTTATCATTACAGACGCAGTTATCATTACAGGCGCAGTTATCATTACAGACGCAGTTATCATTACAGGCGCAGTTATCATTACAGGCGCAGTTATCATTACAGGCGCAGTTATCATTACAGACGCAGTTATCATTACAGGCGCAGTTATCATTACAGGCGCAGTTATCATTACAGGCGCAGTTATCATTACAGACGCAGTTATCATTACAGGCGCAGTTATCATTACAGGCGCAGTTTTATTACAGGCGCAGTTATCATTACAGGCGCAGTTATCATTACAGGCGCAGTTATCATTACAGGCGCAGTTTTATTACAGGCGCAGTTATCATTACAGTAGGTAGTAATATAAGAATCACTTAACATCACGAAGAACTTGCATTCCATACAACGTCAGTAACACAGGAACAACACCACCGCAAGAAAGGCCAGGCCACCCATCACCACGTCATGCACACTGGAAAGACCAGGCCACCCATCACCACGTCATGCACACTGGAAAGACCAGGCCACCCATCACCACGTCATGCACACTGGAAAGGCTAGGCCACCCATCACCACGTCATGCACACTGGAAAGGCTAGGCCACCCATCACCACGTCATGCACACTGGAAAGGCCAGGCCACCCATCACCACGTCATGCACACTGGAAAGGCTAGGCCACCCATCACCACGTCATGCACACTGGAAAGGCTAGGCCACCCATCACCACGTCATGCACACTGGAAAGGCCAGGCCACCCATCACCACGTCATGCAGACTGGAAAGGCCAGGCCACCCATCACCACGTCATGCACACTGGAAAGACCAGGCCACCCATCACCACGTCATGCAGACTGGAAAGACCAGGCCACCCATCACCACGTCATGCACACTGGAAAGGCCAGGCCACCCATCACCACGTCATGCACACTGGAAAGGCCAGGCCACCCATCACCACGTCATGCACACTGGAAAGGCCAGGCCACCCATCACCACGTCATGCAGACTGGAAAGGCTAGGCCACCCATCACCACGTCATGCACACTGGAAAGGCCAGGCCACCCATCACCACGTCATGCACACTGGAAAGACCAGGCCACCCATCACCACGTCATGCAGACTGGAAAGGCTAGGCCACCCATCACCACGTCATGCAGACTGGAAAGGCCAGGCCACCCATCACCACGTCATGCAGACTGGAAAGGCCAGGCCACCCATCACCACGTCATGCAGACTGGAAAGACCAGGCCACCCATCACCACGTCATGCACACTGGAAAGGCCAGGCCACCCATCACCACGTCATGCAGACTGGAAAGGCCAGGCCACCCATCACCACGTCATGCAGACTGGAAAGGCCAGGCCACCCATCACCACGTCATGCAGACTGGAAAGGCTAGGCCACCCATCACCACGTCATGCACACTGGAAAGGCCAGGCCACCCATCACCACGTCATGCAGACTGGAGTCAGCAAGTAAGTTCAATCGCTCACACGCCATCCACTGACTTAGTTTTGAGGCGTTAGTACACTACCCAGGAGGAGGAGGAGGAGGGGGGGTCTCCGGTGTGAGGATGGGGCCACTTGCTCAGGTCACGTCATCTGGTCTGAGAGAGAGTGAGAGAGAGAGAGAGAGAGAGAGAGAGAGAGTGTGTTGAAACAGATGAAAACATGCAAGGTGCTCATGCCCTACTACTATCATTACTACCTCAGGACATGGAGTGACCCTCAAAAGTACCTGAATCATCAGGTGAGACACAGGAGGTCTCATTAGGAATCTCCTCCCATGGAAGACCCATGACCCTGAGGACAAGTGACCCACCATGACCCGGGGTTCAACACTCCACGAGGACAAGTGACCCAGCATGACCCGGGGTTCAACACTCCACGAGGACAAGTGACCCACCATGACCCGGGGTTCAACACTCCACGAGGACAAGTGACCCACCATGACCCGGGGTTCAGCACTCCACGAGGACAAGTGACCCAGCATGACCCGGGGTTCAACACTGCACGAGGACAAGTGACCCACCATGACCCGGGGTTCAACACTCCACGAGGACAAGTGACCCAGCATGACCCGGGGTTCAACACTCCACGAGGACAAGTGACCCAGCATGACCCGGGGTTCAACACTCCACGAGGACAAGTGACCCACCATGACCCGGGGTTCAACACTCCACGAGGACAAGTGACCCACCATGACCCGGGGTTCAACACTCCACGAGGACAAGTGACCCAGCATGACCCGGGGTTCAACACTCCACGAGGACAAGTGACCCACCATGACCCGGGGTTCAACACTCCACGAGGACAAGTGACCCAGCATGACCCGGGGTTCAACACTCCACGAGGACAAGTGACCCACCATGACCCGGGGTTCAACACTCCACGAGGACAAGTGACCCACCATGACCCGGGGTTCAGCACTCCACGAGGACAAGTGACCCAGCATGACCCGGGGTTCAACACTCCACGAGGACAAGTGACCCAGCATGACCCGGGGTTCAGCACTCCACGAGGACAAGTGACCCACCATGACCCGGGGTTCAGCACTCCACGAGGACAAGTGACCCACCATGACCCGGGGTTCAACACTCCACGAGGACAAGTGACCCACCATGACCCGGGGTTCAACACTCCACGAGGACAAGTGACCCAGCATGACCCGGGGTTCAACACTCCACGAGGCAAGGAAGATGATTCCTGTTTGATACTGAGGTCGAAGGTCACCGTGGTCAGTGCAGTACCTACAAATCATTTTTTCCTCACACCGTCACTTCAGTTCTGAAAGACGGACCTCATGAAGACCTGACACGACGTCACCCTGCGATTCTCAGGTCAGAGGGTCAAAGGTCAACGTCACTGTCGTGCTGATACATCACTGTTTCATCCAGGTAACTCCAGGTGGACGTGAAAGCTTTTCATCCAGGATGTGGGCCCTTGGGGTAGGGGGAAAAAGAAAACTTTTCATTTTGGGGTCAAAAGACTCAATTATCATCTAACCACCTCACTTACTACCACCATTATCACTGCCACCACCCCACTACAACCACCACCTCTACCACCACCCCCTACCAACGTCCCCCCCCCCCCCCCCCTCCTTCCCCCGGTGCAAGAGTGAAGAAGGAAGGTAGACGAGTGAACCATTATGATCCTGCACAGCACGACTGTACCATCGTATAGTGAGTGAGTGGTCAGCAGGTTCGTCAGTTCACAATACAGTCTCATCAGAATCACAGCAAAACCCGCCCTCTGGATCACTCCAAGCTGTGGCTAAGGTACTTTACTACACACAAACAGGAGAAGGTTACTGATTATGGGACGAAAAGGTCAAAGGTCAAGGCCACACCTGCTCTCTGACCTGACCTTGGAGAGGATGGTGTCTCGAGTTGACGAGATGTCGAGGTGATTATCACTTGTCATATTTCCCTGAGGACGACAAATGTCTCTACTGATTTACAGGTCAAAAAGGCCGAAGGTTAACAGCACAAGAGGTCAAGAAATAATAAACATTCTGGACCTCACTGATTCAAGTACTGATATTAAAATCAAATTTTTGTAGCATGTAAACATCTGTACATAATGATGTCATCATCTGCTGCGGAACCTGATTGTTTATATTGACCACTGTCATTATTCATGCTTACACACTGCCTCACTCAACCCAGGTCATCTCTCTCTCTCTCTCTCTCTCTCTCTCTCTCTCTCTCTCTCTCTCTCTCTCTCTCTCTCTCTCTCTGTTGTATACTTCAATTTCTTCCAGTCCATATTTCCCTAATCTTCAAACGCTGATGCCATGGCTGGGTACACTGCATATTCTCATTTCAAAATGAATCCCTCCAACCAAGTAAACATTTACGACAAAATGTTGAATGTCTTGCAGCTTGTGGACCCGCCTCCATCAACTGTGTCAAACACAAGCAAAGTTTTACTCATTATTTTATGAATGCTTCCTTTGTCTCCACGCTCTCTCATGCTTGCTTGGTCTCGACGTCTCAGTACATATTTTCCCCAAGAATTATACAAGCATCAAGAGGATCCAACACCCGACCGTCAACGAGAAAATAATCACAATGACACAAATGTGGAATCCCACACCATGGGAATCGTGATCTGTGCCTAACACTCTGTTCAAGGAGACTTGGATCGCTCTGCAAGATATGATGGTAATCACGTGAGAACTAGGGAATGTTAGGGATTACAGGCTCAGACGAGGTATGTACCCTACACACACACACACACACACACACACACACAGTAGGAGCTGTGCTGAGGATCGGATCGGCTTCGAAGGAGACGCAAGAAAGCTCTCCCATCATCACGGGCCACATACGTGCACGACGGAACTCGATCCAGCCAGACGCCATTAATATATGGGACGGAGGGACACGACGCCAGGCTGTGACCACAGCTTCACTGAGAGCACGGGTTAGGGAATCCGCGTGCGAGAGGGGCTTAAGGGTTGCTGCTATAGAGTCCAGTCTGTCAGCAGAATATCACATCACGACAGCTGTAAAGGAGGTGGTGAAGTGCGCCAACTGAGAGAGTACGTAATCCAAATAAAAAGAAAACGTCTCTATTTCCCGAGTACGTTAGACCCAAATTGGATTATGAACCACTACTCTGGTCATCTCGCTTGAGAAGACAGAGATCAACTACAAAATGACCAACCACCACAGACTGAAAGATAAGGTGTATAGGGAACACACACTATGGAACATGGGGAAGACTACCGTAAAATGCTTTAAAAATGTATATATGGAGCAGACACTATGGAATAGGGGTAAGGCTACCTTAAAAATACTTAAAAAAAAAAGGTATATAAGGAAGAGACAGTATGGAACATGGGTAAGTATCAGTGTGACCACTTTAAAGATACTTCATCATAATTCAATAGACGAAATCGTCAATTTTCTCATCTGGTGAAAATAATTTACCGTCACATCTGGACGAAATGATTTATTTCCTTAAGTGGACGACATAATTCCTTCATTCTTCTCCAACCATCGTAGTAATGTCAGATCTTCCCCAGATGCTTAGAGACAGCCAAATCTCTCTCTAAATTTCCCCCCCCCCCATGTAGAAGCAAATCACCAATATGAACCAACATAAAGGGCAGAAATGCTGACCTAACCTGACCTTTTAATTAACTTTCCTCTCTAACAGACTAGTAATCTCAAAGCGATTTTTGAGTACAGGCAATTTTTTTTTTCCAATTTCAAACTGCGACACAAATATTGTATCTCTGTGATATTTCATGAAACTGTGATATTAACGTAATATTTCTCTTCATGTCAAATGTAAAATGTACACACACACACACACACATATATATGTATATATATATATATATATATATATATATATATATATATATATATTTATATATATATGGCTGCACATGACTCTAACCTTTGACCATTTCCATTTCCATTGTTTGTCTACTTCAATCATAGCCTCTCTGTCTGTCTGTCTGTCTGTCTGTCTGTCTCTCTCTCTCTCTCTCTCTCTCTCTCTCTCTCTCTCTCTCTGCTTCAGCTTTAATAAGTTCTCTTTCACTTAGATTTGGAGAAGTTGCAAAGTTTCATTAAAAGCTTTTAAAAAGTTTGAACAAACTTGTTATATGTCAACATCCAGAGTACAGAGATAAATTCTTGTGTCACTACATCAACATGAACAACCCCAATGAATGCCAAGCTTATCTGGCAAAGCTTCTTTGAATCATAACAACCAGCGGGTGGGTCGAACTAACCCCATTTGCTCTAATTGCCTTGTTTCGACAACTATTAAGAGATATTCTTAACAATTTTGTTGATATCTAATTGGGTATATTGTCCTTCGGTGCAGAAAGAAATCGTTAATGTTAACATCTTAAGAAGTCAGGATTGCTAAATTTCATGTTAAATAAAGCTATGTCATATAATAAACTGATCATGTTAACATTTCACTTCTGCCCTCATTGACATTCTAAACACTCTCCAAATATAGATTTAAAGCAATTACCAAAGCCATTAGCATCTCTCGACTATATATATATATATATATATATATATATATATATGCTCTTCTGGAGTACCTGTTTTTAACTTACGTAAGCACCTGGTGCGTGCGGGGCCACCTAGTTAACTCGACAAGTCTCTCAAAAGTGTTTTTGTTTATTTCCTGGAGACGTAGCAAGACTGACGGACGATCACAAGTTCCCCGGACAAGGAAAGCAAAACTTTAGGAATAAATTAACGTTACGTTGAGCCGCCTCGAAATTTGTTGTTTAAGTGCATCAGAAAAGGATTTCTATGTGGCAGGTATCAATATTATTACTGCCAGGAACGAGAGAGAGAGAGAGAGAGAGAGAGAGAGAGAGAGAGAGAGAGAGAGAGAGAGAGAGAGAGAGAGAGAGAGGTATCAAGGTCAGAGACGGGGCAGTGAAGTGGGGGATTGTTGAGGCATTAGGGAGGAAGGCTCGTGAAGGCAAGACAAACACTCGACCTTACTCTACATCACATTACCCTCCTTTATCTCGTCTCCCCCATTTCTCTCTCTCTCTCTCTCTCTCTCTCTCTCTCTCTCTCTCTCTCTCTCTCTCTCTCTCTCTCTCTCTCGATTTTTTCGTGCCCGTCACTTTATTTCCTCTAAATGTCTATCAAACACACTGATCCTCTGTACTCAACCAGTCAGGCAGAGCACATCATGGGGCGGCTCTGGTCTCCAGGCCACCACGGGGCCAAGACAGGCTCGGAAAGACTCCTAAGAACGAGTGAACTGTGACCTTGACTGTAGGTTCTGCTACACCACGAGAGATGACACAGAACTCGACCTTAAGTTCTGCTACACCATGAGAGATGACACAGAACTCGACCTTTTCCTCCTACAGAAGCGACGTCTCCGCTGAAGACGAGTTTTCAAGTTACAGGAATCATGTGACAACATAGATACAGATGTTTGAAGTCGACGGTGATTCTGTAACGAGAAATAATGGTTGAAGCCAAGAAGTCAATGGTTTCCTTACAAAAACAAAATAGGTTCACTGGAGGGTGTCATAAGCCGTCTGTTCTTGTTAAAACAAATAAATTGTCAGAAGGAAAGTGATGTACAGAGACGAAAGGATGACTTCCAGGCGCTTGCTTATGTATCACCATTAACCTCAACACTTGACACACACACACACACACACACACACACACACGATGGCCCTAAATAGGTCCACAGGATGGCTCTAAATGAGTCCACCAGATGTGGGTTAACTATGATATTTCTAGTAATTAAAGTTTGTGTGTCACGGTGAGAGAGAGAGAGAGAGAGAGAGAGAGAGAGAGAGAGAGAGAGAGAGAGAGAGAGAGAGAGAGAGAGAGAGAGAGAGAGAGAGTTTTACGCTCGTGTTCCGCCGTCTCTTAACCTTGCGTTTGTGTACCGTGTCGTTCCTCTTATGTATGTATACACACACACACACACACACCAGCCTTAGCCAGGTATACACATACAAACACACCAGCCTTAGCCAGGTATACAGTTCCCAATACACATGATTCACATGGTGCTGGTCTGGCCAAATGTACGTAACTCCTTAAATCAATTTTCATGACGCAGTTATTCTTCTGCTTCGAGTTATCCTTACATCAAAGTTGATATCATCTATGCTTTCCACTCGAGCCAGTGCTACTGTGCCACACTATTTTCCTATGTTTATTCGTGAACAAATTTGATAAATAAATCAATTTCCTGCGACAGGTAACCTCGTCACAGGTAAACATGTTTTGCTCACCCTCCTCATCTCTCACCTGCTTCCTCACATGGTGACAGCTACAGATGTTCCTCGTCTACTGGACAGGGAAGGTGTAGTTTTCGAGATCGAGGGGAGAGTTTGAGAGCATATGTAGGTGTATGTATAGTATATGTTTGGTGTATGTGTAGTATACGTTTGTCGATGTGTGGGGGAGAGACTTGGTGTAAAAGCACTTTGGTACCTCATCTCTTTCATCCCCGGCAGATTGAGGGTGTGTGTGTGTACATGGTGATGTGTCTTGTTGGTCGGGGAATGGAAAGTCAGTCAGCTAATCTAAGGTAAGCAGTGTTCGCTATGACGTTGTTCGTCGTGGATATCGATGGTTGGCTGGGGTCTTCCTCTGTGCTTTGAGGCTACGTGGGAACTAAGGGTCCCGGGTATGTGGATAGATGTGTCGCTGGTTTTTTACCCAACCCTCGCCACACTGTCTGTGCTGCTTCCTTCTCCCCCATTCTCTTTCTCGCCTTCGCTCATGCGAGAGAAAGGACCAGCCCCTCCCGCTGTCTTCCTCCTCCTCCGCCCTTCATCAGCCCACCTGTCCTTGACACACCAGCCCTCATGATTACCCGTAAAGTGGGCGCGAGGAACCATAAGTACGTCTGAGGAGGTTGCCACAAGAATGCTGGTACTGGTAGGAAGCTCTGAAGACGCCTCAAGGACAACCCTAGACATTTACAACCCAGTGATGTCCTGTCCAAGATGTTTACAGCTTGTGTGAGACTCCCAGTGGATATTCACAATCTGGGGGAGGCTCCAAAGTGATCACTGGACCCCGTGACAACCTGTGGCTGGATCTAGAAACTGAGAGATGCCTTTAGAGGAGATATCAAGCGAGGGGCACCTGCCAGGTAGTTGTAACTTGTGAGAGGAGTCTGAGACATTTACAACTTCAGATATCCTCCAGGGAAGATACAACTGTATACAGAGGAATGGAAACACCAACGTTCCAGTGGTTGTCTGACGAAGCTGTTTGTGCCAGTGGATGAGATCAGAAACACAAAGCTTTTAGTGATAAGAGAGAGAGAGGACACATGGCCGAGGGGAGATACGCCAGGGTCTATCAAATATCAGAAAGAATATCTTCATACAACAGCTGAAGGAGATGAAAAAGTTAGGTTGGTTTGACATCTGGCTTGATGTTTGTAACTCTTGAATCTATTGTAAAATACCTTTCGATTGCCTGATCCTCGTTGTGCTCCAGTGTTAAGTGTACGGCAGCCTTTCGTGACAGACGCGTCTATATCTAAAGTCAGTCAACCAGTTTTCTGAGCAGCAAAACTATGATATAACCCCATCTATACCATACGAGTTAAACTATGATATAACCCCATCTATACCATACGAGTTAAACTATGATATAACCCCATCTATACCATACGAGTTAAACTATGATATAACCCCATCTATACCATACGAGTTAAACTATGATATAACCCCATCTATACCATACGAGTTAAACTATGATATAACCCCATCTATACCATACGAGTTAAACTATGATATAACCTCATCTATACCATACGAGTTTACTTATTTCTAGCAAAATTGTTGACAAACTTCCAGTCCTGTGGAACCTTTCCTGTAGTAAGTGACTCATTAAAATAGCGGTCGAGGGATCAACAATGCCATGTTTAGCTGACGTTCATTTTGTTTGGCTGTAGTTTACGTGTTGCCCTTGTGTGTCAGCAAGACTGGATCTGGAACACGAGATGTCTTTAGTGATAAATGCGGAAGCTAGAAAAAAATTTAATATCTTTGTTATGGTTTCATTAACTCGAACCAAATCGCCGTTTTATGAGAAAAATGGACTAGCTACCTCCTCTCCCCACGTAGTTGCAAAGCAATTTCATTAATGGCGTGAAAGGTTTCTGGCGCAAGATTCCTTCAGCTGCCCTCGTGTCCTTCCCCAACATCCTCCGATCCTAAAAACGTTTCTGTGTCGTAAATGGTAGCAAACATTTCCTTACAAGAGGCTTCGAACCTCTACACATAACTTCACAAGGGCGATCAAGATGATGGGTTAGGGATTAACCCCAGGATGCCTCAACACCTATCCCGGCTGTTGTCTCCCTGACGCACCAGACGAGTCGGTGGCGATCAGGTTGTGTAGCACGTTTGTGCTGACGAACCAAACACGAGTTCCTTCCAGAGTATCAACCAAGGTCTCCTTCAGGATCCGTATCGACCCAGGCACGACCAACATAGTAAGGAGAGAGTAAGATTATTAGAACTCTGGCACGAAACCACCCGGTACAGGAGGAACATCTGGAGTCGTAGCCATGCTGAGGAAATACGAAAAAAAAGATGCAAGGAAAATCAACCATACAGACCAACCAACTCGTAAGGTCACCGCGCGACCTTACTTCAAGTCATGCAATGACCTGACCACACAAATAAAGATCCACTCCCCACAAATCCACACTCCTCCACCACAGAAATACTTCCTGATCTGTGTGTGGACTTGAATGCTACTGTAATAATAAACGTCAAACAGGTAGTCCACCTTATTATTCTCCTGGTGTGGGACTCTGGCGACGGGTGAGGGACGATGTCGACTCCCAAGTCTCTCTTCCACACGGCTCCCCTGCGCCTTACATCCTGCTGCATGACAGTCATATCGACGCCTTGTGTGTGTGTGTGTGTGTGTGTGTGTGTGTGTAGGATGGGTTGGTGGGAAGAAGAAAATATTGAAAAAATGAGAAAGAAAAGGAAGACAGAACTGTATGTATATATAAGTGTTACTGAGCTCCACAAGATGGTTAGTTCCTGCTGTGGCCAGCAGATGGGGCTGGCCAGGGGTTCTCTCCTGTACAGCTGATGTATACGTCCGGGCTGCCGACCTTGAGAGTACGTTGTGGTCTGCTACAGTGTGGGAGGCCCAGTACCCAGTGACCAAGTACCCCACACCCGTGATGACCATAATACATACCGCCATGGACAGACACATGTATGTACACCATGCGTCGGATTCGAACCCTGGATAAGGCGCCACGTTAGCCAGGTAGTAGTAGGAACGGATGAAAAAACAAAAAAGGCTTCATTCGAACGCTTACTGCTCAATTACCTTGCACTTTCTGCACACAGACGCACACACACATCACAACACCTTATGACCTGTGGTCCGGATCAGTGGGCGTGGCCAGCTCCTGGGGCAGGAAGCGAGCGAGCAGACAGCTCTACCTGTCTCCCAGCAATGGAAACACAAGGGGTCTACTGCTCGCTGCAAACCTGGCGAACCAGATTATCAAAATTACAAGATGGACAACATAATATGACCTCAAAGATGAGAAAAATCAGATGGAAGAGTTAAACGGCTGCATTTTTCAGAGGAAATGTTTATACTTGACATCATAAATTGCTTTTAAGTAAATCTATACAAAATCCTTTTATTTATTTGGTCTGTACAAAGTTCGGGCACCAAACAACTCGCTAAATCAGGAAATACAAAGGTTTACCCACGACTCTGACAGATTCCTCATATTAACCCCAAAGTATTGACTGCATTCTCGAAAATAACAATGAAATATATATATTAATCTTTCTACCAACGAGGAAAAATTCGTAATTAATTCGGTCCAGCGAACCATAAACCCCAGCGATCCTTTTACGAGGCTGCACTCCACTCAGGAGCAGATGCTAGACTCCTTTGGAGTGGGGTGGCCCTTCAGAACACAGTACTCTTATTGGTCCATCAAACGACTGTACAGCCTGGCCGAGGCTGATGGGTGACCACAAGGAGGAGGAGCATAGGTACACCAGCCTCTCTCTCTCTCTCTCTCTCTCTCTCTCTCTGACTTTATTCACTATACTTAATTGCTGCCAGGAAACACACACACACACACACACACACACACATATATATATATATATATATATATATATTTTTTTTTTTTTTTCAAACTATTCGCCATTTCCCGCGTTAGCGAGGTAGCGTTAAGAACAGAGGACTGGGCCATAGAGGGAATATCCTCACCTGGCCCCCTTCTCTGTTCCTTCTTTTGGAAAATTAAAAAAAAATTGAGAGGGGAGAAAGAATACTTCCCACGTATTCCCTGCGTGTCGTAGAAGGCGACTAAAAGGGGAGGGAGCGGGGGGCTGGAAATCCTCCCCTCTCACTTATTTTTTTAATTTTCCAAAAGAGAAGGGGAACAGAGAAGGGGCCCAGGTGAGGATATTCCCTCAAGGGCCCAGTCCTCTGTTCTCAACGCTACCTCGCTAATGCGGGAAATGGCGAATAGTATGAAAAAAAAAAAAAAAAAAAAAAAAAATATATATATATATATATATATATATATATATATATATATATATATATATATATATATATATATAAACGCCCATATACATATCAACATATACATTCATATACGTATACATACACATACATATGAATATATACACATGTATGCATTCATACTTGCTTGCCTTCATCCATACCTGGCGCTGCCCTGCCACACATGAAACAGCAATCGCCAGGAAAAAAAAAATAACATTACTTCGGATGTTCACTGACAGCACGTCGACCCCCGTATACCATATCGTTCAAATTCACTCTATCCCGTGCACTTCTTTTACCCTGCTGTATGTTCAGGCCTTGATCGCTCGAAACCTGTATTTTGTTTATATATATATATATATATATATATATATATATATATATATATATATATATATATATATATACACACTAGTGTTGTTTAGACGTCGAGTGTGGTAGTCATGCACTGGTGGCGTTGGGAACGCTGGTGTCGTTGCTGTTGCCCTCACGATGCACGCTGCTGGGGCCTCGTGCACCGCCCACCACCACCACTGCTCCTCCACCACACACATCATCACCACTGCTCCTCCACTAAACACCACCACTCCTCCACCACACATACCCACCACCACCACTGCTCCTCCACCACACATATCCACCATCGATATATCTAACTATATTAAGTCCACCCGAATCATGAACTGATCTTGCTGTATCTTTCCCATAACACAGACACACAGACACAGACACACACACACACACACACACACACACACACACACACGTGCATGACCCCAGGGATAGGCAGTCATAAGCCTTCACGAGAAATTCAATTTTACACTTGGTAATTCTAGGCATTAGCAAAGGAAAAATTTTCTTATTTCCTTCATGTAACAGAGCCTTTCCATCGAGGAGGATCAACACAGCGTGATGGCCAGGTGATCCGGGCACACTCGCTTCTCTGAAGCTACGACCGTAGGTAGGTGCCCTCACCCTGCAGCAGAGGCTGGCAAGTGCATGTAATTTCCACTGTAGTGAGATGCAAGCGATGTTTTCAATCTTTTTTTTCAGTCTCATGAAAGAGAGAGAGAGAGAGAGAGAGAGAGAGAGAGAGAGAGAGAGAGAGAGAGAGAGAGAGAGAGAGAGAGAGAGAGAGTCAATTCTGCTGTTTTGACATTGTATCAAATTGAGTTTCTTTGTTTCTTTTATGGTTGTCAATATGACAACCATTCATGGGCATGAAAACGTTTAGAAATGATTTTGCTTTGGACACACACACACACACACAATATATATATATATATATATATATATATATATATATATATATATATATATATATATATATATATATATATATATATATATATATATCTTTTTCTAACATTTATGTTCGTCATTGCTCGCGTCAGTGAGGTGGCGCTAGGAACGAAGTAGGAAATGGCCTCATTCGGACATACCCACTCTGTAGGTGTTGTGTGTGATCCACAACCAGGCGCCACACATCTTTCTGTGTTTCTCCCAGAACGCTTCATATGCACCAAGCTCATCGACAGTGTGTCGTCCCCTGTATACCACATCGCCCCGATTCACTCTATCCCTTGCATGCCTCGCACCCTCCTGCACGCATGTTCAGGCCCCCGAACCTTCGAAGCATTTTTCCCTTCATCCTTCCACATACATACAGGCACACATATGTGACTTGCGTAATACACTCAAAGACTGGTGGGTGCACAAGCATTCTCAACCCTGATCTGACCCACCTGAAACCCCAGTTCTTTCTAGTGTGTGATGACAATTATCAACAGACTACGAGATTAATTCTCATTTAAAAAAAAAGCAGAAAGCATCTACCTGGCAGTCCCAGGCGAAACGGTAATTAAAACGGTACGGGAACTCCAAGCCAACAGTCGTTTTATCCATGAACGGTAAATCGTCTTCAGGAGTGACTACGAACGTTAAATCGTCTGAAGGAGTGTTGGAAACGACAATAAAAGACGTGAGAGTCAACATACCCGCTTTATAAAGCTACCAAGTGAGGTGTGTCAGGTTGGTAACTTGGTTCCCCGGTGGATTTATTCTGATAAATAATGATTATCTGTGCAGTAGGAAGCAGCAGGAACGTGTCAAGGGTGATCCACCACACCGAGGTAAGAGAAACACTAGTGTCCAGCTGAACCGAAACCCTAAAAAGTCATTGTTATTCACGACCTGTGTGAAATGCTAACCAGAAGGACCTGAATCACACCAGAATATGTCTATTTACGATGAAATTACTAGAAGTCGCGGGTGGTCAGGGGCGCGCCATATTCGGAGAAGGCCTCGACATGCAATCCAACCTCCGTCAGGAGTGGAAGGAGGAGGGAAATGGTGACACACTCATGATGAGGCCAAGTGATCTGCATCGTCTCGCAGATGACAAACTATAGGGGATCCACAGTACAGAAGGAGCTTCAGGGCTGATATGATACAGAACCTGTCACCACAATACTATGTTTGGGGAATTGGGTCAATTGCATTAAAGATGATATGTTGATAAAATTACCTTTTCAACGTACGTCAGCCTTATGCTAGGGTTGGTCACCCTTGATGAAGACACAGGTGTGTTGAGGAAGGTCTAGCGACGGGTTTCAAAGCCTGGAACTGAAGCAAACATGTTGAGCCACAAGGTAGGTCAGGAGATGAGGGCTTGCCTATACTGGCTGAGAGAAGCAAATAGTGGGGCATGTACGCAGACAGTGGGGCACGTACGCAGAGTGGGGCACGTACGCAGATAGTGGGGCACGTACGTACTTGCGACTAAGAAGCCACACAATCCACTCATCATTTCCGTATAAAACAGTTCATTGAAAAAGAAACAGTTCAGCGAGACAACATAGGAAACGAGTGTGAAAAGATAGGGAGGCATATTTCCTTGATAACTTGGTCGTGGATTGGTGAAACACGCTGAATGAACAAGTAATCTATGCAAAAAGCATAAATGATTAAGAAAGGCAGATAGCTGGAGTCATGTACACAAACTGGTCATCACACACACTGACGGATACTTGTACGATCCTCCCTGGCTCCTCCTGCTCCACACGCTAACGTGCAGCACTCTACATTAACCCAGCCCATCGTGTCAGTCACACCCTCAGCAGTTTGAGGTGATGCTCCCGCCCAACCCTCGCCAGCGGAACCCGTTGCTGCCTCCCTCCACACATTCCTCGCACCTCACACCCTGGTATCATCGAACCCACTCCGCACCACCTTACAAGACTGTGCTCTTTTTCAGTACTGATTACCAACGACTGGTCGCATCAGACTTAAAATGTGTAATATTATATAACTGCCACCATGGTACCCTTCCCAATCACCAGAACAGCACATGAGTGGATCAGAAGAGTAACAAATTATCTAAACGTTATTATGAAAAATCATTTCAAGTTGGTGGAAAAAAAAATGTTCGGTAAGATGTTCGTAACATGCATAAAATTTCCCCTACAATATCATGAATCTCAATTTTCTCTTTCATCATCAGTGTGGGTTTCGCAAGGCAAGATCCCCATGTGATATCATTTCCTATCTTGCTAATGCCTGCTCATCTCTCTGAGAGACGGTGAGGGGTCGTGTGTTGCAATCCTTGATGTATCAAAAGCTCCCGACATGGTATGGCAACGAAGTCTCATCTCTTCTTGGCTTTCCTCCCTCACTTGGTTCCCTCGTATCTAGCTTCCTCAACGGCCGATCTCTCTCTCTCTCTCTCTCTCTCTCTCTCTCTCTCTCTCTCTCTCTCTCTCTCTCTCTCTCTCTCTCTCCGTAACTGTTGATGGATAACTTCCCCATCTTTCCCTATCAACACCGGCGTGCTTCAGGGGCCTCTCCCGTCTCCTACACTGTATCTTGCTGCGCAATCATCCCTGTCTTGCACAGCATGGTGAGATAAAACGAAAAAACAAATTCTTACTGAAGAGCAATCAACTCAGATCCTTAACAAATAAACAACAATGAACTAAAACCACACTGAATAGAAATAATGTTAACTCAGACCTTCATCCCACAATATAGACTAGATCAAACAATGTCCAACAGTTCAAAGTTTGACAGCAGCTTAGGTTCTGTGTATGCGAGACGAGACTCGATTCGACACGAGTGACCGACTAGCCCGTCTTTCGGGAATGATTTAACCAGTGTCTCAGACTTACGTTAGGGCGCCATGGGCAACGCAGACCATCCTAGCACTTCACCCTATCTCCTCACGACGCTCTGTGCCGTCCACGGACGACCACACTCGGTCACCTGGAGTCTCCTCACACCCGTATGGCTGAGGCACAGATCATCCCGCCGATACACTGCCCCACAACACTCTACCCTCACTCTGTGACTGAGGAAGTATTTCTAACAATAACCCTTGACCCAAAACTATAATAGTCTAACACAACCATCAAACTGCTTACAAACCGAAACTAATACTTAAGACTTAACATAAATGACATATTACTTACACAACCCATACTGGCAATTATCACTTAAAGAAAAATACAACACGAACATTCATAACTTATAACTGACGTAAAATATAAATAGAACTTTGTTGAAAAACGAGGCAACTCACATTAATTGAAGGTAAGGTTCTCCAGCAGATCAGCAGTCTCAAAACTTGAAGTCTGGTGTACAACCACAGAAGTTCCCCACCACCACACCAACGTGGTGTCTGCCACAGCTGCACGTACCAAGAACATCAGCACGACCGAGGTACGACGGGTCTACTGAACACGTGACTCCCAGGAATGAACCACAACACTGAGCTTCTGACGTAATCTGTCTCCGTCAGCCAATCACGTCCTCTCCCATGCTCAACCTACACCAATCATCTCTACCCTCGACTTACTACATAGTTGTATACTATAGGAATTTGTTGCGATGGGATTAGTGAAACTGCTAACGAGGTAGTTTGAAGTGCCTCACCCTCTAGTTAATCTGTCATTGCAACAGCGACGTACGTATGATTTACTGTGTCGTACTTCTATTACGTCTTGGTCAAGTTCGTATGCGATAAGATTACGATAGTGACGTGTCAATTAACTAGATACGTTACGTTACTGGAAACAATGTTCGGATGCCTTGTTGATATATGAACAAATGATTATGATTCCCATTCAGTGCACGAAAACCGTGTTGACGAATCACGGATCATAATTAACCAAGAAACGGCTAGATGTGCTTAATATTGACTTGTTGTTAAGAGGATTATAAGCTCACTCCTAGGTATAACCCAGCGATGTAACCAACAACAATACAACTTTCCAAAGTTTCTGACAACAGTACAACCCACTAGTGTTACCAACACCAGTGACACCGGCATAAATACAACCCACAAGCGTTAACAACACCAGTTCATTCCGTCGGTTCCCTCCCCCACGGAACCTACGCCTCCGCCTACGTTCACCTCTGACGTGGTCGTCCATTTCCTCTTGCTAGCGACACGTCGCCGCCTGCGGCAAGTAGTGGTCAGGATGGTTTGACTGCCCGAGTGTTCCCCTGAGCCAGCTAGGCGCTGAGCCTGGCTCGCCTCTCTCTCTCTTGAACACCCCAAACTCTCTCACAGTATGAGGGGAGGCACTTGGCGTATATCCGGGGTGGCTCCTGTTCCTCCACCCTCACTCCCTGACCAGAGTGGGAGGAATCACACCTCTTCCTCCTGATCATCTCTCTTGCTGTCAACTGTCTTCGCCAGTCCACGTCTGTCTGTCTGTCCGTCCGTCATGATGTTGTTGTTGTTGTCTCTGTGTTCGACAGGTGGCGTCGTCTGTTCTCGTGAGCTGCTGGCGCACGTCCCCGCCCGCCCATTATGGTCTCCATCATCACTATGGTCCACCAGTGATATTCTTAACATAGCCCAACACGTATTAACCTCTGAGGTACAGGAAGGGTTAGCCCTTTAAGTGCGACGACTCGCAACCTCTTCAGTACAACGACTTAACTACTTGGCTCCCACTGCTAAATTAACCCAGTGGGTGTGACAAGTTAGTGCTTGAGCAGGAGGACTTAACCAATGATTACGATGACAACCCACTGGCTACGACTACTTAACCCACTGACTACGGCAACTTAACCCACTGGTATGACAACTTAACCCACTGGGTACGACAACATAACCCACTGACTACGACAACTTAACCCACTGGCTACGACTACTTAACCCACTGACTACGACAACTTAACCCACTAGTACGACAACTTAACCTACTGGGTACGACAACTTAACCCACTGACTACGACAACTTAACACACTGGGTACGACAACTTAACCCACTGACTACGACAACTTAACACACTGGCTACGACTACTTAACCCACTGGGTACGACAACTTAACCCACTGGTACGACAACTTAACCCACTGGGTACGACAACTTAACCCACTGGGTACGACAACTTAACAAAATGAATACGCCAACTTCACCACTTGAGTACGATAACTTAACTCTTCAGTTCAATGACTGACCTTGCTGGTCAATGGGTTTAGTCGTCGCACTCAGTGCCATATCGTCGTATTTGAAGTATCAAGTCGTCGTACTCAAGGTGCCAAGTTGTCGCACTCAAGGTGCCAAGTTGTCGCACTCAAGGTGCCAAGTTGTTGCACTCAAGGTGCCAAGCTGTTGCACCCAAGGTGCCAAGTTGTCGCACTCTAGGTGCCAAGTTGTCGCACTCAAGGTGCCAAGCTGTTGCACCCAAGATGCCAAGTTGTCGCACTCAAGGTGCCAAGTTGTTGCACTCAAGGTGCCAAGTTGTTGCACTCAAGGTGCCAAGTTGTTGCACCCAAGGTGCCAAGTTGTCGCACTCTAGGTGCCAAGTTGTTGCACTCAAGGTGCCAAGTTGTTGCACTCAAGGTGCCAAGTTGTTGCACCCAAGGTGCCAAGTTGTCGCACTCTAGGTGCCAAGTTGTCGCACTCAAGGTGCCAAGCTGTTGCACCCAAGATGCCAAGTTGTCGCACTCAAGGTGCCAAGTTGTTGCACTCAAGGTGCCAAGTTGTTGCACTCAAGGTGCCAAGTTGTCGCACTCAAGGTGCCAAGTTGTTGCACTCAAGGTGCCAAGTTGTCGCACTCAAGGTGCCAAGTTGTTGCACTCAAGGTGCCAAGTTGTCGCACTCAAGGTGCCAAGTTGTTGCACTCAAGGTGCCAAGTTGTCGCACTCAAGGTGCCAAGTTGTCGCACTCAAGGTGCCAAGTTGTCGCACTCAAGGTGCCAAGTTGTCGCACTCAAGGTGCCAAGTTTTTGCACTCAAGGTGCCAAGTTGTCGCACTCAAGGTGCCAAGTTGTCGTACTCAAAGGGGCTAAAGGACGACGCTGCAGCGCTACCAACGACAATGGAGGGACCTGGCAGTGCCGCCACTGTCGAATCATGCCCAAACAGCGTTGCCAAAGTCCGGCAGGCCCGGCCAGTCCCCGGGCCTGGTCCAGACAGGAAACGGACCCCCCCCCCCCCCTCCTGCCAGGCCGAGTGACGTCACGTTCTCCCACACTACACGGCGGCAGTTCCCTCCCTCGCCTTACAATGAACAATAACACTGTAATTACTCGTAATCACAGACATTTCCCGCCACTCCATCTCCAGCAGAGCAGCCAGCCAGCCACTGATTCCTTACCCTTCGTTATGAAGATGGAGCGTGAACGAGAGGGAGAGAGACAAGAAGAAGAAGAAGAGAGAAGGTTTAATAGTGTGAGGTAGAGGGAGGGAGGCTCAGTCTGGCCCCAGCCACCGTACGGTGCGGGTTGGTCACTGTGTAGTGTTGGTGGGCCGGCCGGCGGCGTTGTGCTCCTCCTGCTGACCTCCACTGCACCCCCCCACCCCTCACCCACCCCCACCCTCCTCAGCCACACGTCTCTACCCCCCCTCAACCAAACCACGCCCCCCTTTCCCCACCACGCCACGCCCCCTCTGAGACCCCACAATATCTTGTCCCCCACCACTCACTCCTGCAAGACCTCACTTCCCCTCTTACCCTCACTCCTCCCCTAGTTCCCCTCCCTCTCTTTCCTCCCAACACCTCACTGCTCCTCCTCCTCCTCCACCATCCCTCAGCCACACCACCCACCCTCCTCCCCTCTCTATCCATAACGCTATCCCTTCTCTACATCCCCTACCCATCCCTCCCCTCCGTCCTCCTTTACCCCTACCCCATCTCTCTCTCTCTCTCTCTCTCTCTCTCTCTCTCTCTCTCTCTCTCTCTCTCTCTCTCTCTCTCTCTCTCTCATCCCCTTCCTTCACCAGCCATCATCCCAACCTTCATTCACGAATTTCTTTCTCTCCTTCTTCCTGCCTCACACCACCTCCATCGTCCCACTGCCCTCATCCCCACACGTCCACGACCTTCCTGCTGGTGATCCGACATTCCCTCAAGTGTCCTGCTTCTCCTGCCGGAGTCCTGATCGCTGCAGGAGTTCAACTCTTCCTCTAGCCCCCCCTCCTCCTCCTCCCCCATCCCCGCCACGTCCTTCCGGCTTTCCATCTCACCTCTACGTGTCCTTGTGCTCCTTCTCCATCAGGAGTCGTACCCTTCCTTCCGACGTCCTATTTCTTCAGTCGTTCCAGTCTTCCTCTTCTTGTGGTCCCAGACTCCCCCAGGCGTTGCAGTTTTCCTAAGAGAAGTCCCACGCCTCCTTCAGGAGTCTTGTCCTCCTCCAGGTGTTCCACAGCTGTCTCAAGCGCCTTTCTTCCTCAGGGGGGTCATTACCCTTCACCAGTAGTCAGGAGTTTCTCCCAATAGCCCCAGCCAGTCATCTTCCAGGAGTCATAATTGTATTTCAGGAATCTCCAGCCGCCCTCCAGGCGTCATAACCACAGTCCAGGGACGCCAGCTTCCCATCAGGCGCTGGAACTCTCCTGCAGACGCCCCGTCCCTCCTCCAACTGTCTCATCCCACCTCCGCCAACCGTCTCATCCCACCTCCACCAACCGTCTCATCCCACCTCCGCCAACCGTCTCATCTCACCTCCGCCAACCGTCTCATCCCACCTCCGCCAACTGTCTCATCCCACCTCCGCCAACCGTCTCATCCCACCTCCGCCAACCGTTTCATCCCTCCCTCTAACTGTTCCATTTCTTCTGTAACTGTTCCGTCCCACCTCCGCCAACCGTCTCATCCCTCCTCTTCTCGAAGCGTCCTCCTCCCTCTCCAGGGTGCCAGCCTTCCACATTTCCACCCGTCCTCCAGGTACCTGACCTCTCCTCCACTATCACTTCCATTCATCGGAAACCTCCTCCAAACGTTCCCTTCCTCCGCACGGCGGCGCCACAAACGTTCACGCTCGTCTCCCGGCGTCTCCCCCCCTCCCCCAGGACCCTCGATCCCCATCCCTCCTGTGGGCGCCTTCTCCCCGCCCCCAGCCACCCCTCTCCCCTTCCCACCACTACGTCAGGAGGGCCACTGTGTATAGCCCAGCTCTCCACTACTCACCCAAATTGCACCACTCGTCCTTACTCATCAGGGTCTCTAGGGGGTGAGTACACCAACTCCTTACTCATCAGGGTCACTGAGGGTGAGTACAACATCTTTTCACTCGTCAGTGACTCCTGGTGGGTTGTTTTTCCCAGTGAAGTTTGATGATCGAAAGTGAAGTGGACTCCGACGTTTGTCACTATTGCCACTGGTGAGCCAGTCACTGCTGCCTACACCTAGTGGGAGGTTGTGGTGGAACACGAGGGAAGGGAGACAAAAATATCAGTCATCAAGTGTCACGTCTTACTATGTGTGCGTAATGCAGGAGTTCCACATTCCAGGCGACTTAGCTTATGTGCTTCGAAAACATTTTTATTTTTACTACTATGACAATATCAGCGGTACGCGAGACGTGACCTAAGGTAGTAGAGCTTTTAAGAAGTGATTCCCTTACTGCAGAGTGATACCGTAACCGATTTCTTTTTACCCGATTTGCCGATGTGAAAACTTATGTAATTACGTTGAGGGGATGAGCGAACAAGTTCATTTCTATTACTAAGGGAGAAGACATGAAGTCTGTCATCTTACTACCGGGTTATCTACGGCTCCGTCGCTCTCCTTGCGTCTTCCTGGTGGCCTAATATACGACCAGGGAGGACCACATTCTCTCTCGTTCATGTCTACCTTCTCGGGTCTCACTCGGGGATGCATGTGTGAGCTGCATCTTGAGAGGCATCACAGAATGATCGTGTAAGTCGTCTGTTGTTCAATCATGCTTCAAAATAGTGGAAAGTCTTGGTATCTGTCCATACATATAGTGGAGTCCTCTTGGTCTATTCTTGTTTAATGGACTGTCGTTTTGGGTGGTTTTTATATGGATGTCTCGTCTTTAAGGATCTTCATAACATACTATGATATCCTGCCTCACGAAAGTATATAATAACCAAAAAGTATTTGATGTAGAACTCCAAACTTCCCTGTACATTCTGAAAGCTTCACAACTTAGTTTGTCTTGTATCTAAAAACGCTGCATGCTTAAGAGCAATTACTGCAATCCTTAAATAGAAAGATGATGATAATCACAGCAAATACATATATGCCGAGAATATACAAATACGTATATACCGAGAATATATAACAATCCTTGCAAAACTCAGCATTTCAGAACACTACATGTCAAGAGAGAAGATAGCAAGTACTTGTGTTAAGACATGCCCTCATCAACTTCTTAAGTAAATATCAAAATGGAAACACATAAACTTTACGCCAAGTTACGTCCAGTTCAGACTGACGGAACAATATTTCTATGCTTGGTGAAGTAACGCAGGTGTGAGGCGACCAAGCGTGTGTATAGAGAAGCAGGTCTGCGTCACTAAGAAGGAAGCCTGACCCGAAACCAGACGCAATGGTTCGTTAACAAGTGCACCAGAACGACCCTGTTGAGGATCTTAAGTTTACTGATACTGAGCGATACACCGAGACTCCATCAATTACGTCAGGACAATTATTTCAACCATCAAGAGGCCCAGATCTGTCCAGCATCTACACATCTGAGTCACTCTCGACTGACACACTTGTCTGGCTGACTGGGTTCGGGAGTACGGGTCACAGAGCACGGCTTAGACGCACACCAGACGATATACCCGCCAACCACTGGCTACTGGATTCTAAAATAGGTCTCGCTCTCCTCACGAGGTGGCATACATCGCACACTCTCTATACCTGCATAATTGCTATTCACTTAACTTCCATCACGGCGAAATTTGACTTTATTGAGAAACTGCAAGTACACTCGACGAGGAAAAGTCCTGATACATGCCTGAATGAAGCTGTACCGAGGATTTCCGTACAAGCTTTGATCCTGCGCGTTCCGGGACGTGTTTAACATCGGCCTGACGCAGGGCAGTCGTCCGCGACTGTCCTCAGCTATCTATATATTCTCTGTATTACTAAAGTTCTAAGTTGATTAATATTCCTTTTCTACGGTTAGATATCTATCTATTTAACCTACTCAAAGCAGTTCGGTTTTCTTCAGTTATGTCTGTGTATATTCTCACTGACTAGCTATCAAGGTCTGCTCGACAGGCTGGCGACACTGTTGGCTGCGCTTTAATTCATCACGACTCATGACTGCGCCCACAACCCCTCCCTCCCCTCTGCGTCCATGACCGGCCCAGTTACAACAACTCGTCGAACCTAACCTGAACGAAAGGCGGAGGTCCTTATGGTGAGAGGGATCTCGCCACCGATTTGGGCTTCATTAAGTCACTACCGGATATATAGTCTTTAAAAGTCAATAGCAAATGAACCACTCCTACACTCAAATGCGGCAAAACTAGTTACAATTCATTTATGCGTCTTATGAACCAGTCATAAGATAAACCAGCAAGTGTCTGACGTATAAGGCAGGAGACATAATCCTGCGTTCGATCGTCCCTGATGACCCCGGCCTCCGTACTGACTTGATACACCCTCACGTTCGCTTGCCTGCCTCAGTAACATCCTAGCCTAACCGTTCCTGGAAACCCAAACACATTGCAGTCAACTTTACCTTCTCAGAATGATGTACCAGCGCACTGCCTTTATGTAGGGTAGGCACACACTCAAACACACAGACACCTTCCAATGTTTCAGCTGATAATTGGTTGGAAATCGTAATGTTATCTGGTTATAAATATAGCACTTGTCTATCATTAGATGTGTGCTGCTCGTCTAAGAGCCACTACAGGCACACACATATTCCGTTAACTTCAAGGACGTACCGTCGTGCTCAGGGCTGGGTGTACCACAGTGCTCAAGGGCGTACCATAAAAAGCTCAAGGTCGTTCCATTAGTGCTCAAGAGATTAAAATGACAGTTGACATCTACTGGTTTCTCGAAGCCTTGATACACTTTCACCCTTTGTTTTTGTTCATGATTTCACTGTCCTCTGCCTCTCTCCTTCTACGTTCTCGTGTGAGTTTGAGGTGTTCCTGCACTGCCATATACGGATGCCTGAATTCACACTTTCTCCTTAACCAAACCAGAAACTGCTTGGAAGGCAATCAGAATCTATGAATTAACTGCTTCAGGACCAATCATGAGACTTGAACTTATCTTGTATTCAGGTCTGGCTTTAAGTGCAGGAACCGATAAGAAGCCCATTCAGATGATAGAGCAAATGATACTTAAGTGACACCAAAACGAGTTCTCTCTCTCTCTCTCTCTCTCTCTCTCTCTCTCTCTCTCTCTCTCTCTCTCTCTCTCTCTCTCTCTTCCAAGCACAGTCTACATTCTGTTTCAAACATCAACAGTAGCTCGTTCGACTGTTCCATGGTCGCCTGCTGTCCCGCTCACTTAGCTCTCGGTGATTATTTATAATACAGTTTTAATGAAGAATGCCACCAGGATCTTTCTCAAACCCTTGAGCACAAAAACACAGCCCTGAAACACGACTGGTACCGCCTTTGAGGACGACGGTACGACCCATGAGTACGTTGGCCCAGCCTTTGACCCGATTCTTAAGGGTTAAGCCAAAGACCAGTCCATTATACACATGGGTCGTACCGTCATGGTCAAGGACCATACGCCCGTGATCAAGGGTCGTGTCGTCGTGCTCGAGAATTGCACCATCTTGCTGAAGAAGTTAACACCGACAGGAACAAGAGGCACGCAAAAAGGTCTGCATAATAACCTAATATGTAAAACAAGACAGGTTAGGCAAGGACTACATCATAATGCCAAGTTCACACATCGCTCCTGCATTAGCTAGGCTGTCCGGGCCTGCCAGCCTAAGCGTAGGTGGTTTAATCCTTGGTTAATATGGTGTGGACAAGGTTGGACTATATCTAGGTTACATTAGACGATGCTGCGCTTATTAGACTCCACTCATGCTTTGCCTGACTATGTGTTGTTAGGTAAGGTTATGATAACCATTAAGCTGGAATGTTTACGTTAGGTTGGTAAGGCGGTACGTTCCTGTGCACACTTACGTCGAGCGCATTCACTGGAAAGTGATTTCATTCCTACATCCGTATATTCATGAGGATTTGAAAACCTTAACTTCAGTTAGTGTTTTCCAGCATGAACACGGCTTTCTCAGTACACGTCCTGTTGTTCAGTGTTTGGAATCCTCTGATCACAGCTTCTCTGATTTTATTTACAGTGATGGCCGAGAGAATGTGCAGCCTAGAGCTCTTCCCTCCTCTCACTCTCGTCTCCCCATAATTATGGAAATCCGACCTTCCCTCTCCACGATTTTTAGCCTAAGCAACCCTGATACCATCACTGACATTCCTCCCTCACTCCCTCCCTCTCTGCTCTTCGGCGTCCTTGGTGTCTGTAAAGGGCACGAGAACTAATGCACTGTAACAAATGTACAGGAAGACCTCTCTGGCTCTAACGATAAACAGGTTATATTCTCACCACTGACGCGCTCCGGATGCCTGCTTGTTTTTTTTCATTTTTTTTCTTGTCCGGATGAACTAAAAAAGTTGTCTGGATGCTGTAGATTAGACAATGTAGGGACTGCTAGATTTATGATATATAATTCAAACCATCAGTAAGCTTCACAAGAACCACACTGAACGTGCGTGAACTGGAGGGAGAGAGAGAAAAAAGGGAGTATTCTCAGGCCGTTTCGCAAAACCTATGACGTGAGGGAGCGTTGCCATCGGACCCAGGCGCCCGCCGGGGTGCGTCATGCGTTGTGGCTGGTCACAGGCAGCAGCTACTGGCGCCGCGGGTTGATTTAAAATGTTAGTTATGGTCGCCGTCACTGACCATTGGTGGTACATCTCTGAGAGTACGCTGGTTCTTGTAATCTACTTGCGACACACACACACACACACACACACACACACACACACATATATATATATATATATATATATATATATATATATATATATATATATATATATATATATATATATATTTTTTTTTTTTTTTTTTTTTTCTCATACTATTCGCCATTTCCCGCGTTGGCGAGGTAGCGTTAAGAACAGAAGACTGAGCCTTTCAGGGAATATCTATTTTAATTTTCCAAAAGAAGGAACAGATATATATATATATATATATATATATATATATATATATATATATATATATATATATATATATATATATATATATGTAAATCCTTATGACCCCTTCTCAAGGGCCTGCCTGCAGCTCGAAGCCTACTTACAGTCAGTGCCAGAATTAAGGATCTGTCGAGCCCATAGCATACATATTTTTCTTTATTATCAGAAGACGTGATCACTGTCTTTCAGTAAATGATCTTTACCGTCATTATAAACAGTGGAACTTTCTTATGACTTATACAGTTTCATTCACTTTTATCAAACTATAGAAATAAATAAACGTGTCAAAATATTTCTTTCACAAATGATCTTACAAGAAAGTATCGGTAATTAACCTTTGTCCTGAATGATCAAGGTGACAAATACTTTGTTTATATGACAACTGTTGACACTCTATGTGATGCTTCGCCTTAGTATGAAGTACTGCTCAAACATATGTGTTGGAGACTCTTCATCTACCTCTCTACTGACGACACTAGAATCAACAGCCTTCCCTCACAGTGAATCATCTTAGCATTACCTCCCCTCACCCATCCCTTGCTGTACGTCGCCATGATGCTCCCATCTCCCTTGTCTACTGGTATTTCGTCCAGTGTTCTCGTGAGCCGCCAGCATACGTCCCCACCACCACCACCAAAAAAAGTTTGTAGCCGAAGCACGCGTCTGGCCGCTGCTTCCCACAGTTTGTGTGTGGAGACTGGCCACTCCAGTAAAGACCGTTACGATCCCTCCTCTCTTTACCGTTACGATCCCTCCTACCCTCCAACAGATAAGCTGCAGAATTTTGTTTCTCCATTTATCTTCCTCACTTCCTATAACCTTTACAATCTTGAGGGTCAGGTTCTACAGACAACGACAGAGTCATGACTCATAACTATATTCTTTTTCACTCTCCATCTTTTTCTTTCACACAATATAGCCTTGACTCGTGTATGTTTTGCCTTTGCCATGTCAGCTGATCCACTCCATCCAGGAAGGAGAAAGAACATGGGTAACTCTCATCTCAAACACAGAGGAAAGGTTGAAAGATGTGGTTGGATAAAAGATGTCAGAGAGGAAAAGAGCTTAGAAATGAAGTGTGAGGATGTAGACGACTCTTCAACCAAACTGCGTTTGAAAGGTATGAGAGAGAGAGAGAGAGAGAGAGAGAGAGAGAGAGAGAGAGAGAGAGAGAGAGAGAGAGAGAGAGAGAGAGAGAGAGAGAGAGCAAGTAATGAAAACAGTAGCACAGGAGAAGAGCAATAGGGAAAATGTGAACATGAACGCTGGACAAGGTGGAAGATAAACCTAAATTTTATATAAGGTTATTATGAGTATATTGTTAGTTAATGAGAAGATAATTTGAGGTACATGGATCACAAGGAAGAGTTGTAAAGGTATTGGTGATAAGATATGCGAGGAACTGAAAAATAATAAAAAAAAGTACTCACAATGGGAAAAACCAAAGCCTAACACCAGTGAGATGAAATGGAAAGTACAGAAACATCAAGAAAAGACATAAACAAAACCGAACAGCCCTCAGCCATGTAAGGCTCATAGTCCCAAAAAATTTTCTTAATATGTGCCACAGAAATTCACAGCTACACTTGACATTCCACCTCAAATGTTCGAGGTGCAGCTCGAGGACGGTTAATCACCAAGGGAATCGGGAAGGGGAAATGTTGTGCCCATCTCTAACAAAGCAGGCAGGGAAGTTGTGCTGGACTGTTGACCACTCTCTCCGAAGAATGTCGTCAGAAAAATTTTGGAAAAGATAATCATGAAGGAAAGTGATGATTACTTAGGAAGAACTACCTCAGTGTGAGACAATGCAGGGTCACGAAACGACCGTCATGTGTAACGAGCCTGTTTGATCTGTTTATCTTCTGGCAAGTGATAAAGTCGCCTTTAAGTACATATGGACATGTTCACCAAGGTGTCCACAGCCAATATGAGGCCGAAACTTGAATTATGTTTCCGTAGTTTGGTTCCCATATATAGAAATGATAGAGAAAGTCTAGAGGAAAGGAGCACGGATGGTCCCTCAATTAAGACAACTGAGTTACACTGAGACGTTAGAGGCCATAGTTTTGTCCAACACGGAAGAGAGAAGAGTGAGGGGTGACTTCCATCGCAACCTCAAAGTTTCTGAACCATTTTAATGTTGTCTACAGAAAGTAGTTCTTCAAAGAGATATCAAGACAGAGCAACCAAAGGCAATAACAAGAAACTAAGACAGCCAATTTGTTACGACATATATAAAGAAATACTTTTATGATATCAGAGTTACTGATGAAGGGGATAAACTGCTTGCCGATGCTGTAGATGATGATAGTATACAAAATGAAAAATAAAAAGTTTGACCGATTAAGTTCAAGAAATGGTGCCCCACGAATGTACATACCCAGCACTGTACTGTACATATAGGTTACTCACACACACGCGGATTAATACACATTCTCTCTCTCTCTCTCTCTCTCTCTCTCTCTCTCTCTCTCTCTCTCTCTCTCTCTCCAGAACCTACAATTACAGGACCTAATTCAAGTGATTATCAAATTTGAATCGTGTATTACTTCTTATGGCCGGTTAACAAGTGTCTTATGGCCGGTCAACAAGTGTCTTATGGCCAGCCAATAAGTGTCTTACGGCCGGCCAGCAACTCTCTCTGTGATGCAGTCAGTCTGTCAACCTCTTTTGGGAACTGCGGCACCGTCCATCACCACGACGGTACGACCCTTCACCACGACGGAACGACCCTTCAGCACGACGGTACGACCCTTCAGCACGACGGTACGACCCTTCAGCACGACTGTACCGTCATGCTTCAGGACCGTACCGCCGTGCTCAGATGGGATTAATCATATCTGATATTTGCACATGAGAGAGAGAGAGATAGATAGATAGATAGATAGATAGATAGAGATAGATAGATAGATAGATAGATAGTTAGATAGATAGATAGATAGATAGATAGATAGAGAGAGAGAGAGAGAGAGAGAGAGAGAGAGAGAGAGAGAGAGAGAGAGAGAGAGAGAGAGAGAGAGTGAGAGAGAGAGAGAGAGAGAGAGCCGTGGTGTCGGGCCGGAGTGGTGTGTGGCCAGGAGAGGCGGGAGCGACACATCATCATCATCAGATGGGGATGTGTCCGCCTGGTTTTTCCTGGGTCAAGACATCACACAACTTTTGAGGACAACCTCTCTAGGTCGCCTTTGGCTAATAAAGCTTCGTAAATGTCAAGGGATCAAGTGATAATTAAAATACTATTAAACTCCTTGAGCAAGATGAGAAGACCTCTTTTTTTTTTTTTTTTTTCTTGGCCCAGTTCAGTGGTACGACCTGCTTATCACGATGGTACAATTGTTCGAGGATGATGGTACGTAGAAGTTGAAACACGATGGTACGACGCCTCTGCACGATGGTACGACCCTTGACCACGAGGCTAAGATCCTTGAGAACAACGGTACGACCCTTGAACATGATGGTACGACCCTTGAACATGATGGTACGACCCTTGAACAAGATGGTACGACCCTTGAACATGATGGTACGACCCTTGAACATGACGGTACGACCCTAGCGGCTCTAAGAACTTGAACAGTGGTGGTCAAATCGAACTCTCTCTCCCATGATCATGTAAAGTGATGCTAGAATGTTCTTCACAGTCTTAAGATCATCATAGCTGTTCTAGAATTACATTAAATGATGGTACAACCTAACTAGTTATCCTAGGATGATGGTACAACCTAACTAGTTATCCTAGGATGATGGTACAACCTAACTAGTTATCCTAGGATGATGGTACAACCTAACTAGTTATCCTAGGATGATGGTACAACCTAACTAGTTATCCTAGGATGATGGTACAACCTAACTAGTTATCCTAGCATTATATTCCGAGATGGTAAATACTGCTAGCTTTTCTAGAATCATATTCAGTGATGGTAAAATCTTAATATATACTTAGGATTATATTTAGTGATGGTAAAATCTTAATATATACTTAGGATTATATTCAGTGATGGTAAAATCTTAATATATACTTAGGATTATATTCAGTGATGGTAAAATCTTAATATATACTTAGGATTATATTCAGTGATGGTAAAATCTTAATATATACTTAGGATTATATTCAGTGATGGTAAAATATTAATATATACTTAGGATTATATTCAGTGATGGTAAAATCTTAATATATACTTAGGATTATATTTAGTGATGGTAAAATCTTAATATATACTTAGGATTATATTCAGTGATGGTAAAATCTTAATATATACTTAGGATTATATTCAGTGATGGTAAAATCTTAATATATACTTAGGATTATATTCAGTGATGGTAAAATCTTAATATATACTTAGGATTATATTTAGTGATGGTAAAATCTTAATATATACTTAGGATTATATTCAGTGATGGTAAAATCTTAATATATACTTAGGATTATATTCAGTGATGGTAAAATCTTAATATATACTTAGGATTATATTCAGTGATGGTAAAATCTTAATATATACTTAGGATTATATTTAGTGATGGTAAAATCTTAATATATACTTAGGATTATATTCAGTGATGGTAAAATCTTAATATATACTTAGGATTATATTCAGTGATGGTAAAATCTTAATATATACTTAGGATTATATTCAGTGATGGTAAAATCTTAATATATACTTAGGATTATATTCAGTGATGGTAAAATCTTAATATATACTTAGGATTATATTTAGTGATGGTAAAATCTTAATATATACTTAGGATTATATTCAGTGATGGTAAAATCTTAATATATACTTAGGATTATATTCAGTGATGGTAAAATCTTAATATATACTTAGGATTATATTCAGTGATGGTAAAATCTTAATATATACTTAGGATTATATTCAGTGATGGTAATATTACCTATTTAAGAACTACATTAAGTGATGGAACAATGTTACTAGCTGTTCTAATATTATATTCAGTAGTGGAACAACCTTAATTCTACTTCTAAGATAACAAGCAGTTATGGAACCATGTCATTAGCTATTCTGCGATTACATTTAGTAATGTAACAATCTTACTAGTTATTCTAAGATTATATTGAGTTATGTTATAATCTTATGAGCAATTTTCAATGATAGGTTTATCCGGAGATGGAAAAAATCTTACCATTTATTCCAGAATTACATTGAATGAGCGAACAATTACACTGAATGAGCGAACAATCGCATCCGCTATTCCCGGGTCACATCCGGTGAAGGATCAATCTTACTGGCGAATCTCCGATTATATTCAGCGAGCGAGCAACCTTACCAGCTACTACTCTAATACTCGGTCCGACCTTATCAGTTGTTCTGAGAATGTGTGTAGGGAGGATCATAGTGCTATAAGGTGTTGTAGGAAGCCGTATGGTACTGGTACAACCAGCTTAGATGTGTAGTGGTGATCGCATCTCCTCAGCTGCCCACACACACACTCACACACACACACACACACACACACACACACACACACACACACACACAAGATGATCGGGAAACTAAGACGCACATCTATTGAGCTCGGAAAGACGGAACACTAAACCACCTGACCACGACGGTACGACCCTCGAGCACGACGGTACGACCGTTAAACACGACGGTACGACCGTTGGGCACAACGGTACGACCCGTGAGCACGACGGTACGACCCTCGAGCACGACGGTACGACCGTTAAGCACGACGGTACGACCGTTGGGCACGACGGTTAAACTTGGTTAAGGTCTGGAATGACCTCTGACCTGACCTTTTCAGATGCCCCTACTTTCACTAGTGGGTCAAGGCACCCCTGATTACATTGGTGGGTCGTTACCCCAGATTACATTAGTGGGTCAAGTTACCCCAGATTACATTAGTCGGTCAAGTTACCCCAGATTACATTAGTCGGTCAAGTTACCCCAGATTACATTGGTGGGTCGTTACCCCAGATTACGTTAGTCGGTCAAGTTACCCCAGATTACATTAGTCGGTCAAGTTACCCCAGATTACATTAATAGGCCAAGGTACCCTTGATTACATTAGCGGGTCAAGGTATCCAGATTACTTTAGTGGGTCAAGTTACCCCAGATTACATTAATGGGTCAAGTTACCCCAGATTACATTAGTAAGTCAAGGTATCCCTGATTACATTAGCGGGTTGTCAGACGTCGCGAACAAATACGATTCATCTATAAAAAACAAGTATAAGTTACCTTCAGTTGTCATTGATCAGCTTCGTGTACAAGATGATGGTGTGGGTAAGGTCTGTGTGGCAGGGTGTCCCTGTGTGGTGCCCACAGTCAACCCAGGTGTTCATCCTTTCCTAAGGTAATAGTCGAAATGAAATGGAGTATACATATATGAGTTTTCAGAATACCAGTACATCATCAACACGAATGATTTTATTCGTTATCTATCGTACACAACGACAGACCAAAGTCTGCCGTGATTAACGAGTTCTTAAGAACGATCAGTGATCAATACTTAAGACGAGGAGGAAAACAGACCGAGTTCAACAAGAGGCGTTACCACCTCAAGAAATGTTGATCCAACTCAAGCTGAAGACCAAGAGCGTAATGGAATGGCGCAGAGGAACTGACGAGAACAGCACACAGGGAAATATGAAGTCCATACCAGTCGGGGCCCAGGTCAAGGAAGGCTACGGACGTGTACACATACAGAAAACGGGAATATATGCCTTGCTACATGTCGTCAGGGACGAAGATGGGGGTAATGTGCTGAAAACGAGAAGCGGGATAGCAATGAGCGAGGACATCATACCGATGGGTCGTACCGTAGCACTCAGGGCCATCCCGAAGAGCTGAAGAGATGATTCAACAACAGCAGGAACCGGGGAGGACCTTCACATCCCACTGCAGAAGTGCCTCCACGTCTGCCCTGAGCCTGAGGTTCACAGCTAACATAAGACCAGAGATTTCGCCAAGCGTTCAGCCGCGTTCCAGACCTTGTTTCCAGCAACTGCGGTCAACAGAACTATTACAAGAAGCTGTTCCAGATCAGTGAAGGTTATGAATGGAGTTCAATGCGAAGAGACAGAGGGGACAGGACCCAATCTTGATGTATAAGGGATCACGCGCCATCCTCAAGAGCAAGGGGAATAAAGGTGGCGGGTGACTGAGCCAAACTACCCGGGTTTAAGGTATCATGGCTTGGGAAACTGAGGTATAAGGGGAAATGGATCAGAAACGCTGCCATCACGGAACACAACACAGATGAATGTCTGAGGTACACTGGTGACGAGAGAGAGAGAGAGAGAGAGAGAGAGAGAGAGAGAGAGAGAGAGAGAGAGAGAGAGAGAGAGAGAGAGCCGAGAGCAGGTTATCTGTAAGGTGATTGAGGATCAAATCCTCTGATGGATCAGAGCAAATCCTCACTGGCGGATCTCTGGACGCTCCGGGCGAGGCAGAGGGAGAGGTGGTGGAGGTGGTATGACGCTGGTGACCTGTGTCAGGGTGGATGACGCTCTGCTGGCATGTGTACTGTGCAGGAGGCCGCGCTCCTGCTGGTGTAATGATGATCCTCCTCTCACGAGAAACAGTTTAGGATGATGACAGGAGCGCCATCGACTTAACTGCCTCGATGTTAACATTTATTTGCTCTCCAGCACCAGATGCAGTGTGTGTGTGTGTGTGTGTGTGTGTGTGTGTGTGTGTGTGTATTCACGCCCGTTGGGAACTACAGAAGAAAGTGAAGCAAATTCATGAGCAAGGAATTCCACATGTAAATGGTCTGGCTACCAACAAACTTCGAAGGACCCCACTGGAGGTGAGAGAGCTGATTACCTGGATGAACTTAACGCTCGACCAGCAGGTCACTTAGGACAGGTCGAAGTGGTACTTCGGTGAGGGGATGAGCCAGCCAGTGAGAGGTGAGGGGTGAGCTAGCCAGAGGGGAGAGGTGAGGGGTGCACCAACCAGGTGAGGGGTGAGCTAGCCAGAGGGGAGAGGTGAGGGGTGCACCAACCAGGTGAGGGGTGAGCTAGCCAGAGGGGAGAGGTGAGGGGTGCACCAACCAGGTGAGAGGTGAGCTAGCTAGAGGGGAGAGGTGAGGGGTGCACCAACCAGGTGAGAGGTGAGTTAGCTAGAGGGGAGAGGTGAGGGGTGCACCAACCAGGTGAGGGGTGAGCTAGCTAGAGGTGGAGGGAAAGGGTAGAGGTGAGGGATGCACCTGCTAGAGGGCCGTACTACAGTGATCAATAACAACATGAATGTTACTGTAACGTCAAGACCGGCTGTACCAGCCACTGTAATACTGTTACCATCGTGAAGGTGATACACTTCTGGGAGCGTATCGTTACACAGGTGTGACCAGGGTACCTGTAACTGGAGGGCTGGCGTTACAGTAACAGGAGAGGCTGAAAGCTGTTGAGCTCTCCCAGGTGATGAATGTAGCCACCGCCCTCCACCGCCTCGCTGCTTCATATTGAGTGATAAATGGAAATGATGGGGAAGAGAAGGTGAAGACCTGTACTCTCTAGATAAACGAATTATTTACTAGAGTTTGTGAATTTGTGACGAACGAGGGTAGAAGGTACGACCCTTGGATTTAGGTCACTTGTAACTTGTCAAGACGACCCTATATTTTGAGTCACCAGTGCTGGTCAAGACGACCCTGTGAGTTGAGTCACCCGTGGCTCGTCAAGACGACCCTGTAGGTTGAGTCACCAGTGCTGGCCAAGACGACCCTGTAGGTTGAGTCATCAGTGCTGGTCAAGACGACCCTGTAGGTTGAGTCACCAGTGCTCGTCAAGACGACCCCTGTAGGTTGAGTCACCAGTGCTGCTCAAGACGACCCTGTAGGTTGAGTCACCAGTGGCTGGTCAAGACGACCCTGTAGGTTGAGTCACCAGTGGCTGGTCAAGACGACCCTGTAGGTTGAGTCACCAGTGGCTGGTCGACTTTTTGGCTACCAAAGTTCAACCACTTTGGGCGGCATGTCCTCACGCAGGATGCGAGGCGTTCGCCTTATAAAGCAGTCCACTTCTTTAGGAACGAAATTATAAGCCACTAAACATGGGTCGAGGTCCAGTGTGGTGAGGAATGAGGAGAGTCTGAGTCTTCTCCGCAGAGGCCACACCAGTGCTGCTACCAACCCCGACGACACGACAACGTCTGAGGTGTAGGTGAAGCACTGGATAATACAGGAGGGAGAGAGTCGCCTGGTGCGACAGGAGCTAAAGGACGTGAGAGAGCGCATGTTTTTGTTAGCTACCGAGGCGGCGCGACACGCAAGTATGACGCATCAATGACCGAGGATAAAAAAGAATGAATAAAAAACTGGGGCGTAAACAAAAAAGTTCTGATCTTTGTCCAGTCAGAGGTTTTCGAGGTAGGTAGAGTATCATTTTCACGGGTCATATTTCTATAGTGTCTTTGTTATCGTCTGTGTCCAGCGAGAAAATTTCGAGGTAGATTAAAGGATCATTTTTCTACGGGTCATATTTCTTAAAATGTCTCCGTCACATTCTGTGTTCAGTGAGAGGCTTTCGGGGTCATGTTTATAAGATGTCTTAGTTTTCTAATTCGACCTAGATAAAGGATCATTTTTTTACGGAGAATATTTCGAACTTATTTCTCTTAGACTTGAAGATAAGTCTGTTTCCAGCAAATCAGCATTTCTTTATTATTCATAAACTAACGTGAGCTATGTGGTATGAAATGACTGCTGCCAAACTCGAAGGGAATCAGTCAAGTACTGAGATTAAATTCTACTTCACAGGAACTGGCAAAGTGGTATATATGCGGTAAAGAAAGCGAGGGACCTAGCACGCATCCTTACAGTACTCCAGCTGAAGAAACACCATTGTGAGTGATTAACTGTTTCCTGTTTCTAAAGTAGCTGTCAAAACAGCTCACTTTTTTCCCCCCTCGCGGATACCAAAGTATCTCAGATACGTCAGGAGGGTCATCAATATCGAATATCTTTTTCCCCGAGATCATGATACACGAGCGAAAAGTCAACGTGTAACGTTAGGTCCCTTGTGGATGATCGTGACCCAGTTGTGTACACGAGGAGTTCCGGTGCAGCTTTGGCTAATGCCAGACCCACGCTAGCGTACGGAAGGCGGCCCGTCACCCTCATGATGTTACATGGTCTGCTCACACGTCATTCACTTAAAAACTACGACGACGAATTCATGACGGACATGAGAATGTGACCTTTGTACGTACACATCATGACCTGTCTTACCCACCTTCACCGGCGAGGGAAATATACCTTTTCTTGTCACAAGTCTTATGGGGATGCGCCCTCCAGTGTTCCCCAGAGTGGGAGAGGTACGGTAACACCTGGGGTGGGGGGGGGGTTGACCTGATACGTCATCATCATCATCATACCTACATGAGGTTGTACAAGTACGAGGATGGTTTCCTCATAATATCATGGAAGATTTTAGTGAGTTACGGCATGCGCTCGCGCAGGACGGAGGGCAAAATTGTGATATACTGAACACTGATTAACACTGATTAACCAACACCTGTAGCACGACGGTACGATCCTTGAGAACGACGGTACGACCCTTGAGTGCGACGGTACGACCCTTGAGTGCGACGGTACGACCATTAAGCACGACAGCGGTACGACACTTGGGAACCATGACTTTGCTTTTACGACCTTGACCTTAAAGGCGAAGGCAAAGGCTGGGCTCTCGTGCTCAAGGGTCACACGTCGTGCTCAAGTTGTCAGGTCACAGTGACCCTCTGACCTTTCCTAAGATGTCACATTAAACTTCCTGAGTAAATGTATCTCTTCTGGTTGACATCAACCACCTCATTACGGTGTTTCTTTAAGCATATATACACCCCCTCCCCCCCTCCGCTCAAGGACACACCATCAACCATTATTAACCTGGAGGGTCTGCTCAAGGACATATCTGTTCCTGCGGGGACTGTGAACGCACCAGCCAAGTGTCCTGAACACAGACACATCGTGGAGATGATGGTCATGACCTTCCCGCCATAGTACCAGGATCACAAGTCGTTATAGAAAACGAGAGAGGGTTGGTTTCATCGCCGGTCCTTCGTTGCACTGCCACTCGACTATGAGGAAGTCGAGCATAATGGTGGCAAGCCGAACTCAAAATATTTCATTTCATATATATTTTTTCCCTCGTCGTCCTGGTGTGTGGGTGAACGAAAACCAACTCAACTCATTTTTTTTCATGGTTTGTTATTTCGTTCACTGAGGTGAACGAAAAGGTTTAGTGACCTGAAGAGCTGGCTGTTCACACACACACACACACACACACACACACACACACACACACATATATATATATATATATATATATATATATATATATATATATATATATATATATATATATATATATATATATTGGAAAGGATCACAATTTTGTGCGTGATCAAAATATTCCTATGAGTCCATGGGGAAAATAAAACACGATAAGTTCCCAAGTGCACTTTCGTGTAATAATCACATCATCAGGGGAGACACAAGAGAGAAATATGTCAGTTGATATACATCGAAGAGACGAAGCTAGGATGCCATTTGGTGAACATGCGATTGTCCATGTATATATATATATATATATATATATATATATATATATATATATATATATATATTTTTTTTTTTTTTCATACTATTCGCCATTTCCCGCGATAGCGAGGTAGCGTTAAGAACAGAGGACTGGGCCTTTTTTGGAATATCCTCACCTGGCCCCCTCTGTTCCTTCTTTTGGAAAAAAAAAAAAAAAAATATATATATATATATATATATATATATATATATATATATATATATATATATATATATATATATATATATTTCTTTTTTTTTTTTTTTGCTTTGTCGCTGTCTCCCGCGTTTGCGAGGTAGCGCAAGGAAACAGACGAAAGAAATGGCCCAACCCACCCCCATACACATGTATATACATACACGTCCACACACGCAAATATACATACCTACACAGCTTTCCATGGTTTACCCCAGACGCTTCACATGCCCTGATTCAATCCACTGACAGCACGTCAACCGCGGTATACCACATCGCTCCAATTCACTCTATTCCTTGCCCTCCTTTCACCCTCCTGCATGTTCAGGCCCCGATCACACAAAATCTTTTTCACTCCATCTTTCCACCTCCAATTTGGTCTCCCTCTACTCCTCGTTCCCTCCACCTCCGACACATATATCCTCTTGGTCAATCTTTCCTCACTCATTCTCTCCATGTGCCCAAACCATTTCAAAACACCCTCTTCTGCTCTCTCAACCACGCTCTTTTTATTTCCACACATCTCTCTCACCCTTACGTTACTTACTCGATCAAACCACCTCGCACCACATATTGTCCTCAAACACCTCATTTCCAGCACATACATCCTCCTGCGCACAACTCTATCCATAGCCCACGCCTCGCAACCATACAACATTGTTGGAACCACTATTCCTTCAAACATACCCATTTTTGCTTTCCGAGAT
>NC_092231.1:2418196-2420696 GCF_036320965.1 Panulirus ornatus
ACACACGCACACACACTGAGGGGTCTCACTGCAGTGTAAACACTACAGGATCGAGTATTGACTGGTCGACTGTCGTACAGTCGTGCTCAAACGGTCGTTCCGTCGTACTCAAGGGGTCGCTTGCCTCGTGGCTCAAGGGTCGTTCTGCCCTGGTTAGTCAGTGGTCGTATCGTCGTTCACGACGTCCGTAGTGTCCTGCTTAACGATTGTGTTACCGCCATGCTCTAAGGGTCGTACCAGCACGCTCAAGGGTCGTACCGCCGTGCTGAAGGATCGTATCGTCTCGTTCAAGAGGTTTCGGGCCTGTGGTCTGCAGGCTATATTGACCATGGGTCAGTGTGGGCGGTCCAGTCTAGCTAACCTTCCTGCATCGCGCAACACACCACCCGTCTCTATATACGCTCCACGGCAGCAAGTGTTGTACGACGGTAAAAGAAGGGGTAGGGGTAGGAGGGGGGGTTCATCGCCCCCCCAATCATGAGACCCCACTCCCCTGGAAGAGCGCCCTCCACTCCTCCCGCTATGATCCTATTTGACCTGAGCCAATTTTCTATTCCTTACGTAACATATTCGATATGGAGAACCAGGAGTACCTATTTCTATTAACTTCGCTGGGAAGCTGGGGGTTACGTGGAAAGGCTGGCTCTCTCTCTCTCTCTCTCTCTCTCTCTCTCTCTCTATTCCACCGACGGCCGGGTCCTTACCTAAACTGGAATGACTTAGTTCCTAACTGAGATTTAAGAAATGTTCAGTGTTTCCTCGCCAGCAGCCAGTGTGTGTTGTTGGTCCAGCGCCACACACGAGATGCTCTGAATATGCAAGTGAGATTTGATTTGAGTGTACCAGTCCTGCTTCACCCAGGCTTCATAGGGCGAGGAGTGGAAGTTCATATTCAGATCCAACGTATTTATGAGTTATTGCTATTCACAACTAACAACTGAGCGTGTGTGGAGCTTACCAGTGCTCCACGATTCTCAATATATATCAACAGTATATCCTAATTTGGGCGTCCAACAGTATGCAAATAAGGCATGCATAAATTTCTCATCCTACTAGGTATCAAAAGAGAGAGGAAAACACTCAGCTTTCCAGGTCTATTTTTTTCCTTGATTTCCTAAACGCCAGCGTGGGTTTGCAGGTCACCAGTGCCAGAGTTTAATCCTTTCACTGTATGACCTTTGACCACACCCGACGATACCACCCAAGGGTAGGATATATATATATATATATATATATATATATATATATATATATATATATTTTTTTTTTTTTTTATACTTTGTCGCTGTCTCCCGCGTTTGCGAGGTAGCGCAAGGAAACAGACGAAAGAAATGGCCCAACCCCCCCCCCCCATACACATGTACATACACACGTCCACACACGCAAATATACATACCTACACAGCTTTCCATGGTTTACCCCAGACGCTTCACATGCCTTGATTCAATCCACTGACAGCACGTCAACCCCTGTATACCACATCGCTCCAATTCACTCTATTCCTTGCCCTCCTTTCACCCTCCTGCATGTTCAGGCCCCGATCACACAAAATCTTTTTCACTCCATCTTTCCACCTCCAATTTGGTCTCCCTCTTCTCCTCGTTCCCTCCACCTCCGACACATATATCCTCTTGGTCAATCTTTCCTCACTCATTCTCTCCATGTGCCCAAACCATTTCAAAACACCCTCTTCTGCTCTCTCAACCACGCTCTTTTTATTTCCACACATCTCTCTTACCCTTACGTTACTTACTCGATCAAACCACCTCACACCACACATTTTCCTCAAACATCTCATTTCCAGCACATCCATCCTCCTGCGCACATCTCTATCCATAGCCCACGCCTCGCAACCATACAACATTGTTGGTACCACTATTCCTTCAAACATACCCATTTTTGCTTTCCGAGATAATGTTCTCGACTTCCACACATTTTTCAAGGCTCCCAAAATTTTCGCCCCCTCCCCCACCCTATGATCCACTTCCGCTTCCATGGTTCCATCCGCTGACAGATCCACTCCCAGATATCTAAAACACTTCACTTCCTCCAGTTTTTCTCCATTCAAACTCACCTCCCAATTGACTTGACCCTCACCCCTACTGTACCTAATAACCTTGCTCTTATTCACATTTACTCTTAACTTTCTTCTTCCACACACTTTACCAAACTCAGTCACCAGCTTCTGCAGTTTCTCACATGAATCAGCCACCAGCGCTGTATCATCAGCGAACAACAACTGACTCACTTCCCAAGCTCTCTCATCCCCAACAGACTTCATACTTGCCCCTCTTTCCAGGACTCTTGCATTTACCTCCCTAACAACCCCATCCATAAACAAATTAAACAACCATGGAGACATATATATATATATATATATATATATCCCTGGGGATAGGGGAGAAAGAATACTTCCTACGCATTCCCCGCGTGTCGTAGAAGGCGACTGACGGGGACGGGAGCGGGGGGCTAGAAACCCTCCCCTTCTTGTATTCTAACT
>NC_092231.1:2423196-2498196 GCF_036320965.1 Panulirus ornatus
GATGTGAAGTGCCTGAGGACCACCATATGTAGGGTGACGAGGATCGATCGTGTTAAGAACTACAATGCCAGAGTAAAGTGTGGTCGTGAGCCAGTCTGATCGAAGAGCTGACCAGGGTGTTGCTGGAATGGCTTGCATGAGCAGCAAAAGGACAGACATATGAGGATCTGCGTGGCACAAGAGGAGGGTCTGATAAGAAGTGAAGGACTGAGGAGATGGATGGAAGGAGGGAGAGAAAGATGAAAGAGGCTCTGATAGGTCAGGGCCTGGACATTTCAGGAGTGAGGCAAGCATGGGATACAGCAAACTTGATCCATGTGATATATAAGGGATGATGTGTAGTTACTGGCTGGGTCAGGGTATATGAAGCTGTCTGGGGAAACTCGTCTTGGCGCAGCAGGAAAAAACTATCATCCAAAAACTGATGTAAATATCAAGGCATGACCAAACTGGGCATCAAACATTTCCAGACTTTTTCGGCTCTGATGATTATGAAAATAACTATTGTCAGGATTTATATTTCTCGCCTTTAAAGGCATGACACCTACACGAATTCTGGTGAACACCGCAAGCAAAACTGAGGATACAGAAAGCGTCCGAGGATCTTTGCAATCTCAAATCTAACAACTTTTTGGACGAATGGTTGATCGTAAAACGTTAAAGGTCAGGGAAAGATCAAGTCTCACAACGCAGTGAAGACGAATCACAAACATTCAACTCCATGTACGAAGCTGCCAAGATCACTGACAGACGAGAGAATGTGACCAACACTGCCGATGGTAGAACATGTGGATGACAAGTGGAACATGTGTGGATGACGAGTAGAACATGTGTGGATGACAAGTGGAACATGTGCGGATGACAAGTGGAACATGTGTGGATAACGAGTAGAACATGTGTGGATGACGAGTGGAACATGTGTGGATAACGAGTAGAACATGTGTGGATGACAAGTGGAACATGTGTGGATGACAAGTGGAACATGTGTGGATGACGAGAAGAACATGTGTGGATGGCAGATCCATACCTAGCAACAATATCCATGGCTCACCGTCATCTGAAACCATCGCATCATTCCTGGCCTTTCAGCCAGCGTCTGCCCGCGCCACGACACCTCACACTCGAGGACAGGCAGAGCCACCGATGTGGACTGATGCCTCCAGCAGAGAGCCAGGAATGATGGAACTTTTGTACCAAGATCTTAACCATCAAGACAGCAGACACGTTCTTCAGTAAAGCGTACGGTAGCGATGCTCATCCTGACGATGATGTTCGCCACTGGGTCTGTAAGAAGAGCCGGCAGTCTACTTACTGCATCCATACCACGCACAAAGTCATGCATTCCCACAACGCAGCGAAAACCAGCTCACCGTCGGCCCACAGTTTGTGTGTGTGTGTGTGTGTGTGTGTGTGTGTTGTGGGGGGAGACGTGTTGCACCTCGCCAGATCATCTTGCTGGTGCAACATGATACATCTGGAAGAAGATCAGCTCCCCACCTCGGCTGAGCTGAATGCCTGGAGACCCAGAGGAAAGTCAACGGAACGACTCCACAACAGAACACTTGGGAGTTATGTTAGGCACACGAAAATATGAAACGTATAAAACTTCGCCTTTTTTCCCATCTTTTTATTTTCGTGTCAGAAAGCAAACGTGTAGTGTTGTCCTCCGTGCAGGAGCCATGGTCGTGGAATATATACCAAGTCAAATGTAAATGACCAGCCATTTTGACATTCGTACAATAGATTTCAAGTACCTGTGATGACTTCTATTCTTTTATGAATAAGTAAATGTTCATTCTGAATTCATCTGTCTACATCTAGTACAGTCTTAAAGCATATTATCCTCAAATACATGAGTCAATAAGAAATCTAACACTGTAATTTTCATATGACCAGAATTATTTTGTAACAAAATAAATACATTATCCGTTATTTTTGATATTTGTCATAATAGTAAACACTGTTAACGGATGATCTATTTTCATAAAAATGATAAAATGAATGTCATATTAAACTCTTATTCTGTTATTATCATTTCATAATCGCAATTTATGTTTTCATTAGTGATTATATAAATGGCCAACAGTTACAGGAATCCCGGAAATTTCAGCTTGACATACCTTTGTGCACATAATGAGGTGAGGCACAATTACCAGTATGACCAGAATCCATGCGTGTACATCAACCATGCTCTGTACACTGATGAGAAATAATCGGGTTGTAATGACACCTTAATTACCAACGATAATAACGCATCTGTAGGGTCAAGAGAGGCAAGGGTTAATTGCCTTCATGTCGCTTAGTAACCATCTTGATCTTCAAGCTTCTCATTGGCTACTCAGCTTAGCAACAGTGAGATTCGTAGTCAGCAGGTTTGTGTTACCATAAAACTGTTCGCTGATAAATGTGAACAAGATTTGCTGCTTACAATGAAGTTCTCCGTTTTTTCTCCCCCACCTCGACCACTAATTCACGAAAATGGCTTGTGGGGCCTGGCTCTGGCTACTGGGCTCTGATTCCGGTGCGTCATATTTGACAGCTGGAGATTGGATGTATGCAAATGAATAGTAATCCCAACAATGCTATATGGTTGCGAGGCGTGGGCTATAGATAGGGTTGTGCGGAGGAGGGTGGATGTGTTGGAAATGAAATGTTTGAGGACAATATGTGGTTTGAGGTGGGTTGATCAAGTAATGAAAGGGTATGAGAGATGTGTGGTAATAAAAAGAGTGTGGTTGAGAGAGCAGAAGACGGTGTCTTGAAATGGTTTAAATTTATGGAGAAAATGAGTGAGGAAAGATTGACGAAGAAATTTATGGAGAAAATGAGTGAGGAAAGATTGACGAAGAAGATATATGTGTCAGAGGTGAAGGGAAGAAGAAGAGGGAGACGAAATTAGAGATGGAAAGATGTAGTGAAAAATATTTTCAAGTGAACATACAGGGCGAAAGGAGTGCAAGGGATAGAGAGAACTGGAACGATTTGAAACATCTGTGGTAAACCATGTAAAGTTTTGTGGAGCGTGGATGTGGAAAGGGAGTTCTGGTTTCGATGCATTACACATGACAGTGTGAACAAATGTGGCCTTTGTTGTCTTTGTTGCGGACACACACACACACACACACACACACACACACACACAGGGTGTATAATAATTCATATATATATATATATATATATATATATGTGTGTGTGTGTGTGTGTGTGTGTGTGTGTGTGTGTGTGTGCACCTGTTTCCTCCACCATCACAAGGTACCTTCAGGAAGTAAGAGAATATAAGGAAGACCTTTAGGTTAAAGATCGACCTTTGTGCACTGAGGATCATCACCATCTTGTGACCTTGACCCCTGACCCACACACACACACACACACACACACACCAAAGCCTCACAACCTCTTGACTCACACCTAATCTCTCTCTGGGGAACCTCATTCAACTTCCCAGACACGAGGCTCCTGAAACATATACGTCCACATCCAAAGGCCCGGGGAGGACAGATAGTCTGTTAACGAGAAGATGCAGGATTGATTTATATGATAATGTTGATAACCCGGTATACGTGCCGGCCTGACAACGTGAGACTGAAGCTGGAATAGGAGGAATGTAAGGGGACGGAGGCTGGTGCATGGAGGAGGAGGAGGAGGAGGTGACGTGGTAATTGGCACCGTCATGACCACAGTGGAGGGAGGGGTCGTAAAAGAATGACAGTGACAGAATGGCGCCAACGAGATGTTAATGACTGGCTGTCAACGAGAGAGAGAGAGAGAGAGAGAGAGAGAGAGAGAGAGAGAGAGAGAGAGAGAGAGAGAGAGAGAGAGAGAGAGAGAGAGAGTCTTATACTCGTGTTGCCTGGTTTCTCCACCCCGCACATATGTACCATGTCTTTACTCATGTGTGTGCGTATAGACATACACCGCCCATCTACTCCCACCAGCCTAAGCCTGGGATACATTCATTAACCACCTCCGTGGAGAAGATTAACACCTGGGTCGGGTGTGGGCCGAATGCCGCGCCTAGGATTCGAACCTCAGCGGCTGCGATCCCAGGCGGCTCAGTGGTGGCTCAGACTCGTTACCACCACACAACACGAGTGACAGATTGAAACCCAGGGGATGACAGTGCCGCAAGTCTGACAGTGACAGAGGACTGACAATGAAAGAGCAGTGACAGTGGGAATATACACGTGAAACGTTGGCACTGGCAATCCCTCGCTGGACTGGGGTCGTGCCATCATTCAACTCAGGATAAGCAAATACGGAGTGTTCCTCTTGGTGTGCGAGGCCCAGTCACTCCTGCAGTAGACAGCAGCCACCAGATGACCCAGTCACTCCTGCAGTAGACAGCAGCCACCAGAGACAACAGGACCCAAGTCAACTTGTCTAACCTTCTGCGGACATCATTAAGCTGTCAGTCAGGGCCAGAGATACATATATCATCGGTAAATACACGCCGACATAACTGAACCAAAAGCCAGTGAGGTTCTCAATATACCCACACGATGGAGACAAGCGGTGCCTCCGTCTCGCCGGGAGATCAAACCAAGATGTGGCCGAGACATCACTGCGCCTCACTACGAGAGCGAGAGAGAATATTAACGTTCTTAGCACAAAGGCAACAGTCTTCTCTCCGCGGCCAACAGCGTTACACAACACCACAAGATGAGGAGGACCTGCGGGATATTAACTTGTATCTTCTTCTACAAGAGATATCAGTCTTTGTGACGACGCACCTCACATTGGAAAGGTTTCCCACCATCACTGTAGGGTAATTGATGCGGTTTAATTTCAGGGTTCCTCCCTACGTCTCATTGTGATATCCCTATTGTCGGCCCACATCAATAACTCTTTGTATCGCCTCAGTGTGGCTAAGACGCAAATAAAATCTCTGAATATGAAAGAAAAAACTGCTGGTAACACGAGCGAGTTTCTCTATGTAATACTGAGCAAAGATCTAAATGATATACTCACTAATCCAGGATGAGCTCGACAGCCTTTAGGAAGACGATACGACTCTTGAGCATGACGGTACGACTCTTGAGCATGACGGTACGACTCTTGAGCATGACGGTACGACTCGTGAGCATGACGGTACGACTCTTGAGCATGACGGTACGACTCTTGAGCATGACGGTACGACTCTTGAGCATGACGGTACGACTCTTGAGCATGACGGTACGACTCGTGAGCATGACGGTACGACTCTTGAGCATGACGGTACGACTCTTGAGCATGACGGTACGACGCTTGAGCATGACGGTACGACTCTTGAGCATGACGGTACGACTCTTGAGCATGACGGTACGACTCTTGGGTCTGACCGTCTGGTCTTTATCCTGGTTCTCTGCGAGTTAGGTTGAATTGTCACGCTATCATATCCAAGCTTGGGTCGTGTCGTTGCGCTCAAGGGTCGTACCGTTGTGCGACAGGGTCGTACCATCGTCCTCATTGGTCGTAGCGACGTGCGCGACGCAGGAGGGCGGTGGAAGCAACTACAGAGCGTCCGTGTGTAGGGCAGTCATAAAAAAGAGGCATGGGATTGAGAGTGATATGTTGGGGGAAATGCGCAGTGCCCACGAGGAACCAGGACTGGAGTCGACTCTGTCAGTGAAAAGAGAAGCGAAACCTAAAAAGAAAAAACGACAGAATGAAAAATAAATAAATGAAATATGTCAAAAAAAAAAAGAAAAAATGAAAAGAATAAGCGACGACTTTACGTAAACAACAGAGGTGTGGAGGAAGCACTTCGCTCTTCCCACGGCAGCAGAAAATGACTCCACTCTGGGTTATAGCGACAACAGAGACACGTTTACACGCGCCGAAGGCCGCGAGGTGAGGAACACTCCACACATGGGGCACGACGCTGCTGTAGGTGACGTGGACGAAGAACGGGAACAACATTGAACGAGGAGGGGAAAAGACACGCCAGGTCTTTAGCTCTATACTACTTACATCTTCATATTCAACCGAGTAATGATGGAACCGTATCTTTTCCGCCCTCGGATGGATAATTGTGGCTGTATATAGGGAGAAAAACGGCCAGAACATAAAAACAACGGATCAAACACAGGAATCCCGTTGTTGTATGTATAGCCCATGGCTGACCAAAAAATCCCATTCAGACCTGAATTTCAATGGCGAGACGGGGGTTTACCACATGGGTAATCCGTACTTAAGGTTTTTGATGACGATAATGAGTAAGAAGAGCAGGGGGACGTGTATGAGGGCTTCATAAAAGGTGTGTGAGTGGATGAGTACCAAAGAAAACGAGGGCATAGTGACACATGTTTATGAGGGTGTGAGGGGGATTAGTGAGGGAGAAACGTTAATGATGCTTTCGGTACCTGGCGGAGCACACGATCTGGAGGACAATGGCTTAACCTCTTCACCGTCAGTACGACCTATGAGCACGTCAGTACGACCTATGAGCACGTCGGTACGACCTCTGAGCACGTCAGTATGACCTCTGAGCACGTCAGTACGACCTATGAGCACGTCAGCACGACCTATGAGCACGTCAGTATGACCTCTGAGCACGTCAGTACGACCTATGAGCACGTCGGTACGACCTCTGAGCACGTCAGCACGACCTCTGAGCACGTCAGTACGACCTATGAGCACGTCAGCACGACCTCTGAGCACGTCAGTACGACCTATGAGCACATCAGCACGACCTCTGAGCACGTCGGTACGACCTCTGAGCACGTCAGTATGACCTCTGAGCACGTCAGTACGACCTATGAGCACGTCAGCACAACCTATGAGCACGTCAGTACGACCTATGAGCACGTCGCTACGACCTACGAGCACGTCAGTACGACCTATGAGCACGTCTCTCCGACCTATAAGCACGTCAGTGCGACGTATGAGCACCTAGGTACGACCTATGAGCACGTCAGTACGACCTATGAGCACGTCAGTACGACCTATGAACACGTCAGTACGACCTATGAACACGTCGGTACGACCTATGAGTACGTCAGTACGACCTATGAACACGTCGATACGATGGCTTGACTTCAGACGTGACCAGCGGGGGTCAGGCTCAAAAGCCAGGGAATCGTACCGAAGGGTCGTGCTGTCGTATTCAAGGGTCGTGCTGTCGTATTCAAGGGTCGTGCTGTCGTACCCAAGGGTCGTATCGTCGTATTCAAGGGTCGTACCGTCGTAGACAATGATGAAAAAAATATAAATCAATACGAGTTGGTGATGATGGCGTCATGTACCGAGATCAGCAACTGCTGACGACGGCGATGCGTCCCTACCGGAGGCTCTGCTTCTGTCGACGTCTTACGTAAAACCGAATACTATTTATGAAGGGTGTTGGCGGCTGCTGGAGGCTGCCCCGTCTGGAGAAATTACCCTTCATCATTATCTTCTTCTTCTTCTTCTTCTTCTTCTTCTTCTCTTGATCGTCGTAACCATCTGCGTAACAACAACCCACACAGCTGTATAACCGTTCTAATTCGCACTAAGTTTGTGTTTCCCATGAAATTACCCTCCTGGCTGGGGTCATCCATCACCATGGCTGTACCGCAAGTGTGTGGCATCACAGCTTTCACCAAACCCTCCCTCATCTTTCAACAACCATCACTCATCTTTCACCAACCCTCCCTCATCTTTCAACAACCATCACTCATCTTTCACCAACCCTCCGTCATCTTTCACCAACCCTCCCTCATCTTTCACCAACCCTCCCTCATCTTTCACCAACCCTCCCTCATCGTTCACCAACCCTCCCTCATCTTTCACCAACCCTCCCTCATCTTTCACCAACCCTCCCTCATCGTTCACCAACCCTCCCTCATCTTTCACCAACCCTCCCTCATCGTTCACCAACTCTCCCTCATCTTTCACCAACCCTCCCTCATCTTTCACCAACCCTCCCTCATCTTTCTTCTCGTCCCTTCAGCGAAGCCTCACGGCAGTTCATCCGAGACTCTGCAAAACTCCAACTTGGGCCAGAGGACGAGACCGTCTGCTGTATATTTACGTCTCATATGATCACAGGAGTTAGGACGATGGTGGATTATCCTTAATCTTCGATCGCCCACACTGGAATAACAGCATTTCATCTTTATATCAAGAGTTTCAGATCCTTCATCAAGTATCGCCTTGTGTTCTGGCCTTCACCCCCTCAGAGCACGACGGTGTGTGTGTGTGTGTGTGTGTGTGTGTGTGTGTGTGTGTGGCCTTAGGTACCCCAGGACGGCCCAATACGGACGTGACCTTCGGCTGTGGCCTTTGACCTGACCATATGAGAGGGAGATGGGTGGGGGTTGGAAATCCTCCCCTCCAGTTTTTCTTTTTCCCAAAGAAGGAACAGAGAAGGGGGCCAAGTGAGGATTTTCCCTCTAAGGCTCAGTCCTCTGGTGTTAGCGCTACCTTGCTAACGCGGGAATGGCGCATATATATATATATATATATATATATATATATATATATATATATATATATATATATATATATATATATATATGTATATATATATATTTTTTTTTTCTTTTAAACTATTCGCCATTTCCCGCGTTAGCGAGGTAGCGTTAAGAACAGAGGACTGGGCCTTTTTTGGAATATCCTCACCTGGCCCCCTCTGTTCCTTCTTTTGGAAAATCAAAAAAAAAAAAAAAAAACGAGAGGGGAGGATTTCCAGCCCCCCGCTCCCTCCCCTTTTAGTCGCCTTCTACGACACGCAGGGAATACGTAGGAAGTATTCTTAATCCCCTATCCCCAGGGATAACATATATATGATTAAGGCAATCAGTTGTTCATGCCGTCTCACTTTTTTGATCAGTAATTCCTCTGACTCCTTCTTTTCTGCCAATATGCTAATTCATTTCTCTTCGTCCTTTGGCTTCGGTACCCCACCAAGCCATGTTCCGAAGATGGTCTTCACCGTTCCTTTATACGTCGTGTCTAATGCATATATTCGTCAAATAACTAAACGACAATTGTGTAGTTACGGCAGAATCCTCCACACTGCTTTCTTCAGCTCATAACTGCCACTTATGTAACGTAAACTTCTTAAACCAGTTCCAGAGTGAAGCGTCATAATGATCTACCGTAGCCACGCCAACAGCTGTGCCTCACACCACAAGACACACGCAGGTTAGGAAATGCCATCATGAAAAAGTGGAACGTGAAACGAACTAGTTATAAACATCATGACACTGGTGGAACGTGAAACGAACTGCTTGTAAACATCATTACATCGTGGAATGCATACCGGACGAGTTTTCAACATCAGCACAAGAGTGGAACACAACATCCACTGGGTGTACACTTTCGCATGATCCTAACATACATGTGAACTACTCTACCTTAGTATTAACATATAGATTGTGTTAAACCATTTGTTGTTGGTTTATGGGAACAAAACATGGACAGAAAGATATAAAAAGGAAGAAAACGGATTTTCGGTCGCCCGCCATCTGTACATCCCACTCTTTCCCTCCTGTATTATCTCCTTTTCCATTGTGGTTCCCCAGTTGTTCTGATCATCACCATCTTTACTGAACCTTCCTCACCACCATCTGCCACCACCACCTGCTCCTCAGGTCACGTCCGTGTACCACCTGCTTGCAACACCAACACCTTAGATTCTAAGTTGTTAAGTGGCCTGAGTGTCGGCCCTGCTGCTCCCGGACAGAGGCGAGAGAGAGAGAGAGAGAGAGAGAGAGAGAGAGAGAGAGAGAGAGAGAGAGAGAGAGAGAGAGAGAGAGAGAGAGAGGGAACTCCTTAAGAAAACGTGACCCAGAGGGTGGGTGGGAGGGAGGGGGAGGGGGGGAGACATAGTAGAACAGTTGTGGTGAATACAAAGGAATTCAAACAGCACCAGACCACTGAGGTGGGTCCGTCCGTTCGAGGATGTTTGTGGTGGCGGATGATATCATCAGACACTCGCACATGAGTGTGATGGAAGGTATACACAGAACTCAGAGCGAATAATAACCTGCAAATTGGGATTTCCAACTTTCGAAGGTCTTACTGAAGCTTGTCCAAGCTACGTTTTCGTGACCCCTATCATCGTAGGTTCGCTAGTCAAGAGCAATATGAAGATCACTAAAATTTGTACGGCTGAATCATGTTTGCCCCGCGCCTCTCATGTTGACCAACATCATGGTCGATGTTAAAAGCGACTGCTACAGTAATTTGTCGATGATCAGTTGTACCCATTTTTTTCTGTTTTTCACCTTTGGGTCCCTGGGCCCCACTCGGGCCCACCTGTCACCTTCCTATGTCCACGTACTGTACCCACTGTACGCTCTATCCTGGCCTCCACCTACCCCTAGATATGTGCCCTTCATCCATACACTCACTGTAATGCTGCGTCTATGTATAGATATCTAGACAATAAATATTCTAAAACTTAAACTCCAACTTCAACATCATTAACAAGATCCTCATTTGTAGTGAGAACTAAATCTAATATATTCTCCTCACGAGTAACTTTCTCGACTAATTGCATTAGACCACCATCAAGTCCAGTGAGGTAGAGTAGACCACCATCAAGTCCAGTGAGGTAGAGTAGACCACCATCAAGTCCAGTGAGGTAGAGTAGACCACCATCAAGTCCAGTGAGGTAGAGTAGACCACCATCAAGTCCAGTGAGGTAGAGTAGACCACCATCAAGTCCAGTGAGGTAGAGTAGACCACCATCAAGTCCAGTGAGGTAGAGTAGACCACCATCAAGTCCAGTGAGGTAGAGTAGACCACCATCAAGTCCAGTGAGGTAGAGTAGACCACCATCAAGTCCAGTGAGGTAGAGTAGACCACCATCAAGTCCAGTGAGGTAGAGTAGACCACCATCAAGTCCAGTGAGGTAGAGTAGACCACCATCAAGTCCAGTGAGGTAGAGTAGACCACTATCAAGTCCAGTGAGGTAGAGTAGATCACCATCAAGTCCAGTGAGGTAGAGTAGACCACTATCAAGTCCAGTGAGGTAGAGTAGACCACCATCAAGTCCAGTGAGGTAGAGTAGACCACCATCAAGTCCAGTGAGGTAGAGTAGACCACCATCAAGTCCAGTGAGGTAGAGTAGACCACCATCAAGTCCAGTGAGGTAGAGTAGACCACCATCAAGTCCAGTGAGGTAGAGTAGACCACCATCAAGTCCAGTGAGGTAGAGTAGACCACCATCAAGTCCAGTGAGGTAGAGTAGACCACCATCAAGTCCAGTGAGGTAGAGTAGACCACTATCAAGTCCAGTGAGGTAGAGTAGATCACCATCAAGTCCAGTGAGGTACAGTAGACCACTATCAAGTCCAGTGAGGTAGAGTAGACCACCATCAAGTCCAGTGAGGTAGAGTAGACCACCATCAAGTCCAGTGAGGTAGAGTAGACCACCATCAAGTCCAGTGAGGTAGAGTAGACCACCATCAAGTCCAGTGAGGTAGAGTAGACCACCATCAAGTCCAGTGAGGTAGAGTAGACCACTATCAAGTCCAGTGAGGTAGAGTAGATCACCATCAAGTCCAGTGAGGTACAGTAGACCACTATCAAGTCCAGTGAGGTAGAGTAGACCACCATCAAGTCCAGTGAGGTAGAGTAGACCACCATCAAGTCCAGTGAGGTAGAGTAGACCACCATCAAGTCCAGTGAGGTAGAGTAGACCACCATCAAGTCCAGTGAGGTAGAGTAGACCACCATCAAGTCCAGTGAGGTAGAGTAGACCACCATCAAGTCCAGTGAGGTAGAGTAGACCACCATCAAGTCCAGTGAGGTAGAGTAGACCACCATCAAGTCCAGTGAGGTAGAGTAGACCACCATCAAGTCCAGTGAGGTAGAGTAGACCACTATCAAGTCCAGTGAGGTAGAGTAGATCACCATCAAGTCCAGTGAGGTAGAGTAGACCACTATCAAGTCCAGTGAGGTAGAGTAGACCACCATCAAGTCCAGTGAGGTAGAGTAGACCACCATCAAGTCCAGTGAGGTAGAGTAGACCACTATCAAGTCCAGTGAGGTAGAGTAGATCACCATCAAGTCCAGTGAGGTAGAGTAGACCACTATCAAGTCCAGTGAGGTAGAGTAGACCACTATCAAGTCCAGTGAGGTAGAGTTCTCCTTCATGAGGCCTGGGGCTACTGGAAAGTGACTCTCCGTCATATCATCATTTCTTGTTGACATGTTAGCTCTTGAGATTTTATTGCGTATAACAATGACGTCAAGCGTCCTATGGAAATGAAGACCACAGCGACTCCTCCCACCCCTCAACACCTCACCCCACCTTACACCCACCCTTCACAGTCGACTGGAAAGCAGATTATCTTACAGAGCCTTAAGGAGAGACTCGTCAAGTAATGCCTGGAAAAGCAAAACTAGTCTGGAAAACCCCCGAGGTTCCAGCTGAGTTTACAGGCACTTTGCATTTTTATAACCTCTTACCCCAAGTTGAGGCACCAAAATGGAAGATGGTTAGAAGAACGATTAGCGAACCAGACTGGAATGTTTCTGGCTATGAAGGCCACTGGATTACGCACTCCACTGGCACCCTGAACTTTCCATGAAATCATTAGATATCCAACGCGGACTGCCGGCTGGTCTGGAAGTTGAATTATGCCCTGGAGGCTCTGGAACCAGGCAAGCAAATGATGGGACTTCTAGCTTGTGAAGAGTCCAGGTCCAGCAGGACTGGAAGAAGTACAAAGATCCATCATATTTTCTCCAGGAGTAACTTTCCTTTTCACGTCGGAGGCAGCAATAATAGACTCAAGTCCTCATCAAAGCCAGGCCTTAAACAGAATATAAAAAATGGCTGAAGAGATAAAGAAATAAGGAGACAAAAATAATTTACGAGTTTTAAGGAAACTGAAGAACGTGCATCTAAAAGATAAAGTCAGCTCGAAGCAGTTTAGAAAGATACGAAAAGGTGGAGTTCTAAAGCTTAGCGGTGTAGGGAAAACATCATCATCCTATCCACAAATAAATCATACAGGTATGATGAGATCAAACATCTCTGCCGCAGATCCACCTTCACCTAGAACCACTCAACCTCCTCTCTTCCTACTCGCACACATGCCTTACTATCTTAACATGTCTTCACTGCCTCTGGCACCTTCCCTCCCACAACATACCTTCATAACACCTCCCACAAGATCATCCATGTTGACACTATCATACGCTTCCTCCGGATCCATGAACGCCAAATACTGCTACTACTGCTACTACTACTACTACTGCTACTACTACTACTACTACTACTACTACTAGTAATAATAATAATAATAATAATAATAATAATAATAATAATGACAATGATAATGATAATAATGATAAAGAAAAACATTTAGATGAAAAGTGAAATTCTAAGTGGTGAGCACTACGTGCAAAGCCCTGTGTCATGGCAGACCCTCGTCGTAAGGACTCTCTCTCTCTCTCTCTCTCTCTCTCTCTCTCTCTCTCTCTCTCTCTCTCTCTCTCTCTCTCTCTCTCTCTCATACACACACACACACACACACACAAATGAGAACAGAACATTCTTTCCTGTACAGAACAAACAGATGTTTACAAGAAACACGCTCGTGTATAAATACACACCATAGCACAAACAACAAACAGATACAGACACACACACACACACACACACACACACACACACACACACACACACACACACACACACATAAACCCCCCTATATAAACAGACAGCGGGAAGGGAAGGGTTGACTTTCGCGGCAAGAGAGTGTTGGATTACACGAGATAACAGCTAGACAATGGTGCGTTCACACAATCTTTATTGCATGAATTGTGATTGACAGTCTAGTTCACTGGTCTAATAGTGTATAACCCTACCAGAGGGGGAGGAGGGCGGGCCTGAATGGGTCTTTAGATGGACGAGTGAAGGGGGAATGTTTCTGCACTGTGCTGGATGTGATGAGATTAGCCACACACACACACACACACACACACACACACTGTGGCGGCAGAAGTTAATCGCGACTTCTGATTACAGCAGAGAAGCTTGGGTACGATGCTTGGCCTGCCACGGGGACAAGACGTATGGTGATGTGTGTGTGTGTGTGTGTGTGTGTGTGTGTACATTAGGACCTGTCCCACCCGAGTGTACCAGAGGCACAGGTGATTCCGTATGTGCCAGATCATTTCTCTTCACAAGACCACATCTCAGATGATGAAAATATATATCATGAGCGCCCGACAGAGAAGCATGGCCATCTAATATTACAGATGTGGCCAAGTAATGCCTCAGGTGTGGCCAAGTAATGTATCAGATGTGGCCAAGTAATGCCTCAGGTGTGGCCAAGTAATGTATCAGGTGTGGCCAAGTAATGCTTCAGATGTGGGCAAGTAATGTATCAGGTGTGGCCAAGTAATGTATCAGGTGTGGCCAAGTAATGTATCAGGTGTGGCCAAGTAATGTATCAGGTGTGGCCAAGTAATGTATCAGGTGTGGCCAAGTAATGTATCAGGTGTGGCCAAGTAATGTATCAGGTGTGGCCAAGTAATGTATCAGGTGTGGCCAAGTAATGTATCAGGTGTGGCCAAGTAATGTATCAGGTGTGGCCAAGTAATGTATCAGGTGTGGCCAAGTAATGTATCAGGTGTGGCCAAGTAATGTATCAGGTGTGGCCAAGTAATGTATCAGGTGTGGCCAAGTAATGTATCAGGTGTGGCCAAGTAATGTATCAGGTGTGGCCAAGTAATGTATCAGGTGTGGCCAAGTAATGTATCAGGTGTGGCCAAGTAATGTATCAGGTGTGGCCAAGTAATGTATCAGGTGTGGCCAAGTAATGTATCAGGTGTGGCCAAGTAATGTATCAGGTGTGGCCAAGTAATGTATCAGGTGTGGCCAAGTAATGTATCAGGTGTGGCCAAGTAATGTATCAGGTGTGGCCAAGTAATGTATCAGGTGTGGCCAAGTAATGTATCAGGTGTGGCCAAGTAATGTATCAGGTGTGGCCAAGTAATGTATCAGGTGTGGCCAAGTAATGTATCAGGTGTGGCCAAGTAATGTATCAGGTGTGGCCAAGTAATGTATCAGGTGTGGCCAAGTAATGTATCAGGTGTGGCCAAGTAATGTATCAGGTGTGGCCAAGTAATGTATCAGGTGTGGCCAAGTAATGTATCAGGTGTGGCCAAGTAATGTATCAGGTGTGGCCAAGTAATGTATCAGGTGTGGCCAAGTAATGTATCAGGTGTGGCCAAGTAATGTATCAGGTGTGGCCAAGTAATGTATCAGGTGTGGCCAAGTAATGTATCAGGTGTGGCCAAGTAATGTATCAGGTGTGGCCAAGTAATGTATCAGGTGTGGCCAAGTAATGTATCAGGTGTGGCCAAGTAATGTATCAGGTGTGGCCAAGTAATGTATCAGGTGTGGCCAAGTAATGTATCAGGTGTGGCCAAGTAATGTATCAGGTGTGGCCAAGTAATGTATCAGGTGTGGCCAAGTAATGTATCAGGTGTGGCCAAGTAATGTATCAGGTGTGGCCAAGTAATGTATCAGGTGTGGCCAAGTAATGTATCAGGTGTGGCCAAGTAATGTATCAGGTGTGGCCAAGTAATGTATCAGGTGTGGCCAAGTAATGTATCAGGTGTGGCCAAGTAATGTATCAGGTGTGGCCAAGTAATGTATCAGGTGTGGCCAAGTAATGTATCAGGTGTGGCCAAGTAATGTATCAGGTGTGGCCAAGTAATGTATCAGGTGTGGCCAAGTAATGTATCAGGTGTGGCCAAGTAATGTATCAGGTGTGGCCAAGTAATGTATCAGGTGTGGCCAAGTAATGTATCAGGTGTGGCCAAGTAATGTATCAGGTGTGGCCAAGTAATGTATCAGGTGTGGCCAAGTAATGTATCAGGTGTGGCCAAGTAATGTATCAGGTGTGGCCAAGTAATGTATCAGGTGTGGCCAAGTAATGTATCAGGTGTGGCCAAGTAATGTATCAGGTGTGGCCAAGTAATGTATCAGGTGTGGCCAAGTAATGTATCAGGTGTGGCCAAGTAATGTATCAGGTGTGGCCAAGTAATGTATCAGGTGTGGCCAAGTAATGTATCAGGTGTGGCCAAGTAATGTATCAGGTGTGGCCAAGTAATGTATCAGGTGTGGCCAAGTAATGTATCAGGTGTGGCCAAGTAATGTATCAGGTGTGGCCAAGTAATGTATCAGGTGTGGCCAAGTAATGTATCAGGTGTGGCCAAGTAATGTATCAGGTGTGGCCAAGTAATGTATCAGGTGTGGCCAAGTAATGTATCAGGTGTGGCCAAGTAATGTATCAGGTGTGGCCAAGTAATGTATCAGGTGTGGCCAAGTAATGTATCAGGTGTGGCCAAGTAATGTATCAGGTGTGGCCAAGTAATGTATCAGGTGTGGCCAAGTAATGTATCAGGTGTGGCCAAGTAATGTATCAGGTGTGGCCAAGTAATGTATCAGGTGTGGCCAAGTAATGTATCAGGTGTGGCCAAGTAATGTATCAGGTGTGGCCAAGTAATGTATCAGGTGTGGCCAAGTAATGTATCAGGTGTGGCCAAGTAATGTATCAGGTGTGGCCAAGTAATGTATCAGGTGTGGCCAAGTAATGTATCAGGTGTGGCCAAGTAATGTATCAGGTGTGGCCAAGTAATGTATCAGGTGTGGCCAAGTAATGTATCAGGTGTGGCCAAGTAATGTATCAGGTGTGGCCAAGTAATGTATCAGGTGTGGCCAAGTAATGTATCAGGTGTGGCCAAGTAATGTATCAGGTGTGGCCAAGTAATGTATCAGGTGTGGCCAAGTAATGTATCAGGTGTGGCCAAGTAATGTATCAGGTGTGGCCAAGTAATGTATCAGGTGTGGCCAAGTAATGTATCAGGTGTGGCCAAGTAATGTATCAGGTGTGGCCAAGTAATGTATCAGGTGTGGCCAAGTAATGTATCAGGTGTGGCCAAGTAATGTATCAGGTGTGGCCAAGTAATGTATCAGGTGTGGCCAAGTAATGTATCAGGTGTGGCCAAGTAATGTATCAGGTGTGGCCAAGTAATGTATCAGGTGTGGCCAAGTAATGTATCAGGTGTGGCCAAGTAATGTATCAGGTGTGGCCAAGTAATGTATCAGGTGTGGCCAAGTAATGTATCAGGTGTGGCCAAGTAATGTATCAGGTGTGGCCAAGTAATGTATCAGGTGTGGCCAAGTAATGTATCAGGTGTGGCCAAGTAATGTATCAGGTGTGGCCAAGTAATGTATCAGGTGTGGCCAAGTAATGTATCAGGTGTGGCCAAGTAATGTATCAGGTGTGGCCAAGTAATGTATCAGGTGTGGCCAAGTAATGTATCAGGTGTGGCCAAGTAATGTATCAGGTGTGGCCAAGTAATGTATCAGGTGTGGCCAAGTAATGTATCAGGTGTGGCCAAGTAATGTATCAGGTGTGGCCAAGTAATGTATCAGGTGTGGCCAAGTAATGTATCAGGTGTGGCCAAGTAATGTATCAGGTGTGGCCAAGTAATGTATCAGGTGTGGCCAAGTAATGTATCAGGTGTGGCCAAGTAATGTATCAGGTGTGGCCAAGTAATGTATCAGGTGTGGCCAAGTAATGTATCAGGTGTGGCCAAGTAATGTATCAGGTGTGGCCAAGTAATGTATCAGGTGTGGCCAAGTAATGTATCAGGTGTGGCCAAGTAATGTATCAGGTGTGGCCAAGTAATGTATCAGGTGTGGCCAAGTAATGTATCAGGTGTGGCCAAGTAATGTATCAGGTGTGGCCAAGTAATGTATCAGGTGTGGCCAAGTAATGTATCAGGTGTGGCCAAGTAATGTATCAGGTGTGGCCAAGTAATGTATCAGGTGTGGCCAAGTAATGTATCAGGTGTGGCCAAGTAATGTATCAGGTGTGGCCAAGTAATGTATCAGGTGTGGCCAAGTAATGTATCAGGTGTGGCCAAGTAATGTATCAGGTGTGGCCAAGTAATGTATCAGGTGTGGCCAAGTAATGTATCAGGTGTGGCCAAGTAATGTATCAGGTGTGGCCAAGTAATGTATCAGGTGTGGCCAAGTAATGTATCAGGTGTGGCCAAGTAATGTATCAGGTGTGGCCAAGTAATGTATCAGGTGTGGCCAAGTAATGTATCAGGTGTGGCCAAGTAATGTATCAGGTGTGGCCAAGTAATGTATCAGGTGTGGCCAAGTAATGTATCAGGTGTGGCCAAGTAATGTATCAGGTGTGGCCAAGTAATGTATCAGGTGTGGCCAAGTAATGCCTCAGGTGTGGCCAAGTAATGTATCAGGTGTGGCCAAGTAATGCTTCAGATGTGGGCAAGTAATGCATTGTGGAAGATATTATGAATAAATGGTGTGGGAGGAGAGTTGTCAGAAGTAGTGGAGAGTTCATTTTAATAGAGTAAGGCATGTGTGCGAGTAGGACGAGAGGAGAATAATTGGTTCTAAGTGAAGGTGGATCTGCGGCAAGGGTGTTTGATGTCATCACAGTTTGGTTTCTTTATGGATGGGATGGTGAGGGAGGTGAATGTAAGGGGGTTAGGGAGAGAAGCAGGTGTGCATGCTGTCGGCGGCTTCGTTGGTGTTTGCTGATGGCAGATTCGAGGCGTCCATCTTAAGTGCAGGACAGACTTGAGTGAGAGAGAACAGTGAAGACTCGGTAAACTCCAGCAAAGAGAAGGATGGAAGATGTGACAAGCTTGAATGTTTTTCTTTTTAAAGAGACAGACACCGAACTGCAACGATCTGTAATAATTGGGATGGTCAGTGAGGCCCGGCCTTGTGGAGAGAGAGAGAGAGAAGAGAGAGAGAGAGAGGAGAGAGAGAGAGAGGAGAGAGAGAGAGAGGAGAGAGAGAGAGAGGAGAGAGAGAGAGAGAAGAGAGAGAGAGAGAGAGGAGAGAGAGAGAGAGAGAGAGAGGAGAGAGAGAGAGAGAGAAGAGAGAGAGAGAGAGAGAGAGAGAGAGAGGAGAGAGAGAGAGAGTGAGAGAGAGAGAGAGAGAGAGAGTGAGAGAGAGAGAGAGAGAGAGGAGAGAGAGAGGAGTGGGAAACCACAGGAAGAGTTGATGAACATAGGGAGGGTCAGGTGATGAGGACAGGTCAAACGTGCAGGGGCAATGAGAAGGCACTTCCTCCGAACCTAATGTACACTGGACACATGTAGTTCATGATCTCTCTCTCTGGGTTATGGCCTCTGCCAGGAGATCCAACCTGTCCCCGCCGCTTCTTCCTCTACCGTACACAATATCCTCATTCATCACTTCCTGTGGACACAGGTCCTCGGCTGCGGCTCCAACGTTCCATTGTCACATTTAGACACGATTTATATAGACAGAATATTGTGGTCTGACCCACTCAACTGTTGGTGGTCGCTTCCTCACAACACCCCCACCCCCCCTTCTCTCTCTCTCTCTCTCTCTCTCTCACCTTAATGTCCCTCACCACTCCAGCAGCCACTCAACTTTCGTCCTTAACTCTCTCAATTACCTTCGCCTGAATCCCTGCCCTCTTGATGTGAATCCCACCGTCCTTACTGTCTATCCCACCATCCCTACACTCTATCCCACCATCCCTACACTCTATCCCACCATCCCTACACTCTATCCCACCATCCCTACGCTCTATCCCACCATCCCGACTGTCTATCCCACCATCCCTACACTCTATCCCACCATCCCGACTGTCTATCCCACCATCCCTACACTCTATCCCACCATCCCAACGCAATCCCACATCCCCGACTAAACACACAGAGAACTACGACCATCAAGACCTGCAGACATTTTCACCGACACACATGAGGCCGGCCCGTCCCTCTCCTCCTCACTCACTACCTTCCTTTCTCTTCTCCCTGCCACGTGTGCCACATACCCTCCGCCTCTCCCCCGCCAACCCTGGCTTCCCTCCTCCTCCTAAGTGCTTCAGAGAGAGGCCCTTCACACACACCCACCCTCACTCCTCCTCCACAACCTCACCAACGCTAATTAAACTGTTCTCAGAAATCGCTCCACCGGGCATAGTAAGGGCTGACGTGTGGGGCACTGATCTGTTGCGTAAACGGTGTCTCCTGCCCTCCCTGTTGCCTCCCGTTGTGAGACCTCCTAACGGTCTCTCCTGCCCTCCCTGTTGCCTCCCGTTGTGAGACCTCCTAACGGTGTCTCCTGCCCTCCCTGTTGCCTCCCGTTGTGAGACCTCCTAACGGTGTCTCCTGCCCTCCCTGTTGCCTCCCGTTGTGAGACCTCCTAACGATGTCTCCTGCCCTCCCTGTTGCCTCCCGTTGTGAGACCTCCTAACGCTGTGTCCTGCGGGAACTCCTCCACGGTAACTCTCCGCTATACATGAACACTCTTACGCTTACACAAGTCTCTTCCAAAACCGTCTCGCCTCGTATCGCACTCTGAGAATAACACACACACACACACACATAAAGGGAGGTGAAGACCCGGCCGTGCAACGTGAGAGAAGCGGTGAACGCATTCTGCAGCTGACGTGCGTAACCATGTTATCTGATCCTTTCATCACAAGATGAGACGTGAGGCAGACGACACACGTGCCACTACTGTTGTGTCAGTTATACAATCTGTCTGAGGTGAACTTACCTTACTGAAACCTGCCAGTAACAAACCGACTTGCACTAAGAATATTATATATATATATATATATATATATATATATATATATATATATATATATTTTTTTTTTTTTTTTTTTTTTATACTTTGTCGCTGTCTCCCGCGTTTGCGAGGTAGCGCAAGGAAACAGACGAAAGAAATGGCCCAACCCCCCCCATACACATGTACATACACACGTCCACACACGGAAATATACATACCTACACAGCTTTCCATGGTTTACCCCGGACGCTTCACATGCCTTGATTCAATCCACTGACAGCACGTCAACCCCTGTATACCACATCGCTCCAATTCACTCTATTCCTTGCCCTACTTTCACCCTCCTGCATGTTCAGGCCCCGATCACACAAAATCCTTTTCACTCCATCTTTCCACCTCCAATTTGGTCTCCCTCTTCTCCTCGTTCCCTCCACCTCCGACACATATATCCTCTTGGTCAATCTTTCCTCACTCATTCTCTCCATGTGCCCAAACCATTTCAAAACACCCTCTTCTGCTCTCTCAACCACGCTCTTTTTATTTCCACACATCTCTCTTACCCTTACGTTACTTACTCGATCAAACCACCTCACACCACACATTGTCCTCAAACATCTCATTTCCAGCACATCCATCCTCCTGCGCACAACTCTATCCATAGCCCACGCCTCGCAACCATACAACATTGTTGGAACTACTATTCCTTCAAACATACCCATTTTTGCTTTCCGGGATATATATATATATATATATATATATATATATATATATATATATATATATATATATATATATATATATATATATATATATATTCTCTGTGTAAGAATATTTTCATTTATCTATTGTGTGTCAGGATTCTGGAGGAGGCGAAGCAGAAGTGCATATGGACGGAACTGGCAGAGGGAGGGAACCCCAGGAGGCTTGAGGGAGGGAGGGAGGGAGGGAGGGAGGGAGAGGAGCAACAACGCAAAAAAGACGAGGGCGGAAGACAGGGAGAAAGTATTAAAGGGAAAGGAGTGAGAGAGACAGATGAAGGAGAGAGAGAGAGAGAGAGAGAGAGAGAGAGAGAGAGAGAGAGAGAGAGAGAGAGAGAGAGAGAGAGAGAGAGTGGGAAACCACAGGAAGAGTTGATGAACATAGGGAGAGTCAGGGAGAGGACAGGTCAACGTGGAGGGGCAATGAGAGTACTTCCTCCTCCCTGGCTCACCTTTGTGGTTCCTCAGGTTCTGCCGTGGTCTTCCACTGGATCATCCACCATCCGCTGGATCATCCACCATCCGCTTTATCATCCATGATCCGCTTTATCATTCACCATCCACTTTATCATCCATCATCCGCTTAATCATCCATCATCCGCTTAATCATCCATCATGCGCTGGATAAGTGAAACAGAGCGTCTTTGTTGTCTTTTTCTAGCGCTACCTAGCGCACATGCGGGGGGGGGGGTGTGTGTGTGTGTGTGTGTGTGCCATTTTCATGTATAGCGGGGTGGCGGCGAGAATGGATGAAGGCAGCATGCATGAATATGTACATGTGTATGTATGTATATGTCTGTGTATGTATATGTATGTATACGTTGAAATGTACAGTTATGTATATGTGCGTGTGTGGGCGTTTATGTATATAGAATGTATATGGGTAGGTTGGACCATTCTTTCGTCTGTTTCCTTGCGCTTCCCTGCTAACGCGGGAGACAGCGACAAAGTATAATAAATAAGTAAATAAATATAAATTATATATATATATATATATATATATATATATATATATATATATAGACGAAAGTATAGTAGACATATGAGTAATGTACGAGAGTAGAGTCCGGTATACCTTGGCCATCACAAGAACCTGTGTAAACAAGAGTTTGATGAGTGTAAACAAATTATTAGTAATTGCTTTACCCCTGTTCTGACGACCCTTGTGTGTAAGGATCTCAGATATTCTCATATTTCTTAAAAATAACACACGTGAGCTTCATCGTTCCTCGCCTTCGTTACTTCCTTCACTCGTCTCAATTCTCTCCCTTATTTTCTCACGGGTCGCAAGATGTCCTCAGGTCAGCGAGCGAGCGCTCCGCTTGGTCGCTTGAAGCCTCCTGGTGGTGTGAGGTCTGCCAGCGCCATCTGCACACCTTGTTACTGCTGGACGCGAAGTGTTCGTCCCGTGCACACTGCTCGTGCACACTACCTTGTTACTGCTGGACGCGAAGTGTTCGTCCCGTGCACACTGCTCGTGCACACTACCTTGTTACTGCTGGACGCGAAGTGTTCGTCCCCGTGCACACTGGTCGTGCACACTCAATACCCTATTATCAAGTTGCCATCTATATTCAGATCGACTCCCGCCTTTGATATGGATATCATCAACTCAATCCGTCAGCAGTTTCCGTATGGAACGTTACCTTCCGACACAGCTGTCAAAATTCTACAAATCTTTTACATCCAACTTCAAAGGAAGTCTGGAAACTATCAACCGTGGGGAAAAGAGTCTGGAATATATAGTATTCGCTTGGAAATTAATTCATTCGCAGAGCAATCTTATGAGGGGGGGGGGGGGGGGCAGGGATGAGGTGGTGGAGTTTGGAGGTGGGTGGCCGTTGTGATGAGCCAGAGCAGAGGTGAGGAGATAGCGAGGTGGTCGCTGGTGAGGTCGGGCGTTGAATGGGGTAACTGACTCCCTTCACTTCTTCCCTCTTCCTTCCTTATCCCCCTCCTACCCCTTCACACCTCACATCCTCGAGGGTAACCTCCCTCATCACCACCACCACTGTCTGCATCATCAGCATATTCTGGTGATCATCTCAGCCAACGACCCCGTGCGAACGACCAATGATCACCCACTGTCGAAAACCCTGGGCTATGGTTCGACCAGAGCCTCCACACCCACGACAGATCCCACCATCATACCCAAGGGTCCTTGAGTCGGGTTCAAGGGTCATAACATACAGTTCAAGGGTAGTGCTATTGTGTTCAAGGTCGTAGAGTCATGTTCAAGGATCGTTGAGTCTTGTTCAAGAGTTGTACTGGTGTGTTCAGAAGTTCAACAACGGCAACAACCACAAACCACTACCAAACGGAAGCCCCCCCCCCCCCCCCCCCCCCCCCCCCCCCCCCCCCCCCCCCCCCCCCCCCCCCCCCCCCCCCCCCCCCGCTGAACTAAGAATAAAATCTACGACTACTACCACTATTTGTCCTAACTACTACTACTACTACTTACTACTACTACTACTACTACTACCACTACTTGTACTACCACTACTACTACTACTACTACTACTACTACTTACTACTACTACTACTACTACTACTACTACTTACTACTACTACTACTACTTACTACTACTACTACTAACTACTACTACTACTACTTACTACTACTACTACTACTACTACTTACTACTACTACTACTCAATCATACTATAACTCCTCGCACAAGCACCTGCCCTGTACCTGGGGGCCGTGGTTCTACTTGTATGTGCTGGAGCGTCACCGTGGGGTGCAGGCGCCACGGACCCACACAAGTTCACCTCGATACTTACTTGACCAATAGCTAGGCGTGTTCAAATCCAATCAGCCTCACTCACATTCCTCCACTTTCCCCTCCACTCCTCCATTCTAACCCTGCAGTCCTGCGTCCAGCTCCTCCCTACCACTCCAGCCTCCTCCCTACCACTCCAGCCTCCTCCCTACCACTCCAGCCCCCTCCCTACCACTCCAGCCCCCTTCACCCCACTCCAGCCCTCTCACTAATACTGCTATTCCTGCAACTGTTCTCTCAGCGTTACTATCCTGCCTATCTCCACTACAGATAAGATCAGAACGTGAAGGGCATTGCTACGTACACCCGACCCACTCTCCAGCAGACGTCCTCTTCATGGATCATCAGGTCTTCCTCGTGTCTCTTTCCCACGTCTCCCACCCACGATGGTCGGTCTTCCCACGTCCTCCCACCACGATGGTCGGTCTTCCCACGTCCTCCCACCCACGATGGTCGGCCTTCCCACGTCTCCCACCCACGATGGTCGGCCTTCCCAGTCCTCCACCCACGAATGGTCGGACTTCCCACGTCCTCCCACCCACGATGGTCGGCTTCCCACGTCCTCCCACCCACGATGGTCGGCCTTCCCACGTCCTCCCACCACGATGGTCGGCCTTCCCACGTCCTCCACCCACGATGGTCGGCCTTCCCACGTCTCCCACCCACGATGGTCGGCCTTCCCACGTCCTCCACCACGATGGTCGGCCTTCCACGTCCTCACACCACGATGGTCGGCCTTCCCACGTCCTCCCACCCACGATGGTCGGACTTCCCACGTCCTCCACCCACGATGGTCGGCCTTCCCACGTCCTCCCACCACGATGGTCGGCCTTCCCACGTCCTCACACCCACGATGGTCGGCCTTCCCACGTCCTCCCACCACGATGGTCGGCCTTCCCACGTCCTCCCACCCACGATGGTCGGCCTTCCACGTCCTCCCACCCACGTTGGTCGGCCTTCCCAGTCCTCCACCCACCGATGGTCGGCCTTCCCACGTCCTCACACCCACGATGGTCGGCCTTCCACGTCCTCCCACCACGATGGTCGGCCTTCCACGTCCTCCACCCACGATGGTCGGCCTTCCCACGTCCTCCCACCCACGATGGTCGCCTTCCCCACGTCCTCCCACCCACGATGGTCGGCCTTCCCACGTCCTCCACCCACGATGGTCGGCCTTCCCACGTCCTCCCACCCACGATGGTCGGCCTTCCCACGTCCTCCCACCCACGATGGTCGCCTTCCCCACGTCCTCACACCCACGATGGTCGGCCTTCCCACGTCCTCCCACCCACGATGGTCGGCCTTTCCCACATCCTTCCACCACGATGTCGGCCTTCCCACGTCCTCCCACCCACGATGGTCGGCGCCTTCCCCACGTCCTCCCACCCACGATGGTCGGCTTCCCACGTCCTCCCACCCGTGATGTTGAATGTATTCTCTCACCGGTGTTCATAGTCCTTCTTCTCAACCATCCGAGAGAGAGAGAGAGAGAGAGAGAGAGAGAGAGGAGAGAGAGAGAGAGAGAGAGGAGAGAGAGAGAGAGAGGAGAGAGAGAGAGAGAGAGAGAGAGAGAGATTGCTCCGGGGAGGGAAGCTACAACGTAATTACCCCCCCCCCCCCACTATGGTGCTGTGCTTACCCCTTCACTACACGACTTCAGACGTCGTAATCGAGGGTTTCGGACCGTCGTAGCGTGTCGTTAAGTCACACACACACACACAACACACACACAAACACACACACACACACACACACACACACAACACCACCCATGGTCGTACTGCAGGCGCCACGTCGTTGTCCTGGTGTGTGTGTGTGTGTGGGGGGTCAATGTGGACGGACCACCGCGTTTAAGGTCGTTATACGCCCACAGCAGCACGCGATGTTCCTATCTCCCTCACACCTTATCTGTGCCACAATGCTTCGCTCTCGAGCGGGATGTTTTCGTTAGTTCAACCCCATCAGAACACATCGCTACGTGCCTCAGTGTGAGAGACTGAGACGGGTATTGGACCAAATCATTACTAAAGGAACCACTGCGTTCATCGACACTACGGCCATGCTCCGGACGACGAGGTCAGGATGTTTGTAACTCTGGGATAGGAAGGGATGGGAGGGGATGGGAAGGGATGGGAGGGGATGGGAAGGGATGGGAGGGGATAAGTAGGGGATGGGAGGGGATAGGAAAGGATGGGAGGGGATGGGAAGGGATGGGAGGGGATGGGAAGGGATGGGAGGGGATAGGAAAGGATGGGAGGGGATAGGAAGGGATGGGAGGGGATAGGGAGGGGGTTGAAGATGGGGTGGAGAAGATAGCGAGGGAATAGGAAGGGATGGGAGGAAATTGTGGAGTGGTGAAGACAGACATGGTACACAGCACCGGGTCTGAGACCCACCACACACCCACCTCATGTGGCACAGCTCTATCCACACTTTACCAGGCTGGGGTGCGTTGTGTGTGTGTGTGTGTGTGTGTGTGTGTGTTGTGTGTGTGTGTGTTGTGTGCCATTTTCATGTATAGCGGGGTGGCGGCGAGAATGGATGAAGGCAGCATGCATGAATATGTACATGTGTATGTATGTATATGTCTGTGTATGTATATGTATGTATACGTTGAAATGTACAGTTATGTATATGTGCGTGTGTGGGCGTTTATGTATATAGAATGTATATGGGTAGGTTGGACCATTCTTTCGTCTGTTTCCTTGCGCTTCCCTGCTAACGCGGGAGACAGCGACAAAGTATAATAAATAAGTAAATAAATATAAATTATATATATATATATATATATATATATATATATATATATATATAGACGAAAGTATAGTAGACATATGAGTAATGTACGAGAGTAGAGTCCGGTATACCTTGGCCATCACAAGAACCTGTGTAAACAAGAGTTTGATGAGTGTAAACAAATTATTAGTAATTGCTTTACCCCTGTTCTGACGACCCTTGTGTGTAAGGATCTCAGATATTCTCATATTTCTTAAAAATAACACACGTGAGCTTCATCGTTCCTCGCCTTCGTTACTTCCTTCACTCGTCTCAATTCTCTCCCTTATTTTCTCACGGGTCGCAAGATGTCCTCAGGTCAGCGAGCGAGCGCTCCGCTTGGTCGCTTGAAGCCTCCTGGTGGTGTGAGGTCTGCCAGCGCCATCTGCACACCTTGTTACTGCTGGACGCGAAGTGTTCGTCCCGTGCACACTGCTCGTGCACACTACCTTGTTACTGCTGGACGCGAAGTGTTCGTCCCGTGCACACTGCTCGTGCACACTACCTTGTTACTGCTGGACGCGAAGTGTTCGTCCCGTGCACACTGGTCGTGCACACTCAATACCCTATTATCAAGTTGCCATCTATATTCAGATCGACTCCCGCCTTTGATATGGATATCATCAACTCAATCCGTCAGCAGTTTCCGTATGGAACGTTACCTTCCGACACAGCTGTCAAAATTCTACAAATCTTTTACATCCAACTTCAAAGGAAGTCTGGAAACTATCAACCGTGGGGAAAAGAGTCTGGAATATATAGTATTCGCTTGGAAATTAATTCATTCGCAGAGCAATCTTATGAGGGGGGGGGGGGGGGGCAGGGATGAGGTGGTGGAGTTTGGAGGTGGGTGGCCGTTGTGATGAGCCAGAGCAGAGGTGAGGAGATAGCGAGGTGGTCGCTGGTGAGGTCGGGCGTTGAATGGGGTAACTGACTCCCTTCACTTCTTCCCTCTTCCTTCCTTATCCCCCTCCTACCCCTTCACACCTCACATCCTCGAGGGTAACCTCCCTCATCACCACCACCACTGTCTGCATCATCAGCATATTCTGGTGATCATCTCAGCCAACGACCCCGTGCGAACGACCAATGATCACCCACTGTCGAAAACCCTGGGCTATGGTTCGACCAGAGCCTCCACACCCACGACAGATCCCACCATCATACCCAAGGGTCCTTGAGTCGGGTTCAAGGGTCATAACATACAGTTCAAGGGTAGTGCTATTGTGTTCAAGGTCGTAGAGTCATGTTCAAGGATCGTTGAGTCTTGTTCAAGAGTTGTACTGGTGTGTTCAGAAGTTCAACAACGGCAACAACCACAAACCACTACCAAACGACAGAACTAAGAACAAAAACTACGACTACTACCACTATTTGTCCTACTACTACTACTACTACTACTACTACTACTACCACTACTTGTACTACCACTGCTACTACTACTACCACTACTTGTACTACCACTACTACTACTACCACTACTTGTCCTACTACTACTACTACTACTACTACAGTTACAACAACAACTACTACTACTACTTGTACTACTACTACTACTACTACTACTACTACTACAATCACTACTATAACTCCTCGCACAAGCACCAGCCCTGTGGCCGTGTTCACCATGTATGTTCGAGGAGCGTCACCAGAGGGTGGCAGGCCGCCACGACCCACACACGTCACACCTCGTACCTTCCTTGACAATCGCAGGCGTTTCAATCCAATCAGCCTCACTCACATTCCTCCACTTTCCCCTCCCACTCCTCACATTCTAACCCTGTCAGTCCTGCTCCAGCCTCCTCCCTACCACTCCAGCCTCCTCCCTACCACTCCAGCCTCCTCCCTACCACTCCAGCACCCCTCACTACCACTCCAGCCCCCTTCACTCCCACTCCAGCCCTCTCACTAATACTGCTATTCCTGCAACTGTTCTCTCAGCGTTACTATCCTGCCTATCTCCACTACAGATAAGATCAGAACGTGAAGGGCATTGCTACGTACACCCGCCCACTCCTCCAGCAGACGTCCTCTTCATGGATCATCAGGTCTTCCTCGTGTCTCTTTCCCACGTCCTCCCACCCACGATGGTCGGTCTTCCCACGTCCTCCCACCCACGATGGTCGGTCTTCCCACGTCCTCCCACCCACGATGGTCGGCCTTCCCACGTCCTCCCACCCACGATGGTCGGCCTTCCCACGTCCTCCCACCCACGATGGTCGGCCTTCCCACGTCCTCCCACCCACGATGGTCGGCCTTCCCACGTCCTCCCACCCACGATGGTCGGCCTTCCCACGTCCTCCCACCCACGATGGTCGGCCTTCCCACGTCCTCCCACCCACGATGGTCGGCCTTCCCACGTCCTCCCACCCACGATGGTCGGCCTTCCCACGTCCTCCCACCCACGATGGTCGGCCTTCCCACGTCCTCCCACCCACGATGGTCGGCCTTCCCACGTCCTCCCACCCACGATGGTCGGCCTTCCCACGTCCTCCCACCCACGATGGTCGGCCTTCCCACGTCCTCCCACCCACGATGGTCGGCCTTCCCACGTCCTCACACCCACGATGGTCGGCCTTCCCACGTCCTCCCACCCACGATGGTCGGCCTTCCCACGTCCTCCCACCCACGATGGTCGGCCTTCCCACGTCCTCCCACCCGTGATGGTCGGCCTTCCCACGTCCTCCCACCCACGATGGTCGGCCTTCCCACGTCCTCCCACCCACGATGGTCGGCCTTCCCACGTCCTCCCACCCACGATGGTCGGCCTTCCCACGTCCTCCCACCCACGATGGTCGGCCTTCCCACGTCCTCCCACCCACGATGGTCGGCCTTCCCACGTCCTCCCACCCACGATGGTCGGCCTTCCCACGTCCTCCCACCCACGATGGTCGGCCTTCCCACGTCCTCCCACCCACGATGGTCGGCCTTCCCACGTCCTCCCACCCACGATGGTCGGTCTTCCCACGTCCTCCCACCCACGATGGTCGGCCTTCCCACGTCCTCCCACCCACGATGGTCGGCCTTCCCACATCCTTCCACCCACGATGGTCGGCCTTCCCACGTCCTCCCACCCACGATGGTCGGCCTTCCCACGTCCTCCCACCCACGATGGTCGGCCTTCCCACGTCCTCCCACCCGTGATGGTTGAATGTATTCTCTCCACCGGTGTTCCTAGTCCTTCTTCTCAACCATCCGAGAGAGAGAGAGAGAGAGAGAGAGAGAGAGAGAGAGAGAGAGAGAGAGAGAGAGAGAGAGAGAGAGAGAGAGAGAGAGAGAGATTGCTCCGGGGAGGGGGAAGCTACAACGTAATTACCCCCCCCCCCCCCCACTATGGTGCTGTGCTTACCCCTTCACTACACGACTTCAGACGTCGTAAGCGAGGGTAGGACCGTCGTAGCGTGTCGTAAGTCACACACACACACACACACACACACACACACACACACACACACACACACACACACCACCCATGGTCGTACTGCAGGCGCCACGTCGTTGTCCTGGTGTGTGTGTGTGTGTGTGGGTCAAGTGGACGACCACCGCGTAGTAAGGTCGTACGCCCACAGCAGCACGCGATGTTCCTATCTCCCTCACACCTTATCTGTGCCACAATGCTTCGCTCTCGAGCGGGATGTTTTCGATCGTTCAACCCCACAGAACACATCGCTCACGTCTCAGTGTGAGAGACTAGAGACCATATTGACCACATCAGTACTACAGAACACTGCGTTCATCGACACTACGGCCATGCTCCGGACGACGAGGTCAGGATGTTTGTAACTCTGGGATAGGAAGGGATGGGAGGGGATAGGGAGGGATGGGAGGGGATAGGAAGGGGATGGGAGGGGATAAGTAGGGGATGGGAGGGGATAGGAAAGGATGGGAGGGGATGGGAAGGGATGGGAGGGGGTGGGAAGGGATGGGAGGGGATAGGAAAGGATGGGAGGGGATGGGAAGGGATGGGAGGGGATAGGGAGGGGGTTGAAGAAGGGGTGGAAGAAGATAGCGAGGGAATAGGAAGGGATGGGAGGGAATGTGGAGTGGTGAAGACAGACATGGTACACAGCACCGGGTCTGTGACCCACCACACACCCACCTCATGTGGCACAGCTCTATCCACACTTTACCAGGCTGGGGTGCGTTGTGTGTGTGTGTGTGTGTGTGTGTGTGTGTGTGTGTGTGTGTGTGTGTGTGTGTGTGTGGGTTGCCCTGGGGTGGAGGAAACCCACCTCATCACCTGATGGTGAACAATGGTTCCATCAGCCGTGTATGAGGCAAGGCAAGGGAGGGGGGGGATGCCCACCCTCCCACACTTCACTGGTTATATACAGGGACGATTGTGACGTCACGATCCACCTGATTACTATGGTTGTGGGGAAGTCTGAAGGTGTGGGAGGAGGGCCGACCGTGGTCCTGGTATCCTCTCTCTCTCTCTCTCTCTCTCTCTCTCTCTCTCTCTCTCTCTCTCCCTGGCTTGTTCTTCTTGATGACGTCATGTGGCTTCTTCTTATACGTTTATGTGGTTCGATTTCGCGTTCGTGTCACTTGTTCTTGAGTGTTCACCGTGTGGTTTGTTCTTGTGTGTTCACCATATGGCTTGTTCTTGTGTGTTCATGTGGCTTGTTATTGTGTTCATCATTTCTCCTGTATGTATGCATTCATCGTGTGGTTCGTTTTGAGATGTTCACCATGTAGTTTGTTCTGTTGTCACCATGTGGAGTGTTCTGTGTTCACCATGTGGTTTGTTCTAATGTGTTCACCGTGTGATTTGCTCTTATGTGTTCACTATGTGGTTTGTGTTCATCATGTGGTTCTGATGTGTTAACCATGTTGTTCTAATATGTTCACCATGTGGTTTGTTCTAATGTGTTTACGATGATATTCTAATGTGTTCACCATGTGTTCTCACACACCACCACCATGTTCTGTACGGCTTAACGAGGGTCATAACGAGTACATGTTCATTGGCTTAACGAGGTCATAACGAGTACATGTTCACCGGCTTAACGAGGGTCATAACGAGTACATGTTTACTCTCTCCAGAGGAATGCGATACGCCTCGTTGAACGCAGATCAAGGCAGCTGCTCGTGTGTTGAACTGGTATTTGCCTGACCCAATGAGAGGTGGAGTTTGTACCTTCCATTCTTTCCGTGTGTCTCATCTCCTTCTCGTTCATCAACCTCTCTATATCTCAATTAAGACCCAGCCATGATGTGCACTTTCCTACGTCACTGGAGCCTCTAACGTAACAAAAAAAATTTAAACTAAGGACAGTCCGTATATTTAAACTAAGGACAGTCCGTATATTTAAACTAAGGACAGTCCGTATATTTAAACTAAGGACAGTCCGTATATTTAAACTAGGGACAGTCCGTATATTTAAACTAAGGACAGTCCGTATTTATGTTTAAACTCGCCATTATCCGTATGTTGAAAGTTGATGGTAATCTTACGTCTCCATTAACGACAGATTGTATGTTTAAGCCACAAACGCAGTGGTTGCATGCTGCAACTTGCAACAAGAAACAAAGACAAAACCTTGCAATGAGGAAGTTTATCTTAGTTTCAGTTAACAGTATTACAAGTCTGCTAAACTCATTGCACAGTATTCTTGTTGAATACACAACACACACACACTCATTAAAATTATCCATGTATTTCCCAAGATGTCTTCCCAGAAGCTTGCTGCAACCCAGTTTTGCGCTACTTCACGTAGCAGGAAAATGTGGACCCCTTATGGAGTGGGTGTTTTCATGAGACTGCCTGTACTCCCACTGATACAGCTTCGCTAAGGTGATTTCTCACTCCAGGTGTGAGTCGTTCCTCACTCCAGGTGTGAGTCGTTCCTCACTCCAGGTGTGAGTCGTTCCTCACTCCAGGTGTGAGTCGTTCCTCACTCCAGGTGTGAGTCGTTCCTCACTCCAGGTGTGAGTCGTTCCTCACTCCAGGTGTGAGTCGTTCCTCACTCCAGGTGTGAGTCGTTCCTCACTCCAGGTGTGAGTCGTTCCTCACTCCAGGTGTGTGTCGTTCCTCACTCCAGGTGTGAGTCGTTCCTCACTCCAGGTGTGTGTCGTTCCTCACTCCAGGTGTGAGTCGTTCCTCACTCCAGGTGTGAGTCGTTCCTCACTCCAGGTGTGAGTCGTTCCTCACTCCAGGTGTGTGTCGTTCCTCACTCCAGGTGTGAGTCGTTCCTCACGTCAGAAATCCTGTTGAAGACGAACAGCCTCGCCTCACACAAGTAAAATGTTTACCTCTGATGTCTTGTCCATTACCACGCTCGAAATCAGCTCCCAGCAAGACGGTTGAAGCCTTTGACAATACTGAACACCTGCATTAAATTCCCTCTCAACTTTCTCTCTTCTGAGCTAAACAAGTTACGTTCGTTTCGACGGATCTCAATTGGATTTGTTTCTTACATTAGTAATCGTGATGATGTTTCACAGTTGTGCTCTTAATACCATGCCAGTGTCTTTTTTTCCAAGCATGGGTCACCAATACTGAACCTAACATTAAAGGATGAGATGCACCACCACCGAAATGTACACGAAAATGAATAGTTTTCTTTTTTAGACCTGAATGCGAATGCTCGAATTATGTCCTTTCTTTAACTCTACCGTTTCCACGTACTGTTTATTTGCTTTCAGGTCACCAGAGATTATTTTGACCAGAGTTTCTGTCTACTCGTTTACGTTGTGTTGCTCAGCTGAGCTCATACCATAATGGACTTTGCTGTCGATGTGTAAAATTTTGAATCTCTCGATATAAAAACTGATATGCGGCCAGACACTCCAATTTATCGAATTGTCTACGTCAGCATATAGCTGCTGGTGTTGATTTTCGCTATAACTTTAATTCCTTGTTACTTTTTGGATTACTTTATATTTTCCCCACTTTAACTCCAGGACAACTCATTCCGATGCTCCTTCGTCTTTCGAAGAATCGTGTTGTTATATCAGGGAATATCACTTACTATAGATCCATTAGGTTCATCTTTAAGCTGCTCCATCAATACTAGAAATCATTTAACCAGAGGTCATGATACTACTGGTGGCTTGTGAAGTCTTACCCTAACCTGTGTCTCTCCTGGCTGCCACGGGAAATGTTTTCCTTCGTATAATGAGAAATAGAAACGACTGATGAAAAAAGGGGGTCAACTGGAAGCTTTGGAGTCACCCAGCGTTCATTAACCTAGCGTCAAAGTTTGTCATCATCTGTCAACTTACGTTCCCACGTTTCATAAACACTTGCATTTGCACGAGTCTCCCCAGACTTCTTTTCAAGATTCATAATGACACGAGATTTGAGGGAATTCACCTCCCTTTTTCATATCTTCCTGGAGGGGGAGAACCCTTGCTTCACCTCCAACAGTTTTGAAAAAGACTTCGATAAGCTCCGTCTCTCAAAGTCATCAAGGGAAACAAAAAATGTGGCAGATCCTACACAACAGGCAGGGTGAAGGACTGGCAACCTACACAACTGGCAGGGTGAAGGACTGGCAACCTACACAACTGGCAGGGTGAAGGACTGGCAACTTACACAACTGGCAGGGTGAAGGACTGGCAACCTACACAACTGGCAGGGTGAAGGACTGGCAACCTACACAACTGGCAGGGTGAAGGACTGGCAACCTACACAACTGGCAGGGTGAAGGACTGGCAAAGTTGATTGACCAGCTGGAGTTAATAAGGTCAGGATGTCTTACATTTGTGAACAACACCAAACAACAAACACACGAATAAAAGACAGAACATGACAGAGACATACAGACGTGGTTTTAGGACTGTAACTACTACTACTACTACTACTATTATTATTACTACTACTACTACTAATACTAATACTTCTACTATTACTACTACAACTGCTACTACTACTGCTACAACAATAACAACAACAACTACTACTACTACTACTATTACTACTACTGCTAATATTGATGGTAATAATAATGACAATTATAAATGACGTCTATACACAATGGACAAGAATAGGATAATGTGTGTACACACATTAATATCCTCAAGGTGTGCAACATGACGGGACGGGAGAGCACAAACCTCCTGGATACGTCGACCACAACCGAAACGGAAATTCAACTCACATACGTCTGTCTGAATCTTCACCACTTCCTGCTATTCAGTCCCAAAACCTCTTACTACAACTCTACAATGACGTCATGAGCATTCTAGTCATGTCTTCCACTTTAACTTGGAAACCTGACATAATGAATATCGCAACATCTGCTTCCAAAAAAGCTGGAGGTGTTGTATGGAACCACAGTCATTATTCCTATGAGCAACTTTTCCAAATCTCGTACAGCAAAGTTATGGACTGTTCTTTAATCTTTCAATCATCCTTTAACCTTTCCACCTTTAACATCAGGTCTACAATCACTTACGGAGTTCAAATGTATCCCTCATGTCTTGGTTCTTCTGATACCTACATCATTTCTTATGTTTCACCTGAGATGGACACAACTCGGCTCATTTTGACCTTGTCATGTTGACTAATGGAAAACAAAATAACATCACCATTTCACAAGACTGTTGTTATAAGAATCCAGCATTCTCGCCACCGAGGAAAACATTCGCATGATCTGTTGAAACATAATACAGGAGGGGTAACACTGTGCCGGCTTGACGCATCCCAGCACACGATCTGAGCATCTCTGACGAGGGAAGTATTTCCTCTCTCAGCTCCACACACACACACACGCACCCCTGCTGGACAGACATTGAGATCTGCCATGAGTTGCGAGCCTTCTTGTCGAGCAGATTGGAGAACAGTGTTCAATAATTCAATGTAACATTTTCATTCTTTTTCGCTTCTATGGAATGAAGGTAGACTAAGCAGCTTTTTGTTTCTTTCTCACACGACATAGTTAACACTTTTCAAGATTGAAATGTACATTACAGTTCTGTAAACCTTCATGAAACCGATATGTAAATCAATGGTAATAGTAACAGCGCTGCCATCTCTCCAGTCCAACATATTGTACAGTACTGGAAAGTGTTGTGGTAGCTGGTATAAACCAGTATTGTTTACATTTAGATTTTGTTCTTTTAAAACATGGATTATGATGGCACTCACAACTACGCTGCTGGGAATGAATTGGAGGACAATACGTGCACTTGAGGACGTAACTGATAACACAGTGCTGACCACAGACTATTTGTATGCATCTGACTGTCCTCTGTCAACCCGTAGCCATTTTGAGGACAGATTTCCCAAGTCTGTCCTTCATTTTCAGGTTCGCTACACGTCTCCGATCTTACGTATCCACACGTCTCACCATGAGAGTGTCTCTGCCGTCAACATCATATCCTCACAAATATGAGTGTGTGGCAGGTGAGGCTTGAACACGGCATCAGTGTACCACCTCCCTTGTCCTTCGTCGACCCTCAGGGACACTGACACATAACCCGGGGGTCCACAAGAGTTCAGCAACACCTGACACGAATCATTCTTCGCCGAACGAGACGTCAGTACGAGTGCCCAGCTCTCATACTGACGGGATTTTGTACCATCAAAAGACAAGGTTTAAACTTGACTGCTCCTCGTGTGCCCCGTGTGACCCGCCAAGGGTCTTTAAGGATGCCGTCAACCTCTTCCGCACGACGGCACGACTACCCTTGAACACACGGGTGCGACCACTGAGCACGACGGCACGACTTTTGAACACACGGGTGCGGCCACTAAGCACGACGGCACGACTACCCTTGAACACACGGGTGCGACCACTGAGCACGACGGCACGACTTTTGAACACACGAGTGCGACCACTGAGCACGACAGTATGACTCTTGAACGCATTGAACACGACGGTATCACCCTTGATCATGACGGTACGACGTTGAACATAAACATACGACCCTGGAGCATGGTAGTAACACCACTGATAACGGCTCTACGACCCTCGAAACCAACGGCACGACCCCTGAGCATGACGGGACGACCCGGTCTCTGTCCTGTCGTACCGTCGGGCTCAAGAGGGTGGACCCGCTTACTTCACCTGGTACACCACCTCCGCCACACAAGCCTCGTCCCTTTCAAAAATATTCTCCCCAGCGATCAATGACACGTATTTCCTTCCTTACTGTATACACACTTGGTGCATACACATTCCTGGAGTATATATACTCCTGGACTCTATATACATTGTTTTTGTCTATGATAACTGCTGGGACTCCATACACAGTCCAACAGCTGAATTTCCTCCGAGATGACTGATCGTTCTCATGACATCATCATTCAGGATCCGTGCGTCACTGCATGATCATCATGTGCGTGAAACACTTCGTGATTTGATTCCATATTTTCCGCCCACTTTAAAGTGATCAAACTCCATGACGTCACCCGAAGTCCCCCAACTCTCCGGGGTCTCACAGGGCCGCGTCCTGTCACCAACGCTGTTCCCAACCTACATAGCTAACATTCCCTCATCATCAGTGGGAGTCATGAGTTTGGGGACATCTCTACCGATCGCCATGCATGCAGTCGTCTACAGCAACTCACTCCCACAACACAGACGTATACTCCAGTCAGAGACAACTAGACTAAACAAAGTCGAAAAGATAAACACTATAGCGGCGCTGGGATGTATAAACACAGCGATATAATCATAGATGATAGCAAGATAGCGACGTACGAGAAGAGCTCCAAATTCCTGGGTCACAATGTAGCATCAGGAGGTTTGATAAGAGATCAGATCAGCAAGACAGCCGCACAGCGAGGGAAAAAAAACGTCCCTGACCAACATTGTGTACAGATTGTGCCATCTTCCGGGACACCATAGTGCCTACCACACGAATTTCTCATGAGATAGATAGATAGTTAGACAGTGAGTGAGAGACAGAATCTCTTGCATATCCATGTAATCGATCGTTCACACACACACACACACACACAGCACACAGCACACAGAGATGTAGGGAAAACAGGAAATAACAGAGAGCCATCCCTCCCCCTCTTACCAATCTCTCCTGACAAACGTACCAACGGGAAATAAGAGGTGGAAAGCCATCAAGGACTCTTTGATGGTTGAGGTCAAAGACACGAGATTGTATGGCTGAGCCATCATCCCTCTTCTTCGTACCTCCTCAAATGTTTTTCTTGTTTACATGTCAGCAGACCTTCATCTCAGACCTCAAGTACACCAGTGATGGCAACAACACAACACCAGCGATGTGTCTCCACAACTACGTTCATGGGAGTCAATACCACTTCGCAAGGTGTCTGCAGAGTCGTATTTCTCCACGTTTCCTTCCTCGTAGTGGCCTCTCCTGCTCTCGGCGGATGGTTCTATTCACAGCTAATTGCCTAACGTAAAGTTGTAATGTTGTCTAGACTTATTCCTCTCGCCAGCGTCTCCCTCGTGGTAACCAGTACACTCCTGGTGAATAGCTTATCAAAGGCAAGATGATGCGAATCCTTTGCATATTTCAAACAGTATTTTGGCTCGTCTTCCATGTCTTTCTTTAAACATCTAATTCCTTAACGCAACATGGTCCAGTTCACTTCACAGTGAATCCCCATGGCTCTACTCTGTATGAAGAATCTGATCCTTTCTACATCCTTGATTAAGACTGGAGACCAGATCTTCATCATCTGCTCCTAACTATGGTCCTACTTAAGAATGGCAGCAACATGGCCTCCCTGTTTTAAATTGAGAAATTCCTCCCAGTGAAGCTAAGACAGTCCTCGTCTCATCATGCAATAAAAAAAATGTAAATATATATATCCTGACGCTACCGGACTCCGCCCGCTTGGGGTTTACATAGTGGGTGAAGAGTTGACCTTCGGCGAGGCTGTGTCATCCTTAACTGACGAAGATTACCGTCTCGTCGAGGAAATTTCTACTTCAGAGGATATTCATCCTGCTACTGAATGTAGCACAGCCACGAAAGTTGTGGAAGCATCCCTGGGGAGGGCTTTATATAACACAACCACAACAACAACTTCATAACGATAACATTGTAACAAATTAGTAACATCAGAACACGAGAGACAGAGCCGGGCTGTGTCGTGAGATGACTCTCCAAGATTATCCACGTCTTATCTTTATCCACGTCTTGTCTCTTATCAGGAGCTGGACAAGTTTGCTTATATGTCTGATTGAAGGCCATCTTTCAAGGAGTCCCTTGGTCGACTGCCATAGTGTGAGGATTTTATCACTAGAGCAGCATGAGCAGTAACGTAGGAAAGATGTGGGTCAGACGATTTCTTTAACATTCCTTTTGCTCAACCTCTTCATGTTGACCTGATTTATATTTCATAACATCGTTAATCTCCAAAGTAAATACTGAACTAAAAGTTAATGAGGAGTATTGTAACTAGCATTTCCTTGTTGTTTGTGGCCACAGTTCTTGTGGATCTTTCAATTAGTCTGTTGTTGTCGTTAACGGAAATACAGAAACTTTCTCGCATTTCATCATATTCTTCTGAAGACATGACCTATTCTTACAGCTCTGTTTTGCCGATCTTATGAGCTGCTCTACTTCTCTAATTACTGTGGAGGAAGATGAGAACTTGTGTGTGTGTGTGTGTGTGTGTGTGTGTGTGTGTGTGTGTGTGTGTGTCACACCCCAACGGAGTGCCGCAAGGTTCTGTTCTGGGACTACAACTCTTTTCGATGGACATGAATGACAGCCAGAGGGCATGACCCCTACCTGACTATGTTTGCAGATGATGTACAGTGTCATGAGAGAAGGGAACAGACTTAAAAGGCGACACTAACAAAAGTTTAATCCAAGTAAATATCAAGTAATGTGGATGAGAAAAGAGAAAGAAGGCAGGCTTCAATATGATCATCATCTTAGCCCACGAAATCTGGGTAAAGGTAATGCTTCCATGACCCAGTTTCTGCGCCCTATTTGTCTGGCGAAAACTCCTCACAACTCTCGTCTCTCCTTGGACGGTTGTGTAGCTCCACCTCTTGACTCAATGAACATACTTGGTATTACTGTAACATCAACTCTTTCTTGGAAACCCCACATTACGGGAATAGCTAAGTCTGCCTCTACGAAACTGTTTAGATGCCGAAATTTCTTTTCTTTCCGAACAGTTGCTCCGTTTATAAAAAAAAGAAGAGCTTGATTTGTCCTTGTATTGAGTACTGCTCTCACATCTGGGGTGGTTCTAGCCCTGTATCCTAACTTGACAAGAGTCGAGTCGAAAGCGGTCCGACTTACAAACTATCCCAGATTAACTTCCAAACCTGACCATCTTGTCCTACGCCGCAATGTTGGTTCACTTTCCCTCTTCTATCGGTATTACTGCTGGAATCTGTGTAAGAATGTCTTGGAAGTTGACATCTTCCCTGACCTGCGTCGTCAGAGTCCCAACTTTAGTGGAATAATTAGGAAGACCAGCTTCTGCTGACGAACGTTAGGAGTGCGTTCAAGTTCACGGATAAGGACGTATTCAGCAAGCTGGTCGCATCCTACATAAGGCTAAAAGTACAATATGCTTCTCAAGTCTGGTCGCCGCAACTAAAGAAACAAAGATGGTGGTACCAAAATTTAGAATGCTGAGTTACAGGGAGACGCTAGAGGCCTTAGAATTGCCCACCATGGAGGAGAGAAGGGTGAGGAGTGACCTGATCTCTACCTTTTAAGTTTTTTAAAAACCAGAATGATGACGCTGGTGGCGAGCAGTTCCTCGAGAGATGCGGGAACAGAAAAACCAGTATATAGAGAGAAGTCGGGCCGGCCATCATTACTTGATGCAGTACAGGTTGACACACACACCCTCGGAGCGACGTAATCCATCATGACTTCAAGCACGTCAAGCAAGGTTCAGCCTCAGTTAATCAAAAGAAAACGAAGGTTTGGTGAGATGATGAAGAAAACGATACAATGAAGATATAACTCCTGCTCAACACAACAACGTCGTGCTCAGAACTTGTTTGGAAAACGATGGTCAATTCTGGTCACCAAACTTATGATGGACAAAGATAAAACTAAATAACACACACACACACACTCAAACACATACACACTCACACACACACACACACACACACACACACACACACAACACACACACACACACACACACACACAACACACACACACACACACACACACACACACACACACACACACACATATAATATCAAATGCTTTACTTTCGTTATACTATTTGATTTTACCACAAAAATCATGTTCAGAATCGTGTATTAAGTGGTGGTCATCTAAATGGCTTACAATTCTAACTCGAATGATGGTTTCCAGGAGTTTCGCAACTACAGACGTTAAGCTAATTGGACGATAAGTTCCGGGTAGTGACTGATTACTTAATTTGAATATTTGTGTTACATTGGCAAACTTACAATCATTATTTGTGTTACATTAGGAAACTTAGAATCATTATTTGTGTTACATTGGCAAACTTAGATCATTATTTGTGTTACATTGCAAACTTACAATCATTATTTGTGTTACATTGGCAAACTTACAATCATTATTTGTGTTACATTGGCAAACTTACAATCATGTATTTGTTTACATTGCAAACTTACTAATATTATTTGTGTTACATTAGGAATTTTAGATATTATTTGTGTTACATTGCAACTTACTCATTATTTGTGTTAATTAGGAAACTTAGAATCTATTATTTGTGTTACTTGGCAAACTTACAATCATTATTTGTGTTACTTGGCAAATTACTATCATTGAATTGTAGTTGAAGGCAAACGTATACTCCTTTGTGTCACTTAAAAGTTAATTCATTATTTGTGTACTTGGCAAACTTACTTGATTATTTGTGTACATAGAAAGTCATTAGAATCATTATTTTGTTACATGGCAAATTCATTTATTTGTGTCATTGCAACTTACAAGTCACGTTTCCATAATTAATGGACATGTTGACTGGGTAATGACTCTCTCTTGTGCTACTTTCAGTAAGATTCGCATCATACTGACGTATACTTTGTCGTATAACTCTCTTACTTTCTCTACGCAAATTTACATAACTAAATCACGTTGGTTATTGAGCTACTTTCTCACTGTTCCAAAACCTTGGCTTCGTTTTAGAAACAGACCGTCTACTACACACTGGCAGGTATGTTCCCTCTACTGCTTTGAGAGTTTTACTGAAGCTTTTCTAAACTACGTTCATGTCATTCTCGTTGACCACATCATCCCAGGTTTGCCTGTAAATAGCACTGCGACGATCATTAAAACTTGCACGTTTAAGATCGTGTATTATTTTTTTCGCGACTGTCACATGTTGATGAATATTACATGCAATGTTGAAAGCGACCTCAAAAGTGATTCGTCTGTGATTACTTATACCACATGTTTCTCCAGTTCCAACTTTATCAACGAGATCCTCCCTCAGTCGCAGTTAGGCGCACTATCATGCAAATTCAGACAGAAGGAGCCATCTGTTTCACTATACTGTCTCTACCCGTCATGAACTTTAGGAGACTATTCCTGTCATCCTGTTGTTAGCGTCATTACCAGTTCTTCTGTTGCTTAGTTCTTCCGGCTGTTCCCTCCACTTCTGGCCTCCTCACCCCTGCTCCCACTCCCTGTCCTTCCTGCTAACTAGAGTAGTGGCAGCCTCAGGAACCACTACACAGGCCCACGGGGAGAGGGAAGCAGCAGCCATGGCAGACTAATCAAAATAGCTTCACCGCGAGATAAGTGAACGCCCGTAAATGGACGTCGGCCAATAATTGGTGTATCACTCGGTGCAAACCAAAAAGGCTATTCATGAAGTCAGACTTGACTCTGGCCATAAAATAGACGCAAGGCCAACTCAGGCAGAACAAGTACTGCAAAATTAATTGGGAAGGGAAATCAACTGGGAGTGGTCCATAATGATGGTCAGGGGTTGGGTCTCTGGTGGATGTGGTCCACGGAGGTGGTCAGGGGTTGGGTCTCTGGTGGATGTGGTCCACGGAGGAGGTCAGGGGTTGGGTCTCTGGTGGATGTGGTCCACGGAGGAGGTCAGGGGTTGGGTCTCTGGTAGATGGACTGCTCGTGGAAAGAACAGATCCGTCTCACCAGCCATGGGTCATGTAAGCCCCTGAGCAGTAGTAACCTCATAATAACAAATGAGCCAGCCAGACAACAACACACAGGAGGAGGTCACAAGAAAAAATATGAAAATCTACAACACATAAAATGTTGTAGTTCCAGTGAAAAATGTCCTCCTCAACACAACCGAACTCAAGAATCTGTTACGTGTTAACGCTACGATTTAGGTCAATAATTCAGCTGCGTCGCTGAAGGTTGTGTGGCGGTCTGGGACTTTACGTTAGAATGACCTTATCCAGTCGTCATCCACCAGTGGCGCCATCTGTACCCACATACAGAGTACATATCTAAAGAGGCGACAACCATGGAATAATACCAACAATAGATACCAGCATCAACGGTTCCTGAAACTAGTTCCATAAGGCATCAAACCCTCCATTAACATATTAAATCACAGGATCGTAAGTCCAGGAAAACGATCCAGCTGCCAAGCGGCCTCAAGCTTCTTCATCCGATGATGACCTGGTGTTACGCGTGACAAACCTTGATGAATAAGGTGATGGTGGAACCCAGATGAAGGTGGGAAGTCAAGACGAGCAGAGAGAGAGAGAGAGAGAGAGAGAGAGAGAGAGGGGAATACAGATGACATATATGTGTCCAGTAAAGCTGGGCATCAGGAGGGAGCGTCACCAAGGAAAGCTGGTGCACCATACGCTCCCTGACGTGTTACAACTGATCCCTGGCGCTCGTGTGGCACCCTCAGGTAACGGTGGAGTGCGGGGGTGAGGTGGGGGGGTCACTGGCACTCCCCTCGACTGGTGGGAAACCAGATAAACTGACTTCAACAGTATTTGTTGAGTGTGGCTCTCTCCGGTGCAGGACGGTTCGTGGGACGAAAGAAATATCATCCTATCTAGAACTGCCATGAGCAGGGAGGGGGAATACAAGACCCTCTCTACAGGAAGACCTGTAGCCTCAAGGCTGCTGTATTCCCAGTGGCAGGGAAATGATGCCCTCCATTTGCAGTGGGGAGCACTCCTCTCACGAGACTGTACTCCCACTGACACAGCCTCGCCAAAGTGATGACCCCCCCACACTCTGGGGGTATCCTCATGCAGGCGGAGTGCGGTAACACCCGTAGCTTGTGTGGGCATTGGTGGTGAGGAACTTCAAGAACAGTGTGGTTATAAGTGATGAGGAAGTCTGAGGCATTTGGGTTTAGAGCTACGATGGAGGTCGTCCAGATCAAATATTGTTGAATCGAAGACTACAGACAACTGACACAAGGCTAAACACACACACACACACACACACACACACACACACACACACATATATATATATATATATATATATATATATATATATATATATATATATATATATATATATATTATATATATATATATATTGGAAAGTATTACAATTTTGCGCGTGCTCAAGTATATTCCTATGAGTCCACGGGGAAAATGAAACTCGATAAGTTTCCCCGTGGACTGATAGAAATATATATATATATATATATATATATATATATATATATATATATATATATATATATATATATATATATATATATATAAGTACTCGAATACCCTTCGTCTCACAATGGTGAGCAACGGGGTCTATCGGTTGTTTCCGAACAGAACACATAGCCAGCTGATATATATATATATATATATATATATATATATATATATATATATATATATATATATATATATATATTCCTGTGAGTCCACGGGGAAATGAAACACGGTAAGTTCCTAAGTGCACTTTCGTGTGATAATCACATCATCAGGGGAGACACAAGAAAGAAATATAACAGTCAGTTGATTTGACGCCCGTTCAAGAACGTCAATATATTCAGTTAGATCTGGCAGCATACAGAGAGATTATAAAGGTTTTATGATTTTTTTTATCAATTTCTGGGAACCTTTGAACACGTCAGTAAGACCACAACCGTGGTACCTTTAGTTTTAAAATATCTACTTCAGTGAGGGTACGGGAGAAGGTCATGTCGCACTAAAGAGTTCAAAAACTAATGATAAGCCCACGATGATGCACGGGTTACAACTCTGATGACAAAGCAAAAATGTTAAACATGATATGTTAGATAATTACTTGAAATGTACGACCTGTACTTTGAGACTCATAACTCCAGAATATGACCGGGGAACTGAGCACCTCCCACGGCGATCATGGCCTCTGGCTAAACCACGGTGACTCCCCAGTAATTATGATAAGCGAGTCATTATCTATAAGCAAACAAAAAAAAGCAGCTATTACGGTTGGTAAATTCAAACAAGCTAATCGCGCCATAACTCAGCGTCGGTCAACTTCCCCCCACCATAAACAAACTCCCGTCGCCCGCCAAAACAACGGCCCATTCACCCGTTTATCATAATTTATCGACTTGAGGAGACTCTCTTGCTGGGGAAATGACCGACCTCTGCACCCCAGAGGAGTGAAGGATCCTCCTATGTGTGGGCAAAACCAGGGTAGCCGAGTTATCATGTTATTAGTCCCCTCATTAGGAGGCTCATGTCAACTTGCGGTCTGGCGCGTTGCCATATCTCGCTAGCCGGACAACCTCCCGCCCGCCATCATAGCTATCAACAACTTTCACATCGTCCGCCCCACTCCACCACATCAGAGGCTTTTAATCACTAAGAACATACGAGATAACCATCTTTATTTTGATGTCTGCAGACGGCTACCGCCAGACACTACCGTCGGCGAGCGGAGGCCACGCATGAGATGGTTATGTGACCACAAGGTTGGTGGGTTTTTGCTTATTTTCTTATGGAGTAACGACCTAAATGGATATATATCTCTTTTACCCCGTACCAGGAAGACCAATTTTACTGGACGCGGAATTCTCATTATAGCAGCATGATTATATATATATATATATATATATATATATATATATATATATATATATATATATATATATATGCAGTTTATTTACCGATTTATAAGATAAAAATACTGGATAAACAAGGCACTGTTTATGGCAAGACGAGCGTCTTCAGTGTGCGACTGCTCGAGGCATTCCCTTAATATTTACACTTCATGAATCTTTAATATGTGATGGGAATTATATGATAGTGACGAGCGGGGCTGACGCCACCCACCCAGCCTTCTCGTGAGGCGCGGGGTACCGGAAGACTGTGAAATATTACTAATCGAACTTTCCCACATCCCTGACGCCTGCCTGTTGGTCCGTCACAGGTGTAGTTGTATTTACGGGGGACGTGGTAGAGGTAAGTGTTGATGTGGCAGACGCCTTACTCTCTTACTGCGTGGAGTCTATAATGCGAAGTCTGCTCTGGTCTGGAGCGCGTCAGGTGGATGTGTGTGTGTGTGTGTGTGTGTGTGTGTGTGTGTGGTTTTGATGGAAAGACATCATGTATACAACCGGAAAACAGCTTCAAAATAGCAGGACCACTTTTTGTAACCTCAAATTTCCATTTTCCAGTCTCTGACCCTCACAGATATTCACACACAAACACACGAACAGAAATTACGTGTTTAAGTTGGTCTTGCTCAAGACGACGATTTCAGAAATAATTGCAAGATCTGCGAATTGTAATAACTCTTTGAGAACGACGGTACAACCAGTTAAGTCAAAAGTTGAACCACATGTTGTAGATAGGGTTATATACTTAGATAGGAAATCAGTTAATTGGCCGTAAACACAGAGTTATGATGACCGGTCAAGCTCAGAATGGTTAGACGTAACAAGTGGTGTGCCACAAGGGTCAGTCTTGGCACCGGGTCTCTTTCTCATAAACATTAACGATATTGATAAAGGGTTTCAGTGTAAGTTTTGCAGATGATACTAAGGTGAGAAATAAGTCTACAAGACACTGAACTTCAGCGGCTTCAAATTGACGTAGACAAACTGATGGTTTGGCCTAACGAACAGGTGGCGAATGATGTTTGATATCAAGTGCAAAGTTGTACATATTCGTGGGAAAAATGACGGCAAACCATAATATGGAATCTCTTGAGCAACAGTGGCTCAATGAGGAAAAGCAACTGTGGTGCAATAATCTCTAGTGACCTGAAGCCAAGCCAGCGTTGCACAGAACCAGCAAAAAGGGACGAACATAATCCCTGGATTCATAAGACGGCCTTTCGAATTTAAGTCTCCGGAAATTAACCTCACTTTTTAACACTCACTGGTGTGTCCCCAGCTGGAATATTGTGATGAGTTTTGGTCATCGAGAAAAGACAGACAGAATGGAGAAAGAAGCGAGCTATCATGATGATTCTCTGCCTGACAAACAAACTCTACGAAAGCCGACTAAACGAAAGGAATCTATCTAACTTCGAAAAGAGAAGATTCAGAGCTGATGCAAGTGTTTAAATTCATTAAAGGCTTCGATAATCCCGATCTAACGAGCCACTTAAGGATAGATTCGTCTGATGATTCCATTCGTAGTAATGGGTAGGGACTCGTGGGTAACAGTTTCTCTTCAACAGGATTTCCAACATACAGAAGGATTTACCAATTAGGGTAGTTGAAAGCAGTATCAACGATGCGTTTATGTAGAGAATTCGCTTCAAATCCACAACTGATCAAATTTACGTTTCCGCAGCTGCACGACAATTTGACATACTCCTACCACAAGAATCCAGCAATTTCTGTTCTCTTCTAGCATTACAAACAGCCTCGTTAGGACCCCAGTGGTCAGTTGCTGTTTGAATTCAGCTATAACACGTTTAATGATAAGGTCAAAGGCTGGGACATCACACGCTAGGGTCGTGTCCTTGTTCTGAGTCAAGGGTCGTTCCGTCCAACTCAAGGCGTTCACAGATTTCGAGTCGTTGTGACAGTAAGCAGACACCAGAGTTCTACGAGGTGGTTGACCTGCCGTAACACGTCACATACCTGGCGTGACTGAGAGGGAACCAAATGGGTGTACGTGCGAGGTAAGTGACGAGCCAACGTTGCGTGCTTGGTGAGGAAAGTAAACCTCACAAGTGTTGTGTATTGATGACATTTACTGTCAAAGCCAAGTGTCACCTTATCATCAAGGGTGTTTGTGTACATTCACGATGTCTGTGTAACTTTAAAGTGTCTTATTCAAGACCCTGGAACTATTTCCAGGGACTCACCTCACTAACTGTACCTCATGAATCAATCAACACTCTTCTCAAAACTATAAGATTACACAACGAGGCAGCAAAGAAGAGAGAAGAGATATTAGATCATAACAAACACAACACGTTATGATCAACATAACAGCGAGGGATGGTTGGCGTCATCCACAGTTATCAGAGGATCGAGAACCACACAACTTCATTCACGGGCCTTACCCACACCACCCACCTACAGAGTCTGTGCTAAGAACAGGAATGTCGCCTGCAAACCAACTTCGACGAATAAAACAACAACGATGAATTACTTAACACTTAATACCATGTCCACAAGCCGACTGATTACCTCCAGAAAAATATGACGTAATGGTCTGTGAGCACCCCTACCCACAAACCATGCGCAGGCGCACTGGCTCTGTCGATATCTATTTCGCTGACCAGAAATTTCGGTCGACAGTTGGTCGCTCTGACGATGATACCCGGGGTATATATGGACGGGCGAGCGAGCAACGCGGGCCGACGCCACTGGTACAGTAACCTCGCTGATACAGACTTTCAAGGTCGCCAACCATCACATTAACCCTCCACATCTCGTGTTCTGTGAATAAATTGAAAAGGAAACTATTATGAAATATTGTACAATCACTTGTATAGCTAGAGCAATACATGATAATAAAAATGAATGTAACTCCGTTGTTGAGCCATCATTATTAAGCCACACGACCACACAGACAACTGAGTTTACAAACAACTTGGGTAATAATCAGTTCCACGTATTTCTGGGTACTCGACTTGGTGAAAGGATCAACTGGTAATTCTCAGTATATGCAGCGGCCTGTCGAAATAAAAGCAAAGTTATTAGGTTTAGTAGAGTTGAGAAACAGTTTAGCTGGGATGAGAGTCTGAATGGAGAAAAATTGGAGGCAATGACGTGTTTAAGACACCTGAGTTGATATGATAGAGCGAATGCAACCATGGTAGCACAAGCGAGTCTTATATAAGGTGGATGAGGGAGCGAAGGTTCTGGAGGCGCTGAAAAATATGTGGAAAGAGATCGTTATTTGGGAGGGCAAAAATGGGTATGTTTGAAGGTATAGTATTCGAAGCAATATCACATAGATGCGAGGCATGAACTGTAGTTAAGGCTGTAGAGAGGAGGATGGATGTGTTGGAAATGAAATGCTTGAGGACAATATGTGGTGTGAGGTGGTTTGATCGAGTAAGTAATGAAAGGGTAAGAGAGATGTGTGGTAACATAAAAGTGTGGAGAGAGCAGAAGGTGTGCTGAGATGGTTTAGACGTATGGACAGAATGAGTGAGGAAAGGTTGACAAAGAAGAATTATGTGTAAGAAGTGGAGGGAACAAGGAAAACGGAGAGACCAAAATGGAGACATCTGAAAGAGTAGAGTGAAAAAGGCCTGAACAGACAGGAAGGGTGAAAGGTGCGCACGGGATAGAGTGCATTAGAACGATGTGGTATACAGAGGTCCACGTGCTGTCAATAGAAAGGCATGTGAAGTGCCCGAGGTAAACCATGGAAGGATCTATGTGACCTGATTGTAGTTAGAGAGCTGTGGTTTCGAGGTCAAAGAGTGGATGGGCCAGGATGCTTTCTTTCTTCGTCTATTTCGGGCGCTATTTCGCTGGCGCGGGAAACGGCAATCAAGTTTATTTTTTCCTCAATAATTCTTGCCCTTTAAGTCTTCGGCGAAGGGAAATATATGCATATATCTGTCTTGCATTACACATGACAGCTAGAGAACAGATGTGAGCGAATGAGGCCCCTTCTTCGTCCGCTCCTGGCGCTACGTCGCTAACGCAGGAAACGGCGAACAAGTATAAAAGAAAAAGATTCGTCTACCTAACGCTGCAATGATTTACACTAGTGACAGTTGAACAACCGTGATAGCTTCACCACCTTACTGAAACAACAGCATTAAATTTTGTAACAACGAAATTTTCTCTACATGTGCGGAAACATAAACATTTATCGAACAAAACTCCCTTGAATAATGTTGTCAGACGTGTATATTATCACACATCATAGATGTATTTGCATGTTACAATGATCGCCAGTATCAAAATAAAACTACCTGTTGCCCACAGCTGTACACAATTTCATAAGAATTTGTCATGATCATTTAGTATATCCAAGTCACTCGTTACTCGCTATGCTCACAACGATACAATGCTTCCTCAACACCACAGTTGTTTGGAGCTTTACGTCATTTCTATGCTGAGTTCATAATTCCCTCATCTTATCCTTCAATAAATCCTGGGTGTGTGTGAGAGTATCTATGTATATGATCACAGGCATACACATACACCGAGCAGATGCGAGAGGGTTAACGGAAGCAACGCAACGGTCGGTTAGCCCAGCCTAGCTAGTCTTTGATATTCGTCGACGCCTCTCGCTGGAGCAAGCAACTGGGTCAAACTGCTTGAGTCACTGGAAACTGGTCTTGCAGAGATGACTGCTTCTGTACGTTAATCCCCAGCGAGCAGGTGTAGTGGTGGAAAAGACACGAGCCAGGAGACATAATTAATGTTTTCGTTTGTTGACAAAGCGGTCTGTTGGTGGACCTACCGCAAGATGCTAGATGTAACTTGTTTTTTTGATATAATAAAGCCATGTAAACTTAAATGTAAACTCACTTCAGTTTGTATGGGTATCATTTTCTTTACGAAGATTCACAGCTATACAACGTTGGAAAGAAGAATGACAGTAGGAGAAATGTAGTGATAAAGTATTCAGAGAAAATATCATTGTATCAGAGTATGTTATGGAGTGCCACTGGTGGCCAGATCATCAACTAACGCAGGCTATGACCACAAGAACAGATTACATTCACAGGTTTTCAAAGGAGAGAGAGAGAGAGAGAGAGAGAGAGAGAGAGAGAGAGAGAGAGAGAGAGAGAGAGAGAGAGAGAGAGAGAGAGAGAGAGAGAGGAGGCAACTCCAATACAAACACCTCAATACCTGAAGGTAATTGGGATACAACTCAATGGTTCGTGGAACTGATGAGAATCACTCAGGTTCAAAGTGGTACATGTACAGTTAGGATTAAACTGGGAAGGACGCAGTCCGATCGTTTGTTCCTGGCGCTACCTCGAACGCGGGAAACAGCGAACAAGAATGATAAAAAGATACAGTGAAGATTAAACGAACAAATACAGTCAGTATTATACTAGACAAATCTGTCAGGATTAAACTAGGAAAAATACAGCCATGATTAAACTGGGACACATAATCATGAGGGGGAGAAAGGAAAATTAAAGTTTTACTAAAAAAAGAAAATAAAAAACTACAACGGATCCCATGAGGAGCCCCAAGCCACCCTTCCCCTTCCCAACGTTGTTAGGTTAGCTTAGCTAGGCAAGAAAACCTGAGGAGAAATCAACTAAGGTAAGCTACATAGCTTAGGAATGATTAGGTTAGACATAGCTAGGCTAGGTTTTAGGTTAGGTTAGTTTTGTACCGTAAAGTTTGCGTTACCTGTTATCAAATATAGCAATTTTCCTTGAAAGATGGTCATCGGTGACAATTGTCTTCCTGGGAATTAACTGGGACATTAACAATCCCATGTTTTGGCTTACGGGCGAGACAGTGGACGGGAGACAGCCACACCTACACACGACGGAGGGACAGACGTGAATCAGAGAACAGAGAGAAAACTGATGAAAAATGATAAACGATGAAGGATAATGGAAAAGATACAGTTATGTTGATGATCTGGGAGAAACAAGAGATACAGAGATAAGGGAGATAAGAGCCAGGGGTCCAATATATATATATATATATATATATATATATATATATATATATATATATATATATATATATATATATATATATATATATATATATCCGAGAGACAAGTCATTCAACAGTTTGGTAAAGAGATAACAGGAAAACAGACGGGTATACAAATAATCATATTACAGACGGTAAGGGAGATGTGAGAGACGGAGATGAAACCACACACACACACACACACACACACACACACACACACACACACAGTAACCTGGCGGTACGATGACGAACTTAAACATTATAATAGAAGACATTCACTTCCAAACTTGTTTCTTGTCTGCATTAATATTCACGGCTGTTCTCTGACACATTTTCTCTTTGATTATCATTTTGTAATACAATATACATAATGTATGACTGATCATTGTTCCACTATCAACTATCAATCATATATTTACCAACATTCACCAATTTCGTTCTAATTTCTCTCCTTGTCTGACATCCGCCGATGATTCGTATTAAACTGTATAATATTTTTTCCCTTCTGGAATTTTAGATTCGTCCCCCCCCAAAAAAAAAATCATTTTCTTTATTACTGAAACGGAAAATTAATCGACAGTGGAATTACTCATCAGAATTTTTTTTTTTTTCAAATCAATTGTAACGAAAGTTTCATTTAGGGAGACACGACCCCTTCAAGCCTGGGCTGTAAATGACACGTAAAAGATTTATGCTAAAGAGAGAAATCTGATGTTTCTTCCACCATGAGCACGTCCCACCCAACACAAGATAGCTACAATATATTATTGTCAAGTTGTGTGCCTCACTCGCCTGGGGGTATGTACACCATCTACCTTCCACCATGCATCAATATCATCTAAGGTCACACACCCTGGAAAACGAATATGAAAAACGACTTTGATATCTAAACAAAAATACGAGGAAAGAAATGGTACAGTGTACATTAGTCTGTGCCTCGAGAGAGAGAGAGAGAGAGAGAGAGAGAGAGAGAGAGAGAGAGAGAGAGAGAGAGAGAGAGAGAGAGAGAGAAACATATACAACAGATACTTTACACTGGAATACAACAGCACCTACGCAACAGAAACTCGTCAACAGTCAACGGTAAAGTGAGGAAACAGTGCTCCAGCACACACCATCATACACACACACACACACACACCATATCACAAGATGGCTAGGCATGTGCCGATACTCCTGTCCCATATGTCATACTTCGCTGTACCTCTGTCCCATATGTCATACTTCGCTGTACCTCTGTCCCATATCTGTCATACTTCGCGGTACACCTGTCCCATATCTATCATACTTCGCTGTACCTCTGTCCCATATTTATCATACTTCGCTGTACCTCTGTCCCATATCTGTCATACTTCGCGGTACACCTGTCCCATATCATGCTCCATAATCTCATTTATAATCATCTATGATACGGAAGACATATTTTGGTTTCAGTCTATAAACGACGAGAGCTGAACGGTTATCTGGTTTGTTATATAAACAAAAGACTATCAGGCTCCCCCGGGAGATGTCTACGGCACCCCCCGGGAGATGTCTACGGCACTCCCTGGGAGATGTCTACGGCACCCCCCCGGGAGATGTCTACGGCACCCCCCGGGAGATGTCTACGGCACTCCCTGGGAGATGTCTACGGCACTCCCTGGGAGATGTCTACGGCACTCCCCGGGAGATGTCTACGGCACTCCCTGGGAGATGTCTACGGCACCCCCCGGGAGATGTTTACGGCACTCCCTGGGAGACGTCTACGGCACTCCCCGGGAGATGTCTACGGCACTCCCTGGGAGATGTTTACGGCACTCCCTGGGAGATGTCTACGGCACTCCCTGGGAGATGTCTACGGCACTCCCCGGGAGATGTCTACGGCACTCCCTGGGAGATGTCTACGGCACCCCCCGGGAGATGTTTACGGCACTCCCTGGGAGATGTCTACGGCACTCCCCGGGAGATGTCTACGGCACTCCCTGGGAGATGTCTACGGCACTCCCTGGGAGATGTCTACGGCACTCCCCGGGAGATGTCTACGGCACTCCCCGGGAGATGTCTACGGCACCCTGATCAGCCGGTCATGAGGATCGGTCTGCACATGGTATGGCTGCCATGCTGCTCCAGGTCCAGGTGTTGCCTGCCTGGTGGCCAGTATCAGAGTAGACATCTCCCGAGGCCGGGTCAGTCTCGCGAGACGACTCGGGCTAAGGAAATGACCTCGAGACTTGCATAAGTCATGAATAATGATAATAATAATAATAATAATAATAATAATAATAATAATAATAATGATAATAATAATAATAATGATAATGATGATAATAATGCTCGAGTACGATAATCTACTTTATTTCTATCTTTCATTAAATTAAAGGTATTTAATTCATAGAATTTTCTGAAGTACAATATCGGGAATTTTCGCCTCGCTAACCACTCCTGTTCCAGGTCAGGTCTGGACTGGCACACGTCTCTACCAGCTGTGTGTGTGTGTGTGTGTGTGTGTGTGTGTGTGTGTGTGTTGCTGGACGATGAGCGGTGAAAATAAACATGTTTTTATCTTTTCTCTTTGTGCTCGGTGGAGGAAAGATTCGCGTCGCAGTGCGAGACACGGAAGGCTCATCATGGGAAAACATTCCCAAGCCTCACCATACACAGTCTGGACCAGACAGCTTTCCAGAACTTGAAAAACTTCGTCTAACTTCCAGACAACCTTTCCAGCACTCAGCTGGAGACGATCCCGCCTTGCGGTACATTTAACAGCGTCCCATCCTGGGCTGGGCCTGGGGGACGGTTGTGTGGTGCTGCCCAGGTTGTGGTTGGCATGACTGGTTGTGGTGCTGGTCTGGTGGTGGTTGACATGACTGGTTGTGGTGCTGGTCTGGTTGTGGTTGGCATGACTGGTTGTGGTGCTGGTCTGGTTGTGGTTGGCATGACTGGTTGTGGTGCTGGTCTGGTTGTGGTTGGCATGACTGGTTGTGGTGCTGGTCTGGTTGTGGTTGGCATGACTGGTTGTGGTGCTGGTCTGGTGGTGGCATCTCAGAACAATGTGGTGTCCAGTTTTACGATCTTGCTGCTGTCCTGTGTCGTCTGGTCGACCCACTGCCCTCCCTGGTCGACGACACACACACATACACACACACACGTCTGTACTTACGCATGTGGGGCGTTTGTCTGGTCGCACGGACGGTACGTGGCTTGAGCACGGACGGTACGTGGCTTGAGCACGGACGGTACGTGGCTTGAGCACGGACGGTACGTGGCTTGAGCACGGACGGTACGTGGCTTGAGCACGGACGGTACGTGGCTTGAACACGGGGGTACGTGGCTTGAGCACGGACGGTACGTGGCTTGAGCAAGGACGGTACGTGGCTTGAGCACGGGGGTACGACCCCTGGGTAGAGAGGCCTGACCTTACCTTTCTAACCTGATGATTAAGCACAGGTCAAAGGTCAGGTCATCATACACGCTAGGGTCGTACCGTTGTACTTCAGCCCGACGAGACGTCTGTAGCTTTAATGTCGTAGTCGTACTTAAGGGGTCGTAGTTATGAGGTCGTACTTAAGGGGTCGTAGTTATGAGGTCGTACTTAAGGGGTCGTAGTTATGAGGTCGTACTTAAACGGTCGCAGTTATGTGCTGGCGTCCTGGTGGCTCGTATGGTCAACTTGTCGCTCGTAGTTTCATCTGTTGTAGTTACACTTCTGCTGGTTGTTGTAGTTACGCTTCTGCTGGTTGTTGTAGTTACACTTCGGCTGGTTGTTGTAGTTACGCTTCTGCTGGTTGTTGTAGTTACGCTTCTGCTGGTTGTTGTAGTTACGCTTCTACAGCTCACATGGTCAGGCTGGTCTAACGAGACCGTGTATGACCAGCATCTTCACTGTAGATATGTCTGTGGCTGTGCGTCGGTCTGTGGCTGTGCGTCGGTCTGTGGCTGTGCGTCGGTCTGTGGCTGTGTTGAGTCGGTCTGTGGCTGTGTTGAGTCGGTCTGTGGCTGTGTTGAGTCGGTCTGTGGCTGTGTTGAGTCGGTCTGTGGCTGTGCGTCGGTCTGTGGCTGTGCGTCGGTCTGTGGCTGTGCGTCGGGGGACTCGTAGTTCCACTGACCTGCCCGCGTTGTGTGCCCGTGTATGGGTCTGTCTGTATTGCCTCAGTAATCTCCTGGATTAGCTGGATTACTTGGCTAATCCCCGCTGGGTCTTGCCTCTTGCCCCAGCCAGTGTGCCTGGTGGTCGTCATCTGCCCTCGAGGTCCACTCCGTGGCCCCATGTGTTGTCTTTCCTCCGCTACCCTGGACGCGTCTCCTGGCCGGGTCAGCTCCCTCCTCCTCCTCTGCGTCTTAAGCCAGCCTGGTTTTCTGCTCTCGTCTTGGCATTAGTATTCCAGAGCAAGTTCGACATAACAGGTCCGTGTGTGTGTGTGTGTGTGTGTGTGTGTGTGTGTGTGTGTGTGTGTGTGGGACGTGAATGGGAACGGGGGATCATCCACAGGTTTTCTCGCGGCAAAACAAAACAACAATGCGACTCGACGACTTACTAGCCATAAAGACTCGGTCTCCCTCGTGCTGTGATGCCGGCCACCCAGACTACATACATGTGAGCAGACGTGTATGTACGGGGGAACACAGGAATGAACCACGACACACACACACACACACACACACACCACGACACACACACACACACACACCACGACACACACACACACACACCACGACACACACACCACGACACACATAATTTCCTAACTGTATAGATAAGTTACAGGTAGATAAGAAATACCTTCGCAGAACAGCAACTAAAAATCTGTGTTTATCTTCGTGTGGATTATATATATATGACAGGCAGGGGGGGAGGGGGGGAGGGGGAGCATGTAGCAATACAGGAGGGCTAGCCAGGGAGGCACTACCCCCCCCCCCCCTCCCTCAACACACAGACAATCACACAATGAACAGCTTAAGCTGAATTCTATTGTGTTAGCAGAGACGGAAGGGCAACTCTGCCGACGGTGATGGAGTGATAGTGAAGATACACCTTCACATAACCTGTAATGATGATGATGTAAGAGTGACTATTCGTAGTAATAGTGAAGGATATGTGCCTCGTCTACTGTATATGGATAATCCACATAACTGAAGACCTGATGGTCTATGACGAGGTTATCTGCTGGAGGACAGTGAATGGGAGGGATAGATAACGAGAAATCCATATAAATGGAGACTTGATAACCTATGCCAAGGTTATATACTGAAGGAGAGTAACAGTATCCTGTGATGGTGTTGTATATTGTAATAACAAGAGAAACAGTAGAATATCATTTTCTTGACGCAAGAGGACGTAAGGATGGAATTCCCGAGATGGAGCCAAACAGAACAAGCTTTAGAGATATCGTCCCTACGTGACTAATGACGGTCCAACTGGTTGTTAGATCAGATGATGTTGTAAGTAGTCAACATGCCAGTGACAGGGTTGTTCTTATGACGACACAGACATGTTAGTGTGAGTTGTAGGTCCAGCCTAGTACATGACCAAAGCACCTGGTGCCCTGGTATACACATGTGCAGAGCCAACATTGTAGAAGGAAGGAGTCTACGGGCTCACTGTGATGGCCGGAGGATATATTTTTACGTCGAGACGCCACGGGTAACTGAATGCCCCAATCAAGGCCATATCATTAACGCTATATATATATATATATATATATATATATATATATATATATATATATATATATATATATATATATATATGTATATATATATGTATTATCCCTGGGGATAGGGGAGAAAGAATACTTCCCACGTATTCCCTGCGTGTCGCAGAAGGCGACTAAAAGGGGAGGGAGCGGGTGGCTGGAAATCCTCCCCTCTCGTTTTTGATTTTCCAAAAGAAGGAACAGAGAAGGGGCCAAGTGAGGATATCCCCTCAAAGACTCAGTACTCTGTTCTTAACGCTACCTCGCCAACGCAGGAAATGGCGAATAGTATGATATATATATATATATATATATATATATATATATATATATATATATATATATATATATATACCCTAGCCTAGACCAGGTACCTATTTCATAGCCCAACCCTTACGGGTAGATGAACAGCTGGGTTGACTGTGGACCGACTGCCTAAACCAGGATTCGACCCTATGCGCTCGACCCTGGGCAGCCGACTTGAAGTCGTCGCGCTCAGGAACGCTAACTGATATACACCTCTAACTTAATCTTTTGACTGAATATAATTTTCCTCGCATAGTTCCGGGATATATATATATATATATATATATATATATATATATATATATATATATATATATATATATATATATATATATATATATATATATATATATATAAACAACAAGCTACCGAGAAGTCTTGTCTGGCGGCGGCCCAACACACAGACACGGAATAAAGACGCGTTGCTCCTGCCTGATAACCACAGTGATCTTCCCGCCGGTGTGATGAAAGAGGAGGCTGTAGTGACCTCTCCGTCAGCCACAGGAACACGGGAGGGATAACACGGTCTCGCTCAGTCCTTCATCAACGTCACGCGTTCCACTGCACACCAACCATCAACACACGCGTCGCTGAACGAACCAAAGTATCAGAACATTTCGTATACGTGTGTGTGTGTGTGTGTGTGTGTGTGTGTGTGTGTGTGTGTGTGTGTGTGTGTGTGTGAAGGAAACTGAAAGACAAAAACAAACAACAAAAATTACAATGACATTTAGTTAGCAGTGCTGGTCACCAAGCAAGTGTGGTGGGAGGACCTATATAAGCTTCAGTAAAACCCCCTGAATCCAGACGGTACACGACCCCTCCAGCCTGGACGACTGCAGCCAACTGTGAGGTGAACGACCACTTTCCCGTGGGTGAGGAAAATGCCAACAACATACTCACGTTCACTGTCTAAATCTGATGACAGTGGCAGGAGTAGTGTGACGTGCCTCCCTACATACCTGATAATACGGAATCCAAAACAACTCGTGAGTGACACGTGTCTAGGAGGAACGGGAGGAAATGTATCGATTCAACTTGGAAAAACAGAGACACGAGGAGTTACGTCACATGGGTAGATGTACTCCAGCATCCTATGCCTTGAACACATGTGAGATGGTTCTCACAACACAGGTATGACGAGCAACGGAACCGTTATGAGAAAGGCTCATGAACTCGTCTCTAAACAAGCTATACACAGACTCCTGCCGCTCACCGCAGCACTGGCTGGCGGCTCCAGCTGCCTCAGGTGTCTGGTGTTGACGGAGCATCATCAGGTCACACGTCGTCCATCTTGGCTGGAGAGCCGACACGCTTCACTCACGGGGTCCGGGCCTGCTGGTGTCCTTGCTCGGCGTCGGACCACGTCCTTGACGCAAGGCCGGTCCGTACGCGCGCTGTTAGCAAAAGCGTACCACCACCACCCCCGCCCGCCCGCTGGGTGAAGCAGGCCCCTGAGGACGTCCATAGTACGGCCCACAGTTTCCCTCTCCACGTAGCTAATGCTTCATCCCTTACTGGCACCCGGGACTGTGATGGGGGCTAGGTTTATGCCACCATGGGCTAGGCATGTGACAGCGAGGATCTGGTGCTAACTGACCCAACATTGACCTCGTCTCAGTTCTGCGTAATGCGGGAAGACATCCGCTGCATCACCCAGCCAATCACTTACGTCCTTGGTTAATCACTCTACCACTTCACTTGATCCCTTTTCGACGCTTGATACATTTTCGTTGCGTCTTGAACTCTCACTTTCTCCCTGTATTTTCTGACCTGAACACCGCGAATGCTGCATTTTACGGCTGACCTAATCCTGCAGGGCGCCTGCTATGGACGATGTCAGGTCACGTGAGTTTAAAACACTTTTACTCCTAACTTACACTTACAATCTTGATACAGAGTATGAGAGAACTTGAACACTACGTCACGTGTGTTGTTCTTACAATATGACAACATTCTACTGACTGCTAAGTAAACAATCATAAGAGAATATTCCTAACTGGTAAAACTCTCCCCACTTGAGAGGCGTGCATGATTCGTAACCGTGACAACAGAGCTCGCCTTGTTTTTAACCTAGATTCTCTTCCGATCCACAGTTTCTTATTCATGAAATTAATTTCTCACATCCTAGTTAATAAACTCCTAGAATACGCCTACCCGTTCATCTTGCCAGATGGTACAAGGTCGGACACACTTGAAAACAATATTGTTCTTCTCAGTCAGAACCCACAACCCCGCCCGTCCAGACCCAACCATAAGAACTTATGTTTATACTAGTGACTGAGGCTAGGTTAACGTACACACACGCTCTCTCTCTCTCTCTCTCTCTCTCTCTCTCTCTCTCTCTCTCTCTCTCTCTCTCTCTCTCTCTCAGCCTCTCTTACATTCATATATCCCCGGATCACTGAGCATTCCCCTCGCTCTACAAGAACCAGGTGTAGCAAATGGTGGCACACGGTGCCTTGTCACAGGTCACAGTGACTGTCATTAAGTATCGTACAATGCTGAGGTCAGGCCTCGAGATACATGACCCCGTCACCTTGTGACCAAGTCGCGCGTGAGGTCAAGCATATCTGTCTAAAAGTCACCTGGCTGTCACTAAGACGCCACTCCAGCAACCTACCACAGCGTCACACTACCACAGCGTCACACTACCACAGCGTCACGCTACCAGAACGTTACGCTACCACACGCCGGGTTAGGGACACCGTAGCTGTGTGTGTGTGTGTGTGTGTGTGTGTGTGTGTGTGTGTGTGTGTGTGTGTGTGTGTGTGTGTGTGATATCATGCAGGGAGAAGATTGGCAATGTGTCAGCTGACGCCACCAAGCGGCAAGCATCCTCACTACCTACACTGTTCTATAGGACCTGGAAAATAAAAAACGCACACACACACACACACACACACACACGCACGTGTGCCATCATTCACGTGTACACACAGTGTACGCCATCAAGAACACGTACAACACCAAGCAGAGGAGGATCATCCTTGAGAGCAAAGTGTGGCATGATGAGGGTCAGTATGGCAACGTGTGATCACCGGGATCAGTCATTACATACAGAACAGCCGAGGGTGCGCTAATGGACGCCCCCGTCAACGCAATCTCAGATAACATCATCAATACTTTGCGTCAAAATCGAGGCGTAATACACAGAGAAACCTCTAGGGTCGTGCGGTAATATGACCCGGGCAGCCAGCCGGTACCCAGGGATACGGAAACTCGTTTACCCTCACGACTCCCTGAGTCGGTATGGCCAACGTGCACAGCGGGCGACGCCACAGCGGGAGGGACCCGTGTGAGAGCACGGTGGGCGCCACGGCTCCACGAGGCTGGCTGGCTGGCTGGCTGGCTGGCTGTGACGTAGGCGGCACCTGAGAAACCAAGCAGCGACTCCCAACCACCGCTGTAGTGGCTGGATGAACCACAAGTGTGAGAGGCTCCTGTTTTTCCAGCCGTCGTCAAGCGCACATCAGCAAGTGAGGAGTTTACCTCGACCGTCCCATGTAGTCACTGATGCTGAGACAACGAGCAGCTACTGCTGACCACGGCGGCAGAATACACACTCTCGGGTACAGGAAGATGATGATGGCAGTGAATGACAATGTATAGGAATCATGAATGAGCAATATCATCACTCCTTCTAGAAGGTCACCAAAGTTGTTTATAAAGCAAGTACTTCATTCTTCACTACAGGATTCTCTTCACCGGTCAGACTACCTGATCATGATTTTCCTCAATACGGATCACCATTATTTACATCTCCGGTACAAACATGTGAACATCAACCATCAACGCGTTGCTTTGTCTTTGAGAACAACAAAATTCCCTTGCCATTCCAACACGTTCACACCTGGTCTTACCTTTTTATTAAGAAATACGACTGAGGTAAACACTCAACGGATAATCTACACCCGAAATTATCAACGACTATTCTCACTCGTCCTCCAGATGGGTCAAGTTACCCTGGGACTACAGTGGTCTCGCTCAAGTTACCCTGGGACTACAGTGGTCTCGCTCAAGTTACCCTGGGACTACAGTAGTCCCGCTCAAGTTACCCTGGGACTACAGTAGTCCGGCTCAAGTTACCCTGGGACTACAGTAGTCTGGCTCAAGTTACCCTGGGACTACAGTAGTCTGGCTCAAGTTACCCTGGGACTACAGTAGTCTGGCTCAAGTTACCCTGGGACTACAGTAGTCTGGCTTCGCCCACCTGGCTCACAGCCTGGGAGGGACAGTGGAAGATGAGAACGCCTCTCTAGTGTGGCTGTACGTGGTGGTGGGAGCGACAGGGGTGACCTCCAGCGTTGGCGTTCATCAGGGGAGTCAATACAACGATGGTCGTAGGTACGTGTTATCATGAGTTCACGTCACGTATTGTGGGGGTAACTTGCTACCTCACTCTCGTCAAACCATCGATCACAAACCACATATGTCGCTTGAGCGAGGTAGCGTCGAGATAGATAACTGAGCCTTAACGGGTAAAATCATCATCATTTGGCTTCTCGCTCTCTTCCTTCTTTTAGAAATTAATACAGGAAGGGAGGATTTCCAGCCGCTCGCTCCCGCTCCTGTGAGTCGTCTTCTACGACACGCAGGGAATACGTGGGCAGTATTCCTTCTCCTCTATCCCCGGGAATATATATATATATATATATATATATATATATATATATATATATATATATATATATATATATATATATATATACTTAACCGACGTATCTCGTGCTTGTTGTAAGAGGCGACTCAAGAGAATCTGGGGCGGGGAGGTAGGATATCCTGCTGCTGCTGCTGCTGCCTCATCAACAACACGACAGTAAGGAGAGAGGAGGAAGCCAAGAAGAGGAGTCTTCCCAGAAGGCTCGGCCTCGTGTGTTCCGGCAGGTGAGGGAAGGAGACACGGCTAATCTACCAGTACACCTGCGTCTGCTTAATGGAGAGGGATGGTGAGGGCTTGAAGATAGGGAGGGATGTGCGTGGCGTGATAATGGGGGAGAGATGATAAGCATAACAATGATAATAATGATAATGATGATAATAAAAATAATGATAATGATAATAATAAAAATAATGATAATGATGATAATAATAATAATGATAATGATGATAATATAATAATGATAATGATGATAATAACAATAATGATAATGATAATTATAATGTTAATGATAATAATAATAATGATAATGATGATAATAATAATAATGATAATGATGATAATAATAATAATGATAATGATAATAATAATGTTAATGATAATAATAATAATGATAATGATGATAATGATAATAATGATAAAGATGATAATAATAATAATGATAATGATAATAATAATAATAATAATAATAATAATAATAATAATAATAATAATGATAATGATGATGATAATAATAATGATAATGATGATGATAATAATAATGATAATGATAATAATAATAATAATAATAATAATGATAATGATGATGATAATAATAATGATAATGATGATGATAATAATAATGATAATGATAATAATAATAATAATAATAATAATAATGATAATGATAATAATAATGATAATGATGATGATAATAATAATGATAATGATGATAATAATAATGATAATGATAATAATAATAATAATAATAATAATAATAATGATAATGATAATAATAATGATAATGATGATGATAATAATAATGATAATGATGATGATAATAATAATAATAATGATAATGATAATAATAATGATAATGATGATGATAATAATAATGATAATGATGATGATAATAATAATGATAATGATGATGATAATAATAATGATAATGATAATAATAATAATAATAATAATAATAATAATAATGATAATGATAATAATAATGATAATGATGATGATAATAATAATGATAATGATGATGATAATAATAAACAACATCAGCTTGGTAAGGATCATGTCATCGGCTCGTCTTCGTTCACTACGGATTAGTTTCATACAATTACGGTTAATGTTTGTTAACTCGTCACCAAGCATGTCCTTCCTAGCAACAACTCACCCTTAAATATATATATATATATATATATATATATATATATATATATATATATATATATATATATATATATATATATATATTTATATAGCCTGACCTTCCTATAAATTTCTTGTCTGCTTCTCGAGCCTTCGACATAAAAAAGGCCATTAGCGTCAGTGTGCATGATTATAAGGTCTTACAGATCAAGAACATTCACTTAACATACGTAAAAACGTACACAGGATCGCGCCAACAAGGACTGTCTTTGTCGTCGTATAAACATCCCGACCTCGCCTGGAGCGTCTTGCGCCATGTTCTTATCCGTTGCTCCGAACCCGCCTGACAGTGTCAGCGCCTCAGACGAGGAGCCTCCCGAAGCAGTACAGTGAAGTGGTTCGAACGGGGAAAGACCTCAAGTTTCATCTGTATCTCTTATCCATAAACGTCTCATCGTACAGACGTTCAACTCCGGCTATATGTATTCCAACCCTGTTGGATGGGAACATGTGAAGGATCAGATCTCACGAGCAGAGCCACACGTCCCGCATACCTCCAACAGACAGACGCATCAAGCGTTCATGAACCTCTTGCTTGGACACCCCGCGACCTGACGTGTGATATCAGGGGATGAGGTGATCTACCTCACGTCTTGGCCGTAGGCTCCTACACCCTCCCACCCACCGGCAGGATATCGGCTCGCCCCCAGGTCCCCTCTGTCCTCAGACCAGTGATGAAGGATATCAAGATAAAAGAGTCCTACGAGGCATCCTGAGAGGGGTCCTGCGGGGGAGATCCTACCGTTAACCTTCTTCCTGGAAATCTTGTGGAGGGTGGGCTAGGCTGGAGGACCCGAGAGAGAGAGAGAGAGAGAGAGAGAGAGAGAGAGAGAGAGAGAGAGAGAGAGAGAGAGAGAGAGAGAGAGAGAGAGAGAGAGAGAGAGAGACCCTGGGGGGAGGGACAAAAAAATAAGAAGTGGTGCAGCCTTGTGTTGTGTGGTCGGTGATGACGGCTGATGATAAACATCTTCATGGCCGGGAGGTCGAGGGTCGAGTCCGCCACACACGAACGTAATATTACTGTCATGTTCTCCAGCAGGGTCATTCACGGTCATTCATTACTCCACACACACACACACACACACACACACACACACACACACACACACACACACACACACACTGGCTTAGGCTGGTGTGTGTGTCTGTGTGTCTCTGTGTTCATACTTAGGAGTGAAGGCATTGTAGCCACACGGGGTGGCCCAGTGTCGCCCCACAAAACATTACTATGCTGACGGCGCCTTGACTCGGTACAGGTCAGTTCACAGCGTGGTTTGACCTGACCTGACCTACTACACGACGCTCGGCGGTGACAGGTCAGTGGCTGCCGCTGTAATCGTTCAATCGATCGGGTGACCTGACCCTGTCCATGGAAGGGCCGCTCATTCGGACCCACCAGCAGGGAGGGAGGGTCACAGCTGGCGACATTCGGCTGCGACGTCTCGTACTCCCTCTAGCAACAGCTCCTCCTCCCACACCGCCCTCATGACCTGACCTTCCTGCCTCTGATACAACCCCCGGGGCATCACTGATACAACCCCCGGGGCATCACTGCTACAACCCCCGGGGCATCACTGATACAACCCCCGGGGCATCACTGATACAACCCCCGGGGCATCACTGCTACAACCCCCGGGGCATCACTGATACGAGCAGACACTCAGGCAGCTGACCCGCTCGAGGTAACACGTGTATCACCACTGCAGGACGTGGAGTCTTGACCACACGACTCCTCCAGACGCAAGGCACCATTAGGGCGCCGCCGCCTCCGCGACTCCTTCCTGGCGGGATTCCCATGCTGCCTCATCTCTGACGTCCACCTTCACCAGCGTCCAGGATCCAGTGCCAAGACTATCACTTATTTCTCAAGCAACCTCACTTGGCCTCTCCTTCTTCATCATAATCCTGCACCTACTTCAGTAGCTCACTGCCCCTGGGCTATAAAACACGTTGTTCTTAAACGTGTCACCATGTCCATCTCTAACGTTTACCCCCGCTCACACAAACAGTGATCCTATATACACTGTGAGCGAGGAGCGACTTGGTAACTACCATATAAGATCCGATGAAGCCGTGATGACGTAAACACACATCAGTTCTATGAAGTAAGGAAAAAAAAAAAAGACGTCTAGAGTAAGACAGGCACAACTGGGAGCTGGTCTGAGACGATTATAGAGAAACCAACTCGTCAGCAAGGAAGAACAGGGCCTCACCATGGATCAGGCTGAGGGAACTGGAGGCGCAGTATAGTGTGTGACGACCATTGGAAACTACCAGAACACAATATGATAAAGATCAGACATGAGAAGCGTGGCATTACGAGTGTAAAGACCCCATCCCACACGCACACGAAGGTTGTAAGAAACTGGTCACAACACGCACACACACACACACACACACACACACACAGAGCGAGCGATGAGTAACATACCATTTTCTAATGAAGGTATCCAGTACGAGAAGAGCCACAGGTAGCATCCCTAACATTAAAGAAGATTAGCCGGTCGTCATCCACTTCCTAGGATTCCAGTCGACCGATTCCACCGCGTCAGTTCTTATGGTTCTATCAAGTCTTATATAACTGAGTGAAGTACAGACGAAGCCACGGGCATGTGCGACATAACAAGCCCTGTACTTACTGTATTAGACGCTACAGAGACTACAGCAGTACAAGACTGAGGCCAGAGGACACGAGAGTCCAGACTGATGTTATAGTAATATGTGTAGGATCAGCCAGAACACGCGCGCGTATGACACTATAACTTTACGTGAGGTTCTGGGGCGCGTGGCAAGACAATGGCAGGAAAGGTATACTGACCCTAAAATCATCAGTCACGAAGGACCTTTGACCTGACCCGGTGGTGAGGTGGTCAATGGTGGTGTTGACCTTACTGTGTTGACGCCGTGGATGATGGTTCACAGCGGTGAGTGACGCTGTATACGCAACCAGGATGAATCCGTTTGTTGTTCTTGTTGTTGGTTGGGTTGTACGGTGAGCGACCTACGAGGAAGGTCAGTAAGGCTCGCGACTCTTATACAATCTGTGGCTGGAAGGACCCCGTCCTCGAGGAAACAATTAATTCCATTACTAAGGATTTCTCTGGACGAAGGTCGCTGCTGGCCAGAGGGATTATGGTCCTTCAGGAAGGCGTCCGACGTTAATCTGGTGGCTACAGCGGCTGCTGAAGAGCAGGAAGTCCACTTGGCAGTAAACAGAGCGAGCAGGACTGAGCCGCTGCACTCGAATACCTTCCTCCTGGAAATGATGTCAACTCGTAAGCTAAGACGTGGAGGGAAGGAAGCATTACGAACGAATCGTCTGACTGATTCAATTCTCTTCAATTTGGACATCGAGATAAACCTGCCTGGTTAATTATATTCTTCCTCCTCCGTCAAACAAGTTCATCATCATTTTATTATCTACCCACAACCACTTCGTTCATCTCGCTACTGAAGGCTTCATTCATGGATGAAAGTAATCATGAAAGCCAGACCTTCAGAAGAACAAAAAAATAAAGTTTGAGTGAGTGTGTGTGTGTGTGTGTGTGTGTGTGTGTGTGTGTGTGTTGAGGGGGGGGGGGAGTGGGTGTCTGAAAAGAGAAAGGGGAAAAATAATCTATGAGTTTTGGAAACCGTAGAACACCTGGGTTTCGAAAGACTCATGAGGGATATGGCTGCCACGGGAGACATGAGAGACGGGGAAGAGTTCCAAAGCTTAGCGGTGCAGGGAAAGAAGCCGACGTGACAACGGCTCATCCTCGAGTTAGTGATAGCTACCATGTAACGTAAAGGCTTTACGAGTATCACCTTCTCCTGCTTGAGGACAATATGCTTTTTCCATGTTTATGGTCATCATTGACATCATTACACTGATTTATACATATTAACAATGATAATAATAATAATGATAATAATAATAATAATAATAATAATAATAATAATAATAATAATAATAACAATAATAATAATCGTAATAATAATAATGATAATAATAATAATAATAATAAATCATTATTATTACCATTATAACTATATTATCATCCTCATCATTACGAGTTTTCTCAACTACCAGTTGGGTCATTGTGGCTATTAACACACCGACTTTCACGTAAGCATTGTAACTATTGACCGTTGTTGAACAAGACGAGGGTACGCTTGTGTCAACATTAAGACACACTGGGCCACACTAAGGGTCTGTACTGCCCCGCAATATATATATATATATATATATATATATATATATATATATATATATATATATATATATATATATATATATATATATATATTATCCCTGGGGATAGGGGAGAAAGAATACTTCCCACGTATTCCCTGCGTGTCGTAGAAGGCGACTAAAAGGGGAGGGAGCGGGGGGCTGGAAATCCTCCCCTCTCATTATTTTTTTTTTTTAATTCTCCAAAAAAAGGAACAGAGAAGGGGGCCAGGTGAGGATTTCCCTCAAAGGCCCAGTTCTCTGTTCTTAACGCTACCTCGCTAACGCGGGAAATGGCGAATAGTTTGAAAGAAAGAAAGAATATATATATATATATATATATATATATATATATATATATATATATATATATATATATATATATATATATATACATATATATATATATATATATATATATATATATATATATATATATATATATATATATATATACTTATATATATATATATGTATATATATATATATATATATATATATATATATATATATATATATATATATATATATATATCCTTTCAGAGAACAGAAGAACATCGCCTCAGACAATGCTCGAGCCTAAGACGTGGTGAGTCTGCACAATGTCTCTCTTTAAGTTATTGGCGTGGGTGGGTACCCCTCTGTTCCACCCCCCCCCCCCCCACTGGGTAGACAGTGCCTATGGCTCTGTCAATCGCCGAACTATCCCCTCCCTCCCTCCCTCCCTCCCTCCCTCCCTCCCTCCCTCCCTCCACCAGGCGCGCTGTGAGTGGATTCAACCCCCAACATCCCCCCCCACCTTAACCCCCCTCCCCTCTCCCCTCCCGGCTTTTACCTGCTTCCATCACGTCAGGACTGAGCCACGGAGGAAGACAGCTACAGACATACGGACGCACGGACGGACGGACGGATTTACTGCACGATTGTTGGAAAAAAAGGAAAAAAAAACTTATATCGTTATGGCTAAAGTAATGCTGTCGGTTGGGACCGATGGAAGAGAGAGAGAGAGAGAGAGAGAGAGAGAGAGAGAGAGAGAGAGAGAGAGAGAGAGAGAGAGAGCGGGCAGTATGGATCACCTCAGATCCCACGCATCACACTGGACCAGCAATCACACCAGTCTCTGCCCCTCCCTCCCCCAAGGGACGGTGGGGGGAGGGGGGTAGTCTGCCCCACCCACTGCTGCACAAGGCTGGGGGGTGGGGGCAGGGGGGGTGGGGCAGGGGGGGGGGGCAGGGGGGGGGGGAGGCGAGCAGTGCCACAGTCTCCCGCAGGTCCCTGACCCAGGGTTAATCCCAGCCCCATCCTCTGCTGCTCCTGTACGGTGTATATATATGGAAAGAGGGGCAAGTATGAAGTCTGTTGGGGATGAGGGAGCTTGGGAAGTGAGTCAGTTGTTGTTCGCTGATGATACAGCGCTGGTGGCTGATTCATGTGAGAAACTGCAGAAGCTGGTGACTGAGTTTGGTAAAGAGTGTGAAAGAAGAAAGTTAAGAGTAAATGTGAATAAGAGCAAGGTAATTAGGTACAGTAGGGTTGAGGGTCTAGTCAATTGGGAGGTAAGTTTGAATGGAGAAAAACTGGAGGAAGTAAAGTGTTTTAGATATCTGGGAGTGGATCTGGCAGCGGATGGAACCATGGAAGCGGAAGTGGATCATAGGGTGGGGGAGGGGGCGAAAATCCTGGGAGCCTTGAAGAATGTGTGGAAGTCGAGAACATTATCTCGGAAAGCAAAAATGGGTATGTTTGAAGGAATAGTGGTTCCAACAATGTTGTATGGTTGCGAGGCGTGGGCTATGGATAGAGTTGTGCGCAGGAGGATGGATGTGCTGGAAATGAGATGTTTGAGGACAATGTGTGGTGTGAGGTGGTTTGATCGAGTAAGTAACGTAAGGGTAAGAGAGATGTGTGGAAATAAAAAGTGTGGTTGAGAGAGCAGAAGAGGGTGTTTTGAGATGGTTTGGGCACATGGAGAGAATGAGTGAGAAAAGATTGACCAAGAGGATATATGTGTCGGAGGTGGAGGGAACGAGGAGAAGTGGGAGACCAAATTGAAGGTGGAAAGATGGAGTGAAAAAGATTTTGTGTGATCGGGGCCTGAACATGCAGGAGGGTGAAAGGAGGGCAAGGAATAGAGTGAATTGGATCGATGTGTTATACCGGGGTTGACGTGCTGTCAGTGGATTGAATCAGGGCATGTGAAGCGTCTGGGGTAAACCATGGAAAGCTGTGTAGGTATGTATATTTGCGTGTGTGGATGTATGTATATACATGTGTATGGGGGTGGGTTGGGCCATTTCTTTCGTCTGTTTCCTTGCGCTACCTCGCAAACGCGGGAGACAGCGACAAAGCAAAAAAAAAAAAAAAAAAAAAAAAAATATATATTATATATATTTTTTTTTTGCTTTGTATATATATATATATATATATATATATATATATATATATATATATATATATATATATATATATGTTAAGAACAGAGGACTGGACCTTTAAAGGAATATCCTCACCTGGCCCCCTTCTCTGTTCCTTCTTTTAGAACAGTCGTAGGGTAAACACGGTCGTCAGTTCCTCCCCTCCTCCACCAAGCCGTCCACTGTTAACCTACAATGAACAAGTTACCTGATGAACCCCGAGACTCGGGTGGTGGAGTGACCTCCGCTCTGCTCAAGAGGCGTCTCACTGATCCTTCCTTGGAGACGTGTGTGAGCCAATAGCCTCGCCAGTGTCATTCAGTTATATTCTATAATAGCCACGCGAAACATGGCTTTTGTATCCTGCGTGAGCACAGCGCCTCATACCAAGTTTCTAAGAGGTTTAAAAACCTCGTAACGAAGGAGGAAGACTTGAACCCGCCAGGTCAAGTGAACCTTTACCTCCTCAGCCATCAAGGAAGTTACCTCATACCTAAAAAGTTCCGCATATGTTCCTTGCCTGGCCAAGACGAAGGCACGACAGAACGTCAAATTGTTGCCTTCACGGTGAATCAGTCTGTAAGTATGTTTCGTCTTGGATAAATGCAGTAAAACTGTTAAAGACGCTCTACCAGCAGGTCCTCACTAACCATGAGCTGGGGAGGAGATAGAGACTGAATCATCCATATCTCAAACATCTTTATCACTGGTTCTACGACGGACTAAAGATGATTCTGTCTTTGTTTTTATGAATCAGTTCCAGTGACGTAGTGAGTAGAGAGATGGTGGTGCAGGGAGGGTGCGAGTGTTGGTAATCTAAGTTTGGGAGGAACTACATAACTTCATCGCTACCATTCAGCAACACAATGTTCATCATCACCAGACTCGAACCCAGCCATCATTCTGATCCATATTTATCACTGGGGGAGAGAAAATATATTACTAAATCCTAGCGAGGGAAGATGGTGACCGTGGAGACAACCAGCTGTAGCAGATGAGACGGACCAGCTGCTCACATCTTCGTCAAGTCATAAGGAAACTTTAGACATTCATCAGATATAAAAGTTATGGACTCTTTTGTTCTCGCGAGATGTGATGTTTTGGTCTGTATTCAACATGAATGTGAGAAAGTTTTGAGGAAGGATTCTCAAAAACAGGAATTTCTCAATGAGGCTTTTCTACTTTCACAACCCTTACTCATGTCATTATGATGGAAATATATGATCATAATGTATGATCATAATGTATGATCATGATGTATGATCATGATGAATAACTTCATAACTAAACGAGAACATGAGAACAATAACCATGTATTTACTATTCGTGTGTTGCGGGGAGAGAGTTTTACACTCGTGTTGCCTCATCTCTCAAGCTTGTATATGTGTATTATGTCTTTACTTCCTATGTGTGTATACAGACGCATATGTACCCAAACCCCGAGTGGGAGAATGAACACCTGGGTTGGGTGTGGGCCGACGGCCACGCCCAGGATTTGTATTAACGCGATCCCGTCGTAATTCATGGTCAGTAACGCTAACCGCAACACCAGGGAGGACCTTATGTGTGTGTGTGTGTGTGTGTGTGTGTGTGTGTGTGTGTGTGTGTGTACCACTAGGCTGTTCCTCCTTCAGGCAGTCCCTCTGTGCCCCAGAGCCCCACGTCTCCATCTCTCCGTAACATTTAATTATTGTCCAGCGCCGTTCTTGGGTCTTGAGTTGTCATGCCGGTAATCTTACAACCCAGTATTAACCTCCGCCTCAAACTCCTCCTCCTGAAGGGGCCATCTTGTACGTTCTCCAGCCACCACCACCACGCTCGGCTCTACAACTCCCTCCTTGCTGGTTTGTCCTTCCCTCCGACCACTGGCTCATGTACACTTGACTCTACCTTTATCACCTCTTTTCTTTCGTGTTATCATTCCTTCAAGTATTCCATCTTTATGTATAATTGTCTTTGAGTTCTTATCTCTTTCCAGGGACTTCTGCAGGTCCCGTCATTTCCTGCAGCCCTCCGTAATGCCTCTGTCCTCCACCAGGTCTGCTGGTCCACTTCATCTCACAATGAAACAAGAATCATCTTTTCCCTGACCACATTACCATCATCATCATCATCATCATCATCATCATCTCACATCTCCTCCTTCTTGTAATCTAAAGTCAGTTTTTCCTCGGAGATTTTAGCAGTTTTTTTTTTAGTTGTTATAGAAGCGAGGCAAATGGACTCCAGCGAAGACACTCACTGTGTTGCTGTCAACACTATACACAGATACAGAAGGTTTGATCAGCTGATGCTGAACACTGGCGAGGATAAGGACTTCAGAATGATAATGATCAGTTCTTATACAAACACCTGCATATGCTTACCTGCATCTCTGCTTACCTTCTCACCTCAATACCTAATGACCTTCATGTGATGGAAAAGAAAATGTTTGTTTTCATATATATATATATATATATATATATATATATATATATATATATATATATATATATATATATATATATATATATATATATATATATATAAGGAAATAAACTGAACGTTCTCTTAACAAAGCCTTGGACAAAGTAATTGTACAACACGTTGTTCACTTCAGGTCAACAACCAATCTTACTGATCAAATACACACATAACAACAACAACAACAACAACAACTGTAATACCTGATGGTAACCTTTCGAGAAATTACTTCACAATCATTCTAGCTGTAAACGTAGTCGAGTCCCGTGAAGATCTGACACAAGCTTACAAAATACGAAATGTTTCAACATCTTCACGTTAAGTGTGGTACACACACACACACACACACACACACACACACACACACCAGACATAACGAAGTGAGGTTAACAGACACAACGGAGTGAGGTTAACAGACACAACGGAGTGAGGTTAACAGACACAACGGAGTGAGGTTAACAGACACAACGGAGTGAGGTTAACAGACACAACGGAGTGAAGTTAAAACAGAGGAAATGTAATACAAACGGAAAATAATATTCAACATCAGAGTTATCAAACACAAGAGTAAATGCTCAACAGATTAATCAGTGTGATTATCATAAATACATAGAAGACACCGCTGACCAAACCTGATGATGATGCTATACCATATCTCTGTGTGAGTGAGCTGCTTCAGGAATGGTCAATAAACACGTGAACTACGTATTTCAGCTGAATTGCTTGCAGAGACGATGCTTACGCCCATCTTCCCCGGAGCGTCTGGCGCCTGTATAATCAGATTATTGCATGTTTTCCTTCGCTTCTTATCTCGTAAAAAAGTTTCCACGTGATAGCGAGCTGTTGTATCACACATAGTACGCGAGGCTCCATCATCCCCCATCCTCCCGCAGCATGAACCACCTGCCTCGTGAACACAATATCATCCACACACGTTAGAGGAATTTACCATATCATCCTCCACCGGTTATCAACACCACACCTCCACCTCCTCCTCCTCCCCACCATTCCCGACACCCAGGTAGTTCTCAAAGACCTGCCGTCCGTCCGTCCGTCCGCCAGATGATGACCTCGTCACAGACCACCTTCAGGCCCCGCCCTCCCTCCCTCTCCTCCGCCTCTCCACCAACGCGTCCACACCGCACATTACTGACGGACGGACGTGTTCACAGCGCCCCCGAGTTTCTGACCCTCCCAGGGTGGACATGTAACTACATGGTCCATTATATTTTATCGACCATGGTAAGGCATCACACACGAAGGCAACAGATCTGCTTCCTGCTACATCTTGCCACGAGCATCGTGGATAATCACCTCAGGTGTGGCTAGTGTGTGTGTGTGGGGCGGGGGAATGTATCATTGTGACACAAGGCGGCACTCGTACTTAACCTCCCTCCCTCCAGCATTCATGAACGAGTCTCTCCCTCATACTGCTGAAGGCAAAGTAGAATCATTACTTTACCTTCACCAGGGGAATAAACCTTGAGGGATTTCTCGAGAAATAAGTTAACACATGGGGGAGAAGATTGCGATGCTGGTACACCTGTTTACTGTGTGTGTGTGTGTGTGTGTGTGTGTGTGTGTGTGTGTGTGTGTGTGATAATCAGTCGCTACTGAACTTCGGCCTCGTATGATGTGAGTTGGAGTGAGCTGATGTGAGCTGTGGTGTGGGTGTTCTGAGAAGATGACAACTACTGCTGAACTGACACACAGTTTGTACTGCTGCTTGTGAAGGGTTGAAACACTTTCACCTTCTCCTTCCTTACTAACGACATGTTCAAAGTAATTTGACTCAGAAACCGTTTTTGGATTCTTATGAGCTATTCTCAAACATTCGTTTCTTTGTGACATCAACAATGGTAAATATGAGGGTAACTGTATACATCAAACACACATATACAGACTACATATAATAATCATACAGTAACATGTTCAACAGACGAGAGAGGTCGAAAAGCACATACTCCACCCATCATCAAAACGTTTCCAGTGCGCCATTATCCTGTATTGCAACACTAGACCAGCTTTCAATATTCATCAAAATGATTACACATACATTTAATGTAATTAAATTATGTGCTGGCGGCAACTGATAGTTCGCAGTCGTATATA